>NW_026000221.1:615257-673389 GCF_001458135.2 Marmota marmota marmota
GGGTAAGAACCATATGTTGAATTGGACAACCTACCAGGCACGGTTCTTAAGCCACATTGCTTGTTGTTTAATTAATCAGAAGGGGGGAGATGCTGAGAGCCATTGCCAAGTAGGAATAACGCATGGCAATTTCTTCGTCAGCCTACCCTATGTTGCTTAGAGGAAGGACTCTCCATTGTGGACCCATGCTGGGAGCCATTAGCCAAGTAGGTAGGACAATTTCCTTGCCAGCGTACCCCATGTTGCAGTGACATTGAATGTAGGTGACCTTGCTCAAGGACCAAGGCGGATTAGGGTGTTCCCGGTTTAGGTTCCAGGTTTAAGGTTTAAGATTATTCCTGCTGGGAATAGGGCGTATCCTGCTGCCTGAGTTCCCCTTGAGTTCTCACAGGATTCAGACAGTACATTTTGGAGATAGAAGCCCAGTGGAGGTGGATTTGGGCAGAGAACGTGGATTTCCCCAGAACGTGATTGTAGACGGCTGGTGTGAGTTCGGGAATAAAGAGTTGCTGTTTGAATCTACAAGCTGTGTGGTGGCTCGTGATTGTGTGCCCAGCCAGACTGCGGCATTTGTGCCCAGCCAGACTGTGGCAGACCCAGATCATTTGCAGTGACTTTGCATGAAAGGTGACCTTGCTCAAGGACCAGGGCGGATCCAGGTTTAGGGTGTATCCTGCTGGGAATAGGGAGTGTCCCACTCCTTGGGTTTAGGGCGGTTCCAGGTTTAAGGTGTACCCTGCTGGGAATAGGGCATATCCTGCTGCCTCAGGCGCCACTCCTTGAGTTCCTGTTGAGTTCTCGCGGGATTCAGAGAGTATTTTGGGTTACAGAGCCCAGTGGAGGTGTGGATTTGCCCAGAACGTGTTTGTAGAGTGCCAGTGTGAGTTCGGGAATAAAGAATTGCTGTTTGAATCTACAAGGCTGTGAGTGGCTCGTGATTTTGTGCCCAGCCAGACTGCAGCAAGAGAGAGCTTGGTTCAAGGCCCTGGGTATGAAATTTTAAAATCCTAGCAAAAGAAATTGGTCTAGTCTGACTCAAGTCACTACCTCTGCACTCATTATTTGTGCAAAATGCCTTGTAAAAACATGGTAGGTTCACTGGAACACTTATTCTATTGTGTAGAATGAAGTGTTGCCTGATTCTAGAATCAGAAGTATGAAGGTTAATAAGCAAACAACATGGCAGATCTTGGGTTAATTAAACTGTTGGAGGTACAGTCTTCAGGAGAATGCAATGATTAGTCCAGACCTGAAACACAGTAGGTGATCATTAATTGTTGGTCCCTTCTGTCTTCTTGCTTATCATCAGAGACATGTAGTATATGTCCAGGTAGAGGTGTGAAGCCACCAAGGAATTTTAAGTGGAAAATGACATATCAGTTTCTTTCAGAAAGATGGCTCTGTAGCAATACAGAAATTAGACTATATAAGGAAGGTTGGCATTGCTTATCTTTGTAATTTAACCTTTAGTTACAGAATATCCTGGTGGGGTCAAGACTAAAGGGCAATTTATAGTACCCAAGGATACTACATATATTGACTGAAAGCACTTTGTCTTCCCTTTTATTTTTTCAGATGGTTAATAGTGGCTCTGTTTTTACAATGGATATTGCATCATGTTAAATCAAAGCCAAAGCCGAGAATGGATCTAAAAGGGTAAATGGCTGGGTGAAATACTGCAGGCCTATAATCCCAGTAACTTGGGAAGGTGAGGCAGGAGGATCACAAGTTTGAGGACAGCCTTGGCAACTTCAAGAGAACCTGACTCAAAATAAAAATTCAAAAGTGCCTGCCCAGGGGCAGACACTTGTAATTCCAGCAACTTGGGAGGTTGAGGCAGGAAGATGGCAATTTGAGACCAGGCTAGGCAACTTAAGTGAGGTCCTAAGCAACTAAGCGAGACCCTGTCTCAAAATTAAAAAAAAAAAAATGTAAAAGGAGTGGAGACATAGCTGAGTAGTAAAGTGCCTCTGGGTTCAATCCCCAGTACCACATATAAATAAATAATAAATAAAATTTAAAAGGACTAGGTGACAGCTCAGTGGTAGAGTGCCCCTGGGTTCAACCTCTGGTACTGCAAATAAAATAATAAAAGTTAAAAATTATCCTTGTTACCCACTAAATTGATGTCACAACTCACTGTCTTAATCACAGTATGAAATAGCACTGGAGTCATGTTCTCTCCCAGAGTCATACTTTCTCTAAACTCTCACTCACTCCTCCCCAAAGGAGATATTTATTTGAACAAGGAGTTGAGGAGGAGGCAGTTGACAAGCTCCACCCAGCAGCTTCTGAGTTCCCCTTTTGGCTCTGCTCATCTGCCCAAACTGGGCATTGGGTTGCTCCCTACTTCTGGGGGAGGGGAATGGTGACACTTTTCTCTCCATTTGACTATCTTCTGCATCTTCTCAATTAGTTCTAAACTTGGGGAGAGGAGATGTTATTTAAGAGCCCTTATTGTATTCTCCCTATTCCTGCCTTCAGACATTACCTCTCAAATAAGCTATACAAACTGCTCCCCACAAGTGTTAACATAAAAATAAATTTTAAAAACCTGAAAGTAATAAATAAAAAATTGAGATGGCAGGAGAACAGCATAAATATGTAGCCAAAGGTAAAGGGAAGTCAAGTAAGAAGGAAAAGAGGGTGGGGCTAAGAGCCAGGGTACAGAGGTACTGGTAATTATAAGGAAGTGAAAAGTTGTGACTATACTGGGGAAAAGGCAGGCCCTGATGGGCACTGAGAGCCTTAGGCTCCCTCTTCACCCATTACTTCACAGCCCCCGCCCCCCATGAAGTGCCAAAGGATGCTAACGTTGCCCCCACCAAAATGCCAAGGGAGCTGGGCGCGGTGGTGCACGACTATAATCCCAGTGGCTCAAGAGGCTGAGGCAGGAGGACTAGGAGTTCAAAGCCAGCCTCAGCAAAAGCTAGGCGCTAAGCAACTCAATGAGACTCTGTCTCTAAATAAAATACAAAATATGGTTGGGGATGTGGCTCAGTGGTCAAATGCCCCTGAGTTCAATTCTTGCCTCTCCCCCCCCACACACACCCCAAAAAAAGAAAAAATGCCAAGGGACGGTTGTTGGTATAACTTTCAGTTTACAGCTAGCAGCTAGCAGCTATGAGCAGCTCAGAGTGCTTGAAGAATCTACACTCTGTTCAAGCCTGATGGAACGCCTGCAGGATGGGATGCTCTGCTCTAGAGAGCTGTTAGTGAAACCACATCTGCCGCAGTCCGGCTGCAGCAAAATAACCGGGGGGTGACGAATAACTTGTGTACGTTGATACAGCAGGAGTAGGAGCCGTTTATTGCAGGACAGGAGCAGTATTTATACATTCCACACAGCTTATCTAATTAGCATAAACTAGATACATCAGTCAACCAATAAGGAATCTCCACACTTAATGGCTCACTTTTGTTACTTCTCAAACCACTCCCTCTGGCATTTTGCCAGGCACCATCCAGACTTGTTTACGAACTTTAACATTCCCCTGACAAAATGCCAGGTGTTATTTTGACTTATTTACAGACTCTAACATTTCCCCCTTTTGTTTAATTTAAATAACGACCATAGTGGTTTTTACAGAAACACCATAAATAACCTGCTACAAACAGAAAGGGAGGATACAAAATGCCACAATACCAAGCCAATTGATGGCTCCATGCAAGAAGCCCTTGGAAAAATTATACCAGCAATGACACCGTTTGCAAAGATACCGAGTTACAATTTGTTGTACATTACAGTTTGTTGTCTCAGTCCAGGTAAAGCAGTGTCTCAATAGATTAACTCACAGTCCAGGTAAATCACAGTCCAGGTAAGTTCTGCAGGCAGCTAGCTTGATCCGAAGTCTCGTCTGTTTCTCAGCCGAAGTCTCGTCCGGTTTTCAGCAACACTGGAAATTCTTCCACCTTGGTCTTTACCGGCACTGGGACGAAGGCAGGAACTCCGGATGGCTAAAGAAAATCCTGTAGCATTCTACTAAGAAAACAACCTTCTGAACAATTTAGTACATTATCTCAAGGTTTTTTTGCATTTGAAATAAGCATTAATAGTGCTCATTACTCATCAGCTTCCAGGTGTGGGAGAACCATTGTAGCTTAGTTATTGGCATTGAAAATGACCAAACATCAGGGACACCAGTAGCGTCTTCTGCTGGCTGTAGTGCCTGGGCAGCCCCAGATGGCCCTGGGGAGTGTCCCGGACTCAAACTGCTACTGGGCACAGGGAGCAAGAGCCTGCGAGACTGTGCCTCCAGGTCAGGTCTAGATTTGGGCTCGCGGCAGTGGAAGAGCCAGCTCCCCGGCCAGGAGGCGGGGAAGGGCCAGTCACCACCGCCTCTTGGAAAATCCTTGCTGCGCTGTGACCGGCTTGCACACTCGGCAGCCGCCTCTCCGCTTCACGCACCCTCCGGTAACGAAAAGTATTTAGTAATAGCCTTTTGCTGCAACTTTTTTCCTGATAATCCTTCTTCTTCTGAACTTTCTTTTTCTTTCTGACTAGAGTTCCTGGGCTCTTATCAACACATGCCCTAACTATTCTTGGTTCCACTGGGGTGCCTTCTTCCCTTAGTAATTTACTTCTCACCCCTTCCATATTTTCATCATAAAGACAGTACAATACACTGAGACAAAACAAGACACAAACATACTGTATCAATCTTCTCCATTTTCTCGAAATGGTCATTTTTTCCTCTCACCCTATCTGCCTAGGGACGAGCAGATTTGCTCCCGTCCTATCTATGGACGAGCAGCTTTTTTTCGTCACTTACCCCCGAATGTCCCGGGGCTCCCCGTACGGGCCACCATCTGCCGCAGTCCGGCTGCAGCAAAATAACTGGGGGGTGACGAATAACTTGTGTACGTTGATACAGCAGGAGTAGGAGCTGTTTATTGCAGGACAGGAGCAGTATTTATACATTCCACACAGCTTATCTAATTAGCATAAACTAGATACATCAGTCAACCAATAAGGAATCTCCACACTTAATGGCTCACTTTTGTTACTTCTCAAACCACTCCCTCTGGCATTTTGCCAGGCACCATCCAGACTTGTTTACGAACTTTAACATTCCCCTGACAAAATGCCAGGTGTTATTTTGACTTATTTACAGACTCTAACACACATCCTTAGCATTGTGGTTAGCATTGCTAAGCTGCCAGGCCAGTAAATCAATAGCCAGGAGCTTCAGGCATGGAACTCCTAACTTAGGACACCCTCTCCCCTAGGGACAAAGACCCTTCCTGATGATAGCAATATTTACAGCATCCTCCTAGTGCAGTTACATTAGGCATAAGATGATTGGCTTATGGATACTATGGGCACGCCCCACTGGAACCCTATAACAATTGTATGCATTCCAAAAATAAACCGAGCTACTGGACAAGACTTGAGGTTTATCTTCTGCCATTTCTCTCACCAGCCCCTGGATTCTGCCTCTCTCCCTCCAAGGACTGAGATAGCTGAGCACATCAGTGACTAGGAACGTCAGCAATTGGTTATATCTCAGACATTTCTCATTCCTTCTAGTGTTCTATCTGGAAGCTTTGGCAGTCACTGGGACTGACTGAAGATAAAATAGTAGACTTAAACATTCTGACTGCTGGCCCTGTCCATTTTAAAGTGCCCAGGACTCCAATACCGCAGAGCCTTTAAGCTCCAGGAGGTAGCCAAAGGAAGGTGGAAGTTACTGGAGACAGGGATTGTGGTTCTGCTCCCATCTCTGCCACCTCATAACTAAGCATCTTGGATGCCCGGCATCTTGTTTCAATTTCTTTCCTTAAGTCTTTTAAGCATGCTTGGGTTTAAATTCAGGCTACACCAATGTACTACAGTGCGAATTAGGGAAGGTTTTACTTAACTCCTGGGTCTCAGTTACTTTTGTTAAGTAGTAACAGAGAGCCGGGCTCGGGAGGCAGAGACAGCAGGAACACGAGTTCAAAGCCAGCTTCATCAAGGCGAGGCGCTAAGCAACTCAGTGAGACCCTGTCTCTAATAGAACACAAGATAGGACTGGGAATATGGCTCAGTGGTTGCACCCCTGAGTTCAATCCCCGGTACCCGCACGCCCACACGCACCCCTCCCCACCACAAAGGAAATAACAGAGAAAATCCGTGAGCCAAGAAAGTACCCAGTAATTGTTAGGGAAATACTGCCAAGTCCCACCCTCCCCTGGCGCACCGCACAACACCTGGCAGAGACATCCTTAAGTCTCCGCTTGCCGGCCCGCGCCCCCAACCCGGGCTGCCAGGTCGCGGGCAGCCTGTCGCGACAGCGGCGGTGCATTGTGGGGTTTGTAGTGCGGGGCTGGGGTTGGGTGGGTGGGCGCGGCCGGCAGTCGCAGTGGGGCCATCTTCGGCAGGCAGGCGGGCAGGCGGCTGGCGGGCTAGCTCCGCCTTTGCAGCCCGCACCTGCTCCCCTCGCCTGGCCCGATGGCGCCGCGCCCGCTGGGCCCCTTGGTGCTGCCTTGGGCGGTGCCGCGGCAGTGCTCGGCTCTGTGCTCTTCATCCTCTGGAAAACCTACTTCGGCAGTGGACGGGAGAGGCGTTGGGACCGGGGCGAGGCCTGGTGGGGCGCGGAGCCCGCCCGTCTACCCCAGTGGGACGAGTGGGACGTGAGTGCTGGGCCGGGTTCTGCTGAGGGGCTGGGCGGGCTGGGGTCTGCACCTTTGCACGTGTGGCCGAGGGGTGTGTCTGCGGCCCAGCCGTAAGAGCGCCAGAAGCGCTCTCTGGGGCTTGTCCGCCGCAGCGCGGATGGACACGAGGCGGGCAGTCATAGGGTCCTGGAACCCAGGTACGCGGGAGCAAGTTTGGATGTGTGTTGCACCGTCGTGCGACGCTGTGGGACTCGACATCCGGTCGTCAGGGTGTGGCCCGGGAGAGAAGGTGCGGCCCAACCGGGTCCGGCCGGCGCCTGCGCAGTGTGCGCGGCACGCAGCCAAGGGGGATCCTGGGAGAATTCTCAGCCCCTCCGGAGGCAGGCAGCAGGTCGGTCCCGCAACTCCGCAGACCTTAAGGGGCTGGGGCTGGGGTCTGTAGTCTGCGGAAATTGAGGCTCCGCGAGGGAAAGGAATGTGTCCGAGATCGTTCAGAGTAGCGGGGAAATTGAGGACTCCAAAAGCAGCTCTAGCGCCACTCCTTCAGATCACACCTGCCTGTCCCTGGACGGGAGGAGGGCGGGGATGGTGCTTTGGTCTAACCTAGGGTGAGGCAGGAGAGGTTGTCAGCCGCAGCCTGACCTCTGTCCCGCAGCCCGAGGACGAGGAGGAGGAGGAGGAGCCGGCGCTGGAAGAGTTAGAGCAGCGCGAGGTGCTGGTGCTGGGACTGGATGGCTCTGGGAAGAGCACGTTCCTACGTGTGCTATCAGGGAAGCCACCGCTGGAAGGCCACATCCCCACCTGGGGCTTCAACTCCGTGAGGCTACCTACCAAGGACTTCGAGGTGGACCTGCTAGAGAGTGAGCAGAGACACCCCCCCCCACCCCCGCATTCCATCTCCTCATCATCACTGATGCTGGACCTAAGCCTGAATTGTTTAGAGGGACCGGGAGCCAAGAATGCATGTATAAGCAGGACACTCCCCTGTATGAAATTCTTCCCACCCCGCTCCCAGAGACAGAAGATACAGTTCAAATTCCATATACTGGCATTTCAGATACTTCATGATGGGTCATCTCTAATACGGTCACCTGCCCCTCACTACTAGTGAAGTTCACATATCTTAACACTGAGAAACTAACAGCTAAGGGTTCATATGCCAAGTACTTTATAAGAATTACTTAATAAAATCCTCCCAACAGTTCCCTAAATTATAATCAGTTACTACCTTCATCAAACAAGTTCAGTCATTTAGCCAAGGTCATCCTGCTTTTCAGTGTTCTAATGCAGTGTCTGGCTCTGGCTATTAAACACTGTGCTACATTGCTTGTTTCTGAAGGTCACTTGGTGGTCTCTTTCTTATCTTGTCTTTTGCATGCACTGTTCCCTCAGTCTGAAAAGCCCTTCTTCTCTTGATAAACTGCTATTTGACATCAGACTTTAAATATGATATGAGTTTGAAGCCTTCCCTGATTCTCAGATTAAGAACTCCTTTGCCCTCCCTTTCTGCCGTAGCCTATGCTCTTGACTAAGCCTATGCACCTTGTACACATATTAGTATGTTTCATCTTTATCCACAAGGGCTCATCCCCAAGTTGGTTGCTAGCAGAGCATATAGAGTGAGTGATCAGAGAGGTTCTTGAGGAACCCCTGTCTTAATTTCTAGGCTTCTTGAAATTTTAGGAGAGAATGGCAGAGAGGATTGAGACGGTAGCAATATTTAATCACTTATATCCAGCCTTAGTCTCACTGGGCAGGACTAGGGACTTCCTGATAGCCACAGGACTCAGGTCATAAAGACTGGGTACATTTAAGTACTAGGAATTAGAATCAGACTTTGAATGAGGCCTGAGTGGGCCTCGTTCCTTTGGTTTCAGATACTTGCCTATTGGATTGGTTTAACCGTGTCTCTTCTTCCTGCTTGTAGCAAACATTTACCCAGGATTCTGGTCCTTACACCAAACCTTCTCAGACTCCTTCTCATGTGCCAGGGACACAGCTTAAGTGGGGGCTATGCACTTGAGGCTTATTTGTCAGCAGAGACAATATCACTTTTCCCCCAGCTCTGCCAGAAGGAAAAGGATTTTTCATGCTTTCTGAGGGTCTGATATATAACAGTCCAAGCTCAATGGAGACCTTCAGCCTGGATTCAAACTTAGATCTCCCAATTCTGAAAGGCCTGGGACTTTTCTCTCTCAGTCCCTTCACTGAGACCCCTTATAATGCCTATTCTGAAGCCCAAGAGAGAATGGGCCCTTTGGGCATAATTGGTGACTGAATGAATGAATTCAAAACACTTTGATGACTATTCCCTTTCCCACCTCCAGCGCCCAATTTATTAGACAGTTCTGTCAGCTGTATCCTCTGATATATTCTGTATTGTCCACCTCCCATCTCCTCTGTTGCTTCCTGGTCCAAGCCACTGTCCTCTCTCTTGTCAGTACTACAATAGTTATCAAAGGGAATGACTTTACCATTCATTGCTCTACTTAAAACTTGGGAGGCATTCTGGTAAGGAAATGGGCTTATTCAAAGCCAGTTTTGAGGAAGGTAGAGAAGAACTTCCTGTCCCAAATCTCCATCTTGGTGGTTGGGGGCTGGTAGGGGAGGCAGCTCAGGGTCTTTTACAAGAAGAGAGAAGGCAGAGTGGGGCAAAAGGTAGGAAATGAACATATGTAGATTGAACTACACTAATTAGGTTTCGCTAGGTTTTTAATCAGAAACATGTCAGTCCTGGGTTCCCTGACACCTGTCAGGCTACAGAGAGGCAGCCTGCACCCTTGACTCAGTATAAGGAAATATGGGATACAGAAAAAGTTGCCAGAATGTTGCCCTTAATTTTCTTTTTTTTAAATTTGTTCCTTTTTATGGTGCTGGGGATCAAACCCAGGGCATTATATGCTAGGCAAGCACTTGACAAGTGACTACATTTGGTTATAGTGTCCAGTCCGTCCTCCCCATGAAGATATTACAGATTATTTTCCAAGAAAAGATTAGCTCTTAGAGCAGAAAAAATAAAATATCAATAAGAACAAAGCAATCCAGTCTGTACTATAGATTTGAACTAATAGTTTTTTTGTTTGTTTGTTTTTGTTTTTTGGTACTAGAAGTTGAACCTAAGGGTGCCTTACCGTTGAGCTACATTTTATTATTTTGAGACAGGGTCTCACTAAATTTTTGAGGATGGCCCTGAACTTGTGGTTCCCCTGCCTCAGCAGGATTTGTAGTCCCAAGTTGCTGGGACTACAGGTATGTGCATACTGTGTCCAGCATAGTTGTTTCAATTTTATCTAATCAAAGAAAACCAACATGGTTGTAAAAATAGTCCTGTCAGATGTGCACTAAAGAATGCCTGATATCTGGAGTCCTTCTTAGGTAAATCTGGATTGATCACCATCTGGGTAGAAAGTATAACATTTCCATAACATTTTCAGAATTTAGGTATATTCCATAGGACCATAAAACCTTGAACACAGTCTATTAGAATTAATATCAATCCATCAATTAAGAACATACAGCCAGGGCTGGGGATGTGGCTCAAATGGTAGTGCGCTCGCCTAGCATGCGTGAGGCACTGGGTTCGATTCTCAGCACCACATAAAAATAAAATAAAGATATTGTGTCCACCTAAAACTAAAAAATATAATATTTGAAAAAAAAAAAGAACATACAGCCAGGCACAGTGGCACACACCTGTAATCCCATCAGTTTGGGAGGCTGAGATAAAGCCAGCCTCAACAAAAGCAGGGTGCTAAGCAACTCAGTGAAACCCTGTGTCTAAATAAAATATAAAATAGGGCTGGGCATGTGGCTCAGTGGCCGAGTGCCCTTGAGTTCAATACCCAGTATCAAAAAAAAAGAAAGAAAGAAAGAAAGAAAAAGAATATATATAACTGGGTGTAGTGGCACATGCCTGTAATCCCTGCAATTTGGGAGGCTGAGAAAGGAGGATTGTGGGTTCAAGGCCAGACTTAACAGCTTAATGAAAACCTGTTTCAAAATAAAAAGGACTAGGGGTATAGCACAGTGGTACCCCTGGCTCAGTCCCCAGTGCCAAAAAATAAATAAATAAATAAACCAACAATAACAAAACATTTAGGGCTAGGGATATAGCTCAGTGATAGAGTGTCTGCCTTTTCGTGTATGATGCCCTAAGTTTGATCCCCAGCATCACACACACAAAAAAGGAACCTACCTAAATACACTTACATGTATTTTGTAAACTAAGTTATAATGCAAACAATACATTTGAGAAAACTCTTAAAACAGCCAGTCTTATCCTGTATCAAAATCTTCAACCTTAAATTTGTCTCAAGATAAAGGATGAATAAAGCAGGATTGCCCCTTATCAACTATAGAACTACAGTTCATGTTATTTAAAATAACTGCAAGCAGTACATAAGGTATTATTACTTAGCGGGCTTAAGTTAACTTCACAAAACAATTTAGTTACCCCTACAGTATGTTAAGACAATAATCGTGATTTATAGCATAATATCCAGATGCAGATTAGAGAGAGTATCAATAAATCACATCATCATAAAAATAATATTCATTTAACCAGTTATAAACCAAAAAGAGACTTTAGAACAAATAAAAATTAGAATGAATCCTGATTCTTATAGGACTTAATCTTATTTTAAGCAATCGAAACCTAACAAAGGGGGCTTGGGATATAGCTCACTTGGTAGAGTGCTTGCCTCACATGCACAAGGGCCTGAATTCAATCCTCAATACCACCAAAAAAAAAAAAAAAACTAACAAAGGGCTGTGGATATTGCTCAGTTGTAGTCTGCTTTCGTACCATACACAAGGCCCAGGTTTGATCACGAAATAAATAATAACAAAAGCAGAAAATAGGAAATTGTCTTGATAAAACAAAATCTTTAAGTCAGTTTTTTCCAAACTTTGTTAAGAGCAGATCAATATAAGAAATCCTAAGTTCCTCTAGAATTTAATCAAGCAAACCAGAATGGTGAAATGGTGAAAAATATTTTCTGTATTTCTTTTTCAGAATTTCTATATCACATATGCTGATTTGTTACAAAATAGGTTTGCTCTGACCTCTGATACTATCTAATGGCCTGCAAGCCCTCTTCAACTTCACATTGCTTTGGAGAAATAGTCATTTAAATCTAACCATTATTTAGAAAGTTATTGATAAAAGAGACATATATCAAACCTGAAAAAAAATATTCTGAGGTAAAATTCTGACTCAAAAGAACAAAATTCACTCTTATCTTATGTCCTTAGATAATTGAAAATGGAGAAAATAAAACATATTTAAAATAATGTAGCTGGGCACAGCGGTGCACATCTGTAATCCTAGCAACTTGGAAGGCTGAAGCAAGAGAAATACAAGTTATGGTCAGCCTTAACAACTTAGCAAGACCCTGTCTCAAAATAAAAAGGACTGGGGATGTAGCTCAGTGGAAAAGCACCCCTGGGTTTATTCCCTAGTACCATAAATAAATAAATAAAAAATACTAGTAGGGCATGCCTGTAATCCCAGAAACCCAGGAGACTGAGGCAGGAAGCCAGCCTTGGCAATATGTTGAGACCCTGTCTCAAAATAAAAAAGGTCTAGGGATATAGCTCAGTGGTAGAATGCCCCTGGATCCAATTCCCAGTACCACTAAAAAGAAAGAAAGAAAGAAAACACAAGATATTTGAGTGGTGAAAAGCCTAAGATTTCTAGCTCTGAATTAAGGTTTTCTTATAAAAATAAAACCATTTTAAAAACTACATCTTTAAATGGTGTGCAGTGGTGCATGCCTGTATTCCCAGTTTCTCAGGAGGCTGAGGCAGGAGAGTTACAAGTTTGAGGACAGCCTTAGCAATTTAGTGAGACTGTCTCAAAATAAAAAAGGTTAGGAATGTAGCTTATTTGGAGAGCTCCCATGGGTTCAATCCTAGTACCACAGCTACATTTTAAATCTAAGCAAAGAATAGTTTGTTTATGGGCTTTTATACAAAACAAAGAATGTTTTTATAAAGCACTGAACATTTACAAATATCTGTCCTAATATATTTATCTAATTTACTCATTTTAACAGCTATTTTGAGATTACCCATGGACGTAGGAAGCATTGAACGTTATATCTTTTTTTTTTTTTCATATTTATTTATTTTTTTTAGTTTTCGGCGGACACAACATCTTTGTTTGTATGTGGTGCTGAGGATCGAACCTAGGCTGCACGCATGCCAGGCGAGCGCGCTACCGCTTGAGCCACATCCCCAGCCCTGAACGTTATATCTTTAATCTTCTTAATATCCAAGTCAGTTTAGTAGGCCAGAAAAAAATGTGTCACCAAATTGTAAAAATATCCTTATTATCAACATTCAAATTAACCTTTTTGTCATAGATTTACTAAAGTCATGTGAATCAAAAGGCATTTGGATGACAGATTTCAAATTATGTGCTTACTTATCTATAAATCAACTTGTTGCCAGGAAAACAAACAATAGATAAGCATATAAACATAGGTACACACAAAATTTCAAAGCTTAAATTTATTTGCTAGATATATCAGACTATTAAGGCTATGATATAACCTTAAGCAGTCTATAAATCTTAAATTTGCATTGTCAGTTGAGGTCAGGTAGAAATTTTACATCTCAAAGTTTCAGACCAACAAACCTTAAATAACCAGTTTCTTATTAGAGAAAATCAATTTTTTTATTTTTTTTTTATTTTTTTTTTAATATTCATTCTTCAGTTATCGGCGGACACAACATCTTTGTTTGTATGTGGTGCTGAGGATCGAACCCGGGCCACACGCATGCCAGACGAGCGTGCCACCACTTGAGCCACATCCCCAGCCCTCAAATTTTTAAAAAATATTTATTTTTTAGTTGTAGTTGGGCACAATATCTTAATTAATTAATTTTTATGTGGTGCTAAGGATTGAACCCAGGGCCTCACACGAACTAGGCGAGCACTTTACCCCTGAGCCATAGACACAGCCCCCAAAAGACATAATTTAAATACACAAAATCAAAAAAAGAATTACCAGAGGGGAAAAACATGAGTTCAAAATAAAGTCCATTGTGGATAAGTTTTATCCATCTTGTTGATAGAGGCTCCTAAAGGCTGATGACTAAAGCAAGAGTTATGCTTGGGAAAATGGAATTCCCTATCTTATGCAGATAAATCTATTGCAATAGCCACCAGAGTTTAGCCTCTTAAGCCAACTTTCAATTTAACAAGCATTAAATCAGCATGCACTTTCAGATATATAGGTCATGCTATCATCTTTTTTTCCAAACCAAAACCAAACCCAGAGGAGCTCTCCAAACAAACCAACAGAATTACTGGAATTTTTACCTATGAATTTTACCTCATCCATCTGTACTCTGAAATCAAGTTCCAGATGGTAGAGAGAATTTACCTGATACCATCCTGTATTGCAAAATTAGCCACTCAAGACCCAAAGCTTCAAATGACTGAGATAAAATTCTCAATGTGCACCATGATGTGATACCCAGCCAGCAGGACTCAGTTCCCAAATAGACTTTTTCCCTCACCAACAAATCATTTTTAGGTAGCTGATGATACAGCAGAAACATGCGGGGTGGAGAAGGGGTATTCCCCCAAATTTCACCTGTAGGTTCAACTAGCCATGAGCAGAGAAGCCCCCTTCTCCATGGAGATGGCTGGGGGTTTGAACCATGCTGCTCAAGGGCAGGATCCTTTCCCCAGTACGGCTTGCCAAAAGTATGGCCTGAGGGAATGGTATTACAGCTCCTTGCTCCACTAGAAACTCAGGAGGCACACTGGCGAGGAAATAGGTTTATTCCAAGCCAGCTTTGAGGAGGATAGAGGAAAACTTCATGTCTCAAATTCCCATCCGGGGGGGGCCTTAGGGGGGTGCAGAAAGTTTTTGTAAGAGAAGGCAGAGTGGGACAAAAGAGCTAGGCTGTGTTAATCAGAAACATGTCAGTCTTGGGTTCCCTGGACCCATCAGGCCAGGGGAGGCTGGTCTTCACCCTCTATTCTTAATATAAGGACATATGGGATGCAGAGAAACAGTTATCAGGAAGTTGCCCTTAATTTCCAAAAGGTGGCTTTTTATCCTCATTACTCTTCCTGCTTCCATTTATGTCCTCAGTGTCAGAGGTGTCTTTCAGAAATCCATGTCAGATGTCAGTCTTGTTTAAATTGCCTAAGGGACTCCCTGTGGCCTTAATGGCCCTGTGCAGCCCACCACTGACCAACCTCACCTGTCATGCTGTCTTCGTCTCTCCCTCTGGTGGTGCCTCAGCCACAACATACTCAAGCATGTCAAGCTTCCCTCTGCCTGTGATGCTTTTCTCTGCCTTTTCTTTTGACTAGCTCCTTATTTTCCCAGACTCAGTTCACGTGCCACTTCCTTCACAGACCACCTAATTCAAGGCCATCCCTGCCCCCAACCACTTTCCCTTGTTCTGTTTTATCTCCTCCCTTTCTGTTTTATCTCCTCCCTTTCTGTATTATCACCTGGTCCATCCTGGTTAGAGAGGGAGCTCCTTGAGAGCAGGGCCCCTGCCTGCTTGGGTTACCTCTGTATCCCCAGCACCCAGATCAGTGCTTGGCACCTAGTAAGCACTCAGTAAATACTTGATGAGTGCCTGCTATGTGCCAGGCATTGTGCTGAGGCTTTGGGGGGATCCAGAGGTAAGTACCTCTCAGAAGAGCTTAGAGTACAAGTATCAAAACCAGAAATACTGGGATGCAGGTGACCATGGGTACAGAGCAGAGAGGCAGAGAGGATCAGGAAGGTGGAGACACTATGTGGACAACCATGTGTTGGTAGGATAGAGTATGGTATTTCCAAGAGAAGAGAACAAGATGACATGAGAACAGGGAGAAACTGACTAGGAATGGCTGTGAATAGGCAGGGCAGAAATCCTGTCTTTTCTAGGCATTGGGACTCCTGGCTTCTCATCACAGCCATCACTCACCTGGGAGAAAGCTAGGAAATGGTAATTGCAGAGCACCTATGTGCCACTCTTATGAAGGGTGCATTGCATATGGTACCTTTGGGTTTTAGTGCAACTCTGATAACTTCAGTGAGGAAGGTACTGATGCTCAAAAATAGCTACATCCCCTAAGAGACCTGGCTGTTGGAGCTAGAGCCAAACTCAGGTCTGATTAGTTTTGAACTCTGTGGTCCTTTCACTGCCCCTGGATGGTAGAGCCTTGGGAAGCTGGAATTGGGGTGGGGTTGCTGTGGGCAGAGAACCAGGCCCCAGGAAGGCTCTGATCTGGCCCCTGGCCTCTTCTCAGTCGGTGGCAGCCAGAACCTACGCTTCTACTGGAAGGAGTTTGTGAATGAGGTGGATGTGCTGGTCTTCATGGTGGACTCAGCTGACCGGCTGCGGTTGCCCTGGGCCCGGCAAGAACTTCATAAACTGCTGGACAAAGACCCTGACCTGCCTGTCGTTGTGGTTGCCAATAAGCAGGTAAGGGCCATGGGAGGCTGGCTAAAGCCAGTTGAACTTCTCACACATGCCTGGGAAGGGCAGGGAGCACTATAGAAGGATTTGGGTCTGTGCTTGGAGGACTTAGCTGAGATACTGTCCCCCGAGTCTTCTACCTATGCTCTTTCCTCATCCCTACCTCTGTCTTCACTCCTCTTTGCCTCCCTATCCTCTGTCACCCTGGAGACATAAGAAAAATAATTACTAAGTACCCACTATGTACCAGGTATGGTTTTGAGTGACATTTCTTATTGGACTTCTGTTGACCCTACAAGGTGTGGGATAGTCTCAGAGAGGTTTTTTATCCCCCAAAGTTTGTATTAGTGGAATTGGGGTAAGAGTAGTAGAATTGGGATGTCTGATCCAAAATCTGTACGTTTACCTGGGTATGATGGTGCATACCTGAAATCTGAGCAATTCAGGAGGCTGAGGCAAGAACACTGCAAGTTCAAGGCCAGCCTGAGCAACTTAGGGAGACCCTGTCTCAAAATTAAAAAATAAAAATGTCTGGGATGTAGATCAGTAGTAGAGCACCCTGGGTTTCAGCCCCAATACTAGGAGGAAAAAAAAAAAAAAAAAACTTTTACCTTTTTCACTCTGTTCTGCCCTTTCAACTTCTGGTTATAAACCAGAGAGCTAAAGTGACAAGAAATAGAATGGATTAAATAATAATAACAACATTTATTATGTGCTCATAGTGTTCCAGGCATCTAACAACCATGATCTCACTTCATTACTGTAAAAATTCATGATGGGCTGGGCACAGAGGCGCACGCCTATAATCCTAGCTGCTCGGGAGGCTGAAGCCAGGAGGATTGCAAGTTCAAAGCCAACCTCAGCAAAAGCCAGGTGCTAAGCAACTCAGTGAGACCATGTCTCTAAATACAATACAAAATATGGCTGGAGATGTGGCTCAGTGATCAAGTGTCCCTGAGTTTAATCCCCAGTACCAAAAACAACAACAACAACAACAAAAAAAACCAACCCATGATGGGCCCTGCTGTCATCCCTCAATGCCTGAAGTTCCAACTTTAGCAAAGCCAAGACTCAAACTCAGGTCTTCCTCAATGCTTTTAACCATAACAGAGGGCTACCTTGGGTCCACCAAACTTCAACATCACAGACCTTAGGTGCAATCCTTGATACCTGGAAGCTGTGCAGTCCAGAACCCTGTCATACTTCCTATGGCCTGTGCCTGTGTGTCTCAGAAATGTGGGATATGTTTTTTTGTTTGGATTTTGGTGGTAATAGTGATGGAACCCAGGGCTCCAAGCATGCTACAAGCACTCTACCATTGAGCTATATCCCCTGTCCTGTGGAATATGATTCTAACTGAACTGGAGAGAAGCTCTATGTCTTTGACCTTAGATTCCCCCTACCTATTGACAACTATTTATAAATACAGTGACCATGACTGGACATGTAGCTCAATGGCAGAGCACTTGCGTGGCATGCACAAGACCCTAGGTTCAATCCCCAGTACTGCAAATAAATAAATAAATAATAGTGGTGACCAAATGGCCGGGTCTGCATCAGGCATTCCCCATCTATGTCTGTTACTCTGGTGTGACTATTAATAGTTCCTAGCCTCTGAAGTACCCTGGCTTAGACAATGAATTATATCTTCATCTTATTTATAACTAACAGCAATTTTACACCTATGGGAGTCAATGATTAATTTATAGTAGTTTTGTGTTTTTTTTAAACTTTTTTTAGTTGTAGTTGGACACAGTACCCCAGCCCCTATAGTAGGTTTTTGTTTGTTTGTTTGTTTGGGTTTTTTTTTTTAGTTTTCAGCGGACACAACATCTTTGTTTGTATGTGGTGCTGAGGATCAAACCCAGGCCGCACGCATGCCAGGCGAGCGCGCTACCTCTTGAGCCACATCCCCAGCCCTATAGTAGGTTTTTTAATATAATGTTTGGTTACTTTATATAGCAGCTTTAAACCTACAGGAGTTAAAACCAAAGGTCCCAGCATTCTATGAATTAGTACAAGAGAATCCTTTTAATCTTGGGCCATGATTGAAATTAAAATATATCATCAGCAGCCATGCTGTGAGTACGTTCTTTCTTTCTTTCAGCTAATTTTTAGGGTATTGTCTGGAAGTAACCCTCTATATGAACTCTACCATTCAGTGTAGGAAACTGAGCCAGGATTTCTGTAAGGGTCAAAACTTGGTCATCAAACCAACCTGAGTTTGGAACCTGTCTCTGCAATTTATTACTGTTACTTGGGCTAAAAGACTTCACCTCCCTGTACCAATTTCCTCATCAGTTACGTGCACACTGCAGGAATTAGTCTAGGTGTATAAGCACCTGTCATGATGGCTGATACATAGGAAGTGTTCTGTTTGTTTGTTTTTAATTTTTATTTATTTTATTCACTTTAGTTGTTGATGGACCTTTAATTTTTATTTTTATGTGGTGCTGAGAATTGAACCTAGTGCCTCAACATTCGAGGCAAGCGCTCTACCACTGAGCCACAACCCCAGCCCGAAGTGTTCTGTTTCTTACTATAGTTGCTGATAGTGCAATGAAAAGTAAGTCAGGTGGTACAAAAGTATGTCAGGGATGAGGGAGAGAGTTTTTTGTTTTATTTTGGTACTAGAGATTAAACCCATGGCATTTTGCCACTAAGCTACAGCCACATCCCTGTTTTTTGTTTGTTTGTTCATTTCTTTTGTTTTACAGTACTGGGGATTAAACCCAGAGCCTCGCTATGCTAGGCAAGTACCCTACCACTGAGATAAACATCCCCAGCCCATCCCCAGTCTTTTATTTTGACACATGGCCTAAGTCCTGAGCTGGCCTTGAATTTGGGTCCTCCTATGTCAGCCTCCCGAATTGCTAGGATCACAGGTGCACCACTACGCCCATCAAGAACTCTGAGTTTATTACAAGGTACCCAGAGGTGGCTCCTGGAAACTTGGGCCCTGATGTTCCCGGAAGTAGCCAAAGAGTAGTTGATTTCATGGATGACAGGATAACAAGAGTGGCAGTGTTGGGAACCACTCTCAGCTGTATCCTAACTGGTTTCTGTGTCTACCCTAGGACCTGAGCGAGGCCATGAGTATGGTGGAGCTGCAGCAGGAGCTGGGCTTGCAGGCCGTCGACAGCCAACGGGAAGTTTTCCTCTTGGCAGCCAGCATTGCCCCTGCTGGACCTGGCTTTGAAAATCCTGGCACCGTGCATATTTGGAAACTGCTCTTGGAGCTTCTCTCCTAGGCTGGAGCCACCTGCTCATTGCCCAGCCAGGGACCACAGTTCCCTGCCTCCTGCTTCTTCATCACCAGCCTGGGCCTGGGGCAGGACCCACACGACACTTCCCTTCTCCCCTCCTTGCCCTCTCAAGAGCAAGGTCAAGTCCTGTGCATACACCTTCCTGGTGAGGTAGCCATGAGGCTGAAACAGAGAGGTGGGAGAGGGTAGTTTCTTGCTTATTCTAGGCTGGAGTGTGGATCCAGCGTTCCTTTCTGTTACCTGCACAGTGAGATGCTTACTGGGCTCAGTCCTCCCCTCCTTGAAGGTCTCAGTGGTTGAAAGAACCAGTGCAGGTGTCACAAATACTCCCTGGCACCTCCAGGTCTCCCAGTCTAGACTGTCCCTCCTGGTGACCATGCCCTTCACATCCGAGCAGGTTCTGTGTGGTTTGGAGTGAGCCCTTGCTTCCAGCTCTGCATTTGTCCTTCAGGCCCTGCTCTGCCAGCCAAGCTCAATGGCACATACCTGTAATCCTAGTGACTCAGGAGACTGAGGCAGGAGGATTGCAAGTTCATGGCCAGCCTGGGCAACTTAGCAAGCCCCTGCTCTGCCTAATTGGCTTGTGGCCTTGTGTAGTCTCTGCCTCTCTAGTCCCTAGGCCATCATTTCAAAGGGAGGTGATTGCCATGTTTTGTTCTAACTGCCAACCATGGAGATGTGAAGTACTAGGATGAACCTGGAGACCCTAGCAAGGACCTTCTCAACACCTCCCTGCTTTTAAGGCCTGGATTGCCAGCTTCTCTTGACCGCAGAATAAGTACAGTTCACCAGACAGAAAGGGTTAAGGCTGGGTTTCCCCCTGATGTGGAGACAAGCTGCTGCTCTTGTACTAACTGTGCCAATGCTCATGTTTACATAAGCCTGAGTCCCTGGGAATGAGACTGTTGACTGGAGTTGGGAGTCAGCATCAGAACTGTGTTTTATTTATTTATTTATGTATTTATCAAAGGAACAGGCCAAAGTTCTAGGTTCTGTTTCTAGGTGCTGTAATCACAACCCCAGGTGATTGTCATAGAAAATTTGGAACATTGAGGAAAATGGAATCATGATGATATTGAAATAACCTACAGATGACAATGGAGACAAAGCTGTAGCCACACCTCCTCCTGCCTTTGAGATTGTAATTGATATCATATTTTACATTGATTCACATGAACTTAAACTCATCCCTTTGGCTCAGTATGTTGAAGGAACACAAACCCCTTCTGGATAGATAAAAATGACTCTGGGAGAGGAAATTTCTGTAAATCCAGGTAAAAAGATGAAAAAAAAAATTCATCATGTGAATCTATAGGACAGGAATAGCAGACCAGCCAACAAGGTGGCCTTGGGCATATCACTCAGCCTTCCTGGACCATTTACTCCCCAACAAAAGCAAAGTTGGACTGAAATTCTGGAATTATCTCCAGTGCACATTCCATGATTCTATGAATAGTGATCAGCCAATTTAAGGACTGTCTCCACATCAACAGTTCTTGTTTGTACAGGCAAAAGAAGGAGCCTGTTGTCTGTCAGGGGCCACTGAATAATCAACAACTGCAAACGGACTTATTTTTTTAAGGTGATATCCCACTCAATTTGCTTTCTAATTGAGAACAGAAGTGTGTGCCTTTGTTTCATTTGACGTGTACCAGCATGCTTCAGTACCATAATGTGGTCAGGAAGGGCACTGTGGAGGGGCAGTGTGTGGGAAGCTTTTAAGTCCAGAAATAAGTGTGATCTGTGGGAATGTGGCCCACTGTGCCCTTGGACTGTGGAAATAACAGAATGGAATCACTGTTCTTTGATATGCCAATTCATCTTCCATGGCAAGAAGGGATGTTTCTGCTTTTGTATTAAATATTTAAGGAATGACTTGGGTTTTAGAGTAGCCTTTGAAATTTTGCTAGCAGTTTTTCATCTTGTCATTGGAAGAGTGAGAAACTGTGTCTTTGTTCTATAAAATTCACCTTGTTCTCCAGGGCTTAAAGGTTGCCTTCGGAACCAGCATTGATTGTTGAGAGGGATACTTTTTTTCCTAATTAAGATCTGCCTTTGTCTAATGAATATCATTATGTAGTACAATTTTTAAAGTCCTCAATAAGGGGAGATGAACTTGAAGAATAAACAATTCTACTATATATATCTACTTGAGCTGCTTTTATAAAGACCACTCTCAGAACCTCAGGTGTCAGTGGCACATTGAGGAGCTAGAGTAGCATCACCACCCCATCCTTATACAGCATATAGGAATTCCAGTGGCCTCTGGGTGCTAGTACACTCACATGGTGGGGGCTGCTAGCACATTCTTTTCCCTCCCTGCCTGGCCTTGTGGAGATTTTGTTGTTGTGTTTGGGTTTTTTTTTTTGGGGGGGGGGGGTGGTAGTAGGGATTGAACCGAGAGGTGCTTTACCACTAACCTATAACCCAGTCCTTTTTATTTTTGAGACAAGATGCTGAGTCTGGTCTCAAATGTGCAATCCTTTTGCCTCAGCCTCCTGAATCACTGGGATTTTTAGGTATGTGCCACCATGCAGGACTCCTGTGGTGCTTTTACCTAGTTGCTGGGGATTGAACCCAAGGGCACTCTACCACTGAGCTACATCCCTAGCCCTTTTTTATTTTTTGTTTTGAGACAGGGTCTCTCTAAATTGCCCAGGCTGGTCTCGAAATCCTCCTGCCTCAGCTCCCACGTTGCTGTAATTACAGTGTACACCACCACACCTGGCACTCAGCTACTTCTGAATAGTACTTTCTGGGACCAGGAGCTGAGAACATCTGGCTCTTGCAAATCAGCCAGTTACCTACAGCTTCTCATCTCAAAGTATGTTCCCCAGTCTAGCCTGGGTGACACTCTATTCCTCCCAGTGCCCCAGCCCCACAGTTGCCAATTTAGATGAGCTTAGAAACACCAAATTAAATGTCTGGGATGCACTCACATTCTAACAAGGTCAGCCAGAGGGAAGATACAAACCAGAATGAAGAGATGCCTCTGGGATCTACTCACCTGTTGCACCTGTGCCAGGATCATTCACCTGGCCTTAGCAGCCTGGGTTGTTTTGGGAGGTGTTAGGGATCAAACCTAGGGCTTCATACATGCTAGGTGGGGCCTTTGTTCTTAAGCTATTTAAACAGAACTATGGCCTCTTGGTTTTCCATTTTGTGACCTGTGGCCATACTTTCTAGAGAGGCCACGTTGGCCCATATCATGGACATTTGTATGGTCAGGATGAGAGGGTTCTTGAGGTTCCTGGGACTAGCTTCCCATCCCAAGAGGCTATGTCCAGAAACTCTTGGTGCCTGGAACTGCAGGTTTTAAGATTGTGCTGATAACTTGATACCTGGCTGTGAGGACAGGAAGGAAAAGTCAGTCCATCACAGCCTCATGGTCTTCTGTGGGGAGGGTGCTGATGGAAATCTGATACTTGTCTCCCAGCCTGAATGAAACGTATTCTCCAAAAAATATTTCCACTTACCTTTAAAAAAACAATTCAACATCTGCCTTGGCCCACCCTGTGGATTCCCAGGCAAGATCCCTGCCCTCAAGCTTATCTAGCAAGGGATGCCAAGTAAAGAAAAATGATTGCTGGGCTTAGTGGCACATGCTTGTAATCCCATCAATTTGGGAGCCTGAGGCAGTTGGATCACAAGTTAAAGGTAAGCCTTGGCAACTTAGTGAGACCCCTCTCAAAAAAATTAAAAGGACTGGGGATATAGCTCAATGGTAAAGGACCCCTGGGTTCAATCCCCAGTACCAAAACAAAAAAGAAAAATAGGTAGATATGGGGCTCAGGTCTTTGGCCCTGGTTTTGATCCCTAGCACAAAAAAATAAACATGTATTGTTATAGGAAGTCTGGGGGTGGCAACTACAGGGTACACCCAGCCTAGGGGCAAGGGCTAGTGGTAGGGAAGGCTTCCTAAAGTTGGCACCTGAACTGGATAAAAAAGGCAAGGGGATAGCCTGGTCAAATGCTAGAATTTGGAATTCTATAGACAGAGGAAGTTATGAAGCCAAATAGGCCCTCAGGAGCTCTGCTAGACAAGATCCTAAAAACCGCTCTCAATGCTCATAATGGCCAGTCACTGATGAAATCTAAGGCTGAGTCCAAAAGAGGGTGTTCTGGGACTCTTCCAGCCCACCTTGATAGTGTGGGATGGGTGGGCTGCAGAAAGCCTAGGAGATTTGACTTCAAGCCCCACTTTAACATCTCTCCAGCCTGTTTCCTTTATATGTAAGATGAAGATAAAAGCTCACACCTCACAGGGTTTCTCAAAAGCAATGAAATGTATACACACCAAGCCTTTTTTCTCTTTTTTTTTTTAGTCCTGGGGATTAAACCCAGGGGTACTCTACCCCTGAGCTATATCCCTCCCACCCCCTTTTAAAATTTTGAGACAGCATCTTGCTAAGTTGCTGAAGATGGCCTTGAACCTCAGATCTTTCTGCATCAGCCTCCAGAATTGCTGATTCTGTGTACCACAGCACCCAAGTCAAGCCCCTACTTTGAAGAACAGTGAAGACACATTATAGGTGCTTCTAGGAGAAACCCTAACAATAAGGCCTAAGTTGCGGATGAAGTATTAGGACTTAAGGAAATACCCACCCCATGCCCTGCCTCACATGTCACTGCATTCAGGTAGGCCTGGCTCAAGGATGACCACAAAATGTACAGCCCAATGCACTGCTCACAACAGAGTGGTATACAGCAAGCAGTCCACCATAGTCCCAGAGGCAGGTTTGGGGCCTGGGGTTCACTTCAGGCCAAAGTCAACAAGCAGTTTAAAGTAGAAAGGTAGATCACTTGGCGGGCAGACTAGGAGTTGGCTCCTTAACCTCTGGCAGAGAAGCCATAGCTGGCTCAGGGTTGGGATTAGAATACCAAGGCAGGCTCCCTTCCAAGCAGTGAGCTTCTATGGGAGGGTAAACTGAACTGCTACACAGGAGACAAAGGCAGAGAGCAATCAAGAAAAGGAAGGAGAGGCTGGGGATATAGCTGTTTGGTAGAGTGCTTGCCTTGAAGCAGAAGTCCCTGGGTTTGATCCCCAGCACCCCCCACCCCCAAAAAAGGAAGGAGACTACCTACAAGGCATGTGCATGTGGCATATGCTTGTTGGGCAAGATGATCTCTGCGCTATTACGGTTGGTTTTCTCTGAGGCAGCCCCAGGACTTGGGATTGGGAAATATAAAACTAGCAACAAAGTAAAATATCTTATTTTATTATGTACAGACATATTCAAATAAAGTACCCACTCTGAAAACAAGTTCTGGCATTTCTGAGAGCTCCCAAAGGAATATAAATTGGAGTCTCAGAGACAGTTCCTTTCCCAGAGGAGGAGCAATGTAACCTGACTCCACAGGATTAGCCAATCTCATCTAAAGCCACACTCTCTCTGCCTTAAACCCTGGCTCCAGCTTCACTGGTCCCAGAAAAGCCTCAGCCTGAAACAGGTATAAACCAGTCACTCAACCTCCATTTTATTCTTCTGCAAAGAATCCATGAAAGTTTGCCACTCTGCTGGGTAAAAACGTTTATAGACGTTGATCTTATTCCGAATTTGTTTGGGGGTATCTTGATAGTAATTCTTCTCATCCCGAGCCATGGCCTAAAGAAGAGAGGAGGGCTACTTGAAGAAAGCTAGACAGGCAAAGTTTTCAATCATAGTGATACCGCTGGTTATCAATGATGAATTCTGCTCCCTCACATGTTTTAAGTTTGAACATTAGAGAAGCACACCGAGGCAAGCATATAAAGCAGTGTTTATTTAAAAGAGGGTAACAGACTTCTCTCAGGAGAAGGGGGCCATAGCTGGTATCCTAGTATGCCAAGAAGCAAGTGTTTTGCCTTTATCCCTCTCCTTCCTGCTTACGTGATTAGGCCCAGGAATACTTGGTGTGATGGCCAAAAGGTGGGAAAAAGGTGGGCTGAAGGGGGAAAGGCAGGATGGAGCAGCCTAGGACACACAGCTCCCAGTAGGAAGGGGCAATTCCTGGGATAGGTTACCTTAGCAACAGGTTGGAGCAGGGGCAGGTTCTTGATAAGGGTGGAGGAAAGGCTCTGAAGGAATTAAGATTTCAGTCCCTCAGGGGACAGTCTCTAACTTCCCATAAAATTGACTTCAACTGATCAAAACTGACTTCCTTGATCAACCTGACTTGATTTACCTATCTACACTGACTGCTTGTCTAATTCTGGCTTCAATAGCTCTGCCTGAATTGAGCAAGCCATTTCCTACCTTGAGGTCCAGATGCCTCACCTCAAAAGCCATGGTATATGTGGAACTCTTCTGTACTATGGGGCTAGGGAAATGGGTACAAATGTCTTTAAAGACCAGGCAGAACCAAGAGTTCAGTGGGCCAAATAGGAACTATAGCCAGCTAAATAGTTCATTTCCCATAGACAGCCAGCTAATCCCACCTGGGCGCAGTGGTCCAGTATAGCCAGCTCTTTCAATTAAAAAAAAAAAAAAAATCAAAAATATATATCGGGCTGGGGATGTGGCTCAAGAGGTAACGCACTCGCCTGGCATGCGCGGGGCGCTGGGTTCGATCCCCAGCACCACATAAAAATAAAGATGTCGTGTCCACCGAAAACTGAAAAAATAAATATTAAAAAATTCTCTCTCTTCCAAGAAAAACACACACACACACACACACACACACACACACACACACACACATATATATAGTTTTATCCCTCCCATACCTAAAATGGCAACTAGTTTAAGTTGTTCAGTTCTTTAAAAACAACATCGAGGGCTGGGGATGTGGCTCAAGCAGTAGCGCGCTCGCCTGGCATGCGTGCGGCCTGGGTTCGATCCTCAGCACTAAATACAAACAAAGATGTTGTGTCCTCCAAAAACTAAATAAAAATTAAAAAATAAATAAATAAATAAAAATAAAAACAACATCGAAGCTGGGCATGGTGGCGCACACCTGTAATCCCGGCGGCTAGGAAGACTGAGACAGGAGAATCGGGAGTTCAAGGCCAGCCTCAGCAATGGTGAAGCACTAAGCAACTCAGAGAGACTCTGTCTCTAAATAAAATACAAAATAGGGCTGGGATGTGGCTCAGTGGTTGAGTGCCCCTGAGTTCACTCCCCAGTACAAAAAAAAAAAAAAGCCAGGCAGTCTCACATGCCTATAATCCCAAGGCTCAGGAGGCTGAGGCAGGAGGAACCCAAGTTCAAAGCCAGCCTTAGCAACTTAGTGAGACCCTATCTCTAAATAAAAAAATTAAAAAGGCCTGAGGATGTGGCTCAGTGGTTAAGTGCCCTTGGTTCATTCCCCAGTACCAAAACAAACAAAACACCATGGAAGCAAAACAACATGTTTGTGAATGGGATATGAACCACAAGCAACTGTCTATCTCTACTGTTAGCATTCTGTTCATTTGGGATCCCTTTCCTAGAGCCTCTTTCCTCCCTTTCCTTGTACTCAGTCTCAGAAAACAGGCAGTAGTCAAGCAGAAAAGGCCCTGAAGAGTCCAGTATGCCTTCCCAAGCAGTTCAAGTAGTTCTTCCTGTAAATCCTGAGCCACTCACCTTATAGTCCTCTCCATGGTTCTCCACCATGTAGCGGACATAGTCAATGAGGTCCCGAGACAGGGTGTTTCCTTTCTTTTCTGGGAGGCTGGCTTCTGCTTCTAGATCTGGGGTAAGAGAAGCCAGGAGACAGAATGAGGCTTTGCCTTCTACATTGTTAGAGTTACCCTCAATACCCCCTTACCCAATCCCAGGCCACAAGTATTTCTTTACCAACCCATTCCCAAATTCACTGTTGGAATCTTCTTTAGCCCTAGGATCCCAGATTCTGCCTATGACACAAATATCTGTCAGTATGGCAACTACCTGAAAAGCAAATCACTTCTCTCTAGGACTTAGATGGATTTAAAAGGCACCAAACTACCTGTTTAGTACCAGGTTCTGGGACTAAGAGAAATGAAGATACATTGCCTTCCCAGAAAGCAGGGCTCCCAGTGGTAGAGCACTTACTTAGCACAGCTGAGGCCCTCAGCACCATATTAAAACAACAACAAACAAACAACTAAATAAAATAAAGATTAAATTCTTTTTTTTTTAATATTTATTTCTTAGTTTTAGGTGAACACAATATCTTTGTTTCAATGTGGTGCTGAGAATCGAACCCAGTGCCTCACACATGCTAGGCGAGCACGCTACCACTTGAGCCACATCCCCAGCCCCAAGATTAAATTCTTAAAAAAAAAAAAAAAAAAAAAGGACCATCTTTTCTTGGTGTCTTGCACCAACACAGGAAATGGAAATGTCTATATAAGTGAAAACAAGAGCTGCAGGGACTAGGAGGGCCTTTCTCTATGCAAGGGGAAAAAAAATCTAAGCTATGGAGACAACTGTTTCACTTTAATAAATAACTGCATAGGCTGAGGGTATAACTCAGCAGTGGAGTGCTTGCCTAGCAACAATAAAAGAAAAGCTAGGCAAAAAAATCATCCCATTTCTCATCTATGAAGGGAGGAAAATAGCTACTTCATAGAAACGAGGATGTTAAATCTAATCTAGTTGTTAGGTGCTAATATTGCTTATAGTCAAAATTATGTTTGTCATAACTGGAGCAGGGAGAAAAAGGGAGTAGTTTAAGGGGTATAGTTTGAGTTTTGCAAAATCAAAGTTCTAGAGATCTGTTGCCCAACACTGAATATAACACCAGTGAACTTAAAAACATCTCAGATGGTAAATTTATTTATGTATTTATTTATTTATATTGGGGGGATTGAACCCAGGGGTGCTTTACCACTAAGCAACATCCCCATTCCTTTTTATTTTTTGAGACAGAATCTAACTAAGTTGTTTAGGGCCTAAGTTGCTGAGGCTGGCCTTGATCCTTCTGCCTCAACTCCCAAGTCACTGGACTTACAGGTGTGCACCACCAAGCCCAGCCAGATGGTAAATTTTATGTAATTTTAAAGCCACGATTTAAATTTTTAAAAATAATAATAAAAAAAAAAATCAAAAACAAAATTTTTATAATAAATACATGTAGCTTTGGGTATACAATCCTGTGCAGTATTTTTTTTTCTCCCACATTGAACAGTCCACTAATTCTTATGAGAACCATAAAGATAAGCTACAGACAGGAATACAGGCTGAGGCTCGCTCAATCCTTTCCACTGAAAAAAATTACAAAAAAGCACAAGAAAACCCATGAAGTTAAGGGAAAGGATCAATGGGTGAAAAACTCTTTATAGAGTATTCCTGTTTTCCTGACTTAGTATCAGTCTCCAGCTGGGTGTGGTGGTACACACCTGTGATCCCAGCAACTCAGGATAATCACAAGTTCCAGGCCAACCTGAGCAACTTAAGGACACCCTGTCTTAAACTAAAAGAAATGAAATGAATTAGAAAAGGGCAGGGGCTGTAGCTCAGGGTTCAATCCCTAGTGTGGCCAGGGGTAGGGAATCCAGTCTCCTTAGCCTTAATACTACCTGACAATCTTTAGTCTTAATACACATGAAATTGATTTGCCATTGGAAAAATTAAATAAAATAAATGGTGGAATCTCCAAAAGTAAGTTCATCCTTAAATTCATGAGAAGCCAAATACATGCCTGAGACTTATTGCTTTCTTTTCCAGACTCATTTACCTGGCTATATCCCCCTGAACATCTCTTGACTTTAGTTGACACACTTTTTGTCTTTCTTTTTTTTGGTTGTACTGGGGACTGAACCCAGGAACACTTTACCACTGAACTACATCCCCAGCTCTTTATATTTTTTTCATTTTAAGGTAGGGTCTCCCTCTTGTTGCTCCAGCTGGCCCCAAACTTGCGATACTCCTAACTCAGCCTCCTGGATTAATGGGATTACAGGTGGGCACCACCACACCTGGCTCACACACTTAAGTTTAGTCAATATTAGCCTGAAAATGTCTCAGTGGAGGACACAGTCCTAACTTTACAGAGACCTAGACCATCTCCTTTTCCCTCTCTGAACCTTGGTCTCTCCAGCTTTAAAATGAGGACATCCGAGGACTCTTTCCAACTCTGATAGTATAGGACCATGAATTAGAGGCCCATACCCACCATTTAGCACATAGGGCTTCCGCACAAGCTCCTTAGGCCTCTCCTCCACGTCAATGTCCATGCCCATGGCCTTCACCTGCAGAGAACAGAAGCTGTGAGACCAGCAGACAAGGAAGGTCCTTTGATCAAGGAAAGTTTGATCAGAATCAAAGAAAGATGCTGCCACCTGAACACAACTATATCATCCCTAAGAATCCCTGCCCAAGACTAAGCAGAACTAGATAACAAGAACCAGTGCCCTGAAGGTTTCTAGAACCAAAATCCAAAGTTCCCAAAGAATCACATAAAGGCCTATGTACATGACTGTTTATAAAATGAGTATAGTACTCCTTGCCTTCCTCATTTGGTTGTATGACAACTGAGCTGAAACAATGCAAGGGAAAGTACTTTATAATTTTAAACGGGAGGAGGAGCGTCTACCTGACAGTGCTTAGCTATAACTTCATAACTGTTCAAGAAGCAGAAGTGTCATTTTCCTCTGGCATGAAGAATTAAAGAGAAATTTGCCTAAAGACATGGGACAAATTCATTCAGCAAGCCCATTCCTTAGGTTATCAAGTGACATCCTAAGCACACCAGAGAAAAACACAAGAGATTCTGTTACCAAGGAAATTATGTTAGGAGGAAGATGCACAGACAATAAACAGAGAAGCAAATAAGTTAATAAGCATATACTATATCTTTACAAGTGCTATAAATTAAAATAAAGGGGGGAAGAGATGCTGGGTGAAGAAGGATGCTATTTTTGAAAGTTTGAAGGCATGGTCCAGAAAAAGACTTACAGAGGAGAAACTAGTCTTAGCGAAACCTTAGGCCAAGGATGACTAGGGAAAGGTGTAGGAAATAATAAATTAAAGTCTCAAACTCCAGGGCGTCCTTATTAGGAAAGTCAAGAACAGAAAAAGATAAATTCTGGAAAATAACCTTCGAGATGCCAAGGGACCCAAAAAGGTTAATTTCCAAGGAAAATATTGAGTGCAGGAAGAGAGAATAAACTCCAAATCAGGTCCAAACGTGTGCTGAGGAGATGTGTGAGAGGTGGTGAAGGGACCCTCGACAACAGTCAGTACAGGATGACCAAATGAACTGTGGGCAAGTGGAGAAAAGCGTGAGGGAGCATCAAATTCTGAATCCCAGCAAGGCAGAGGAAGAAGGAAGAAGGAAAAAAGAGATAAAAAACCTGAGGAAAGGGAGCAAGGAAAGGAGAGAAGGAAGGAAGGAGAAAAAGAAAAGGAGACAAGGCCCGGGATGCTGCCTTGTCAATACCTTTTTCTTACGGAGGGGAACCGCCTTGTTGGGATCCATGGCCAACCCCATCTCCGCCAGGTTCTGCCGCACGGATTTGGCGTGGTCCCAGGCATGTCGGATGTGGGAGCTACCCGCAAAAAGAGAGTTCGTGGTTCTATCACCTCGCGGGCGATCCTTGCCAATGTCCCCCTGTTCCCCAAACCCCGAGCCACTCACCACTCGATCCGTGGCGCTGCCTTCCGTCGAGCATTCCGATTCAGACGTTTTCGGTTGACATTATAGCCGAACTTCTGCCTCCGAGTTTTGCCCTTAGCCTTGGGCATTGCGCTGACCGCCTCACCAGCAGCTCACCCCTGAAGCCCCACACTTACAACCTCGTGTTAACAGACTCCTTCCGGCGGAGGAGCGCCGGGCTTTTCAGGCTTTTTTGGGAAATGTAGTCTTTCCCTTGGCGCTTCCGCATCGATTACTACGACTCCCAGAATGCAATTGGTTCTTGCGCCTGCGTACTACACGAATATGTTCGTTTTCCCCGCCCCTTTCATGACCTCATCAGGAGGCGGAGTTCAACGTCCGGAGTATCTCCTTACCTCTGTTGCCCCAGACATGGCAACTCCCAGTCCTGTGACTCCCGAGACACCCTTTGAACCATCTAAGCCCCCAGTTATTGAGGGCTTCAGCCCCAGTATTTACAGCAATCCGGAAGGCTTCAAGGAAAAGTTTCTTCGCAAGACTCGAGAAAACCCAATGGTACCCATAGGTAAGTGAGTACTGTAGGAACTGTAAACGAAGAGGACAGTGATGTCGGGGGGAATGAAACTGGGGAGGACCGGGAACTCCAGGAGGCACCGAATGAGATTGAACCGGAGACGTGGGAGAAGGGGCGGGGCAGTGAGGGTAAAACTGGAACCAGAGCAGTGCGTGTTTGGCGGGGCCGGGATGGGACGGACTCTTGGACTCTCGAGGAAGACCCCGCCTCGGCCAACCACTTCCTCTCTCCCTGCTGTTGTTTAGTGGTCTCGTCCTTGGGGAAGGGACCTCTGGTACCCTACTCGCTGCTCCCCTAGTTTTGTCCCCTCCCCAGGCTGCCTGGGCACGGCGGCCGCCCTCACCTATGGCCTCTACTGCTTCCATCGCGGCCATAGCCAGCGCTCACAGCTCATGATGCGAACCCGGATCGCCGCCCAGGGCTTCACGGTCGCAGCCATCTTGTTGGGTTTAGCTGCATCGGCTATGAAGTCTCGACCCTGATGCCACTGCCGGCTCGTGAAAGCTCCGCGGAAGATCATTCCAAACCCCAGGAGCAACCACCAGCCCTGCCAAAGAGACTCATTCCCTGTCTCCTCGACAGGCTTCAGGCCCCTGTGTTGTTTAGGGAGGAAGTGGCCGATTGTGTGATCGACAAGATTTTTTTTTCCAGAAATCCCAGATTCGGTGGTTTGGGTGTTGCCCTTCCTCCCTACTTAATAAACTCTAATCCACCAGTGGTATGGTGAATGCATTCTCAGCCTCACTCCCGTGGCCAAAACCATGGTTTGGGGTCTTTGGTTTTAGGAGGAATCAGACTGAATATTGGAGTGACCCTTAAAAAATCTTGGCGTCTGGTCTTTCCCAAACTTTCCTGGTTAACAGTCACCTGGGACACTTGTTAAAAGGGGAGATTTTATGGGCATAGTGGTGCGCGGCTCAGTTGACTGTGACAAGAGGATTTCAATTTCCAGGCCAGCCTGGGCAATTAAAGGAAAGCTATATCAAATTTTTAAAAAGCTTGGAATGAGTGATGTTCAGTAGTACAGTGCTCCTGAGTTCAATTCCCAGCTGGGAGTGGGTGGAGTGTAGAACTTTCCAGGCACCTCTCCTTGAGATTCTAGCTTCTAGTTCAATGGGCCTAGAGTGATGCTGTTTGGAAGAAGAAACAAATCTAGCCAACAGTTTTCAAACTTTAGTCTTCCGATGAGGCCTGCCATGGTCCTGTCAGATAGGAAGCTCTGCCCTCCACTCTGCATCTGCTCTACACCCCATTCCCACCTGAAAACCCCTGGGGCTTCACTGATCAGTACTCTCAGCTTTGGATAGGAAGCCTCAAACAAATATTCCTGGTCTGTGGTCAGCTCTCAAGAGTTGATTTAGGGACCTACACTCTTCCCATATGTGACCATCTTTTCAGTACAATCTCTAAACTGATAGAAGAGGAAAGAAATTAAAAAGACACTTCACACCTTATTGAGCCCTGACACAGTCTGGATCTCTTGAGTGGAGGAGTGTACAATCAGTGCCAGGTAAATTTCTTGCCTTCACCATGGTCTTTGAGGCAGATCAAAAATCAGAGCCAATAGTGTATTGTAATGACTCTTGGCCTCAAGATGCAAGAAAAGGATTATTGAGTGGTGAGGACTATAGCACTTTAAAAAAAGAATGTCCACTATAAGTATTGGTATTATGGTGTTTCCCCACCACCACCCCCAAAAAAAGATAGTTGAGGGCTGGGGATATAGCTCAGTTAGTAGAGTGCTTGCCTCACATGCACAAAGCCCTGGGTTCAATCCCCAGCACCACACATACACACAAAAAGATAGTTGAAGTCCTAACTCATAGTTCATTAGAATGTGACCTTATTGGCAATAGGGACTTTATAGAGGTAATAGTTTAAATGAGGTCATTAGGGGTGGACCTTAATCCAAGATGATTGATATCCTTATAAAAAGGGAAACTTTGGACACAAAGACAGACACACATAGAGGACAGATGATGTGAAGATGTTCCTGTGATATTGGAGGCAAAACTGGAGCATGCATCTACAAGCCCAGGAATGCCTGAAGCCACCAGAAGCTAGGAGAGGCATGGCACCGATTCTTCCCTAGTATGTTCAGAGGGGGTGTCCCTGGTGACACTTGATTTTGGACTTCTCACTTCCAGAACTATGAGACAACAAATTTATTTTTTCTTTGGTGGTGCTGGGGATCGAACCCAGTGCATTATACATGCTTGGCCGGGTACACCCCCAACCTGGAGACAATTTCTGTTTTCTAACCTAGATTGTACTACTTTGTTACAGTGGCCCTAGGGAACTAACACTGTTGGCAAATACTCAATTTTTTTTTAAAGCTGGGTATAGTGGCACAAGCCTGTGACTCAGGAGGATCCCAAGTTCAAGGCCAGCCTTAACAACTTTGCAAGACCCTTAGCAACTTAGGGAGACCCTGTCTCAAGAAATAAAAAGGCCTAGGGATATAGCTCAGTGACCACTCCTGTGGTCGCTGGTTGTTATACCTAATTCATAGGCAGGTACAGCTGGAGGAGGGGATAAATTAGGCAGAGCAATGGGCACTTCACATCCAGAAGGTCCCAGCCAACTCCAAGGAAAGGTGTCCAACAGAGGCTGCCTTTACCAGCCTCTTACCCAGGCTTGGAAAAAGCCACCACGGGATGTCGGTCTTCCCTGTTTCTTCCCACTGGAAGCCATATCCCCCTGGAAGCCTTAGTGTCTTTATCTACATGTGAAAACAGCAGAATCCTTCTTACTTCACAGGTTTGTGAAAGGATCAGAAAGGATCAAGGTTACAAACGCATTCTATGAGAGGTTGTCTTTCCTCTTAAGTATGGAGGCAACAGACAGGTTAGGGCTTCCACTTCTAGGTGGGAGCTCTTAGGCTTCCAAGGTGTTATGGTTTGGATTGGAAATGTTCCCCAAAGAGCTCATGTATTGAAAGCATGGTCCCCAGCACAGCAAGGTTCAGAGGTAGGGTTTTTAGGTAATGTTTGGAATATGAAGGCTTTGACCTCACCAGTGAATTAATCCATTGACAACTAAATAGACTACTGGGGGGGTGGCATCTAGATGAAGGAAGTAGGTCACTGGGGGGCATTCTCCCCAGCTCCTTCTTTCCCTCCTTTTGCGTGATCCCTTTCTCTCCCCCTCCCCCCACCTCTCCTCCCACTTGGAGCCTGCTAAACCTATATAGACTGAACCTCTAAAACTGTGAGCCAAAATAAACCTTTCCTCCTTTAAGTTGTTCTTTTCAGGTATTCTTTACCTTCTTCCAAGGCCATGAAGCTGGAAAAGTTCTAAGCACAAACTGAACCCTGACACCAGTTGTGGCTTCCAGGGAAATGAGGATGATAATAAATAGGTGTAAAAAGAGTTAACAACACACCCTTTAAGCAAGAAAAAAAAAATACATCAAGAGGGACAGTCACAATTGAGTGGACTGAGGAGGAGCCATGAGGGGCTGGACCATAGGGCCAGGAGAGAGCAAGGGACCAAAGGGGTCAGGGTCCCCTTTCTCAGCCCCGGGAGATGGAGAGGAACGGAATAGGCTGTGTGTAGCAGCTGCCAGAGGAAGTTTCCACCCTGGCCAAAGCAGCTGCTGCTCCTCTGCCCTGGTGTGGCCCATGCTTTGTGATCATGCTTATGGCAGGCACCTAGCGGGACAGCGGCGTCTGCTTCAAGGACATGAGCACCGAACGCAGCCGGGACACATCTTTGCACTGCTTGCTGCTCTTGGGGTTGAAGTCACAGAGCTGAGCCACCTTCTCCCACTCTGTGCCTGGAGTCTCCTCCTTGGATTCCTTCACGAATGCCTCCTCAGATGCCCTGCAGATGAAGACGGGGCAGATGTTTTATAGTGGTCCACCTTCTGAAGCCCTGATCCCAGCCTACTTGGGGACAATTTATCTACAGATTCTCTCCCTAACCCTATACTCTGTGACCTCAACCCCCCAGGAACAGCTTTATCATAAGAGGAAACCTAAGGCTGAGGATGTAGCTCAGTGGTACAGCACACATTTAGCATGCATAAGGCCTTGAATTTAGTCTCTGTCACCAAAAAGAGAAAAGAAGTAAAATTTGGTCCTGCCTCGGGACCTTTGCACTTAATTTATCACCTCTTCCTGAAAGGTTCTTCCTCCACATCTGCTTATGGCTTGTTGCTTCATTTCATTGAGTTCCCAGCACAGGCCTCACCTCAGAAAGTTTCTTCCAGTCTAGGCACTCTGCGTTACCTCACCATCTGGATGGAGTTCCCAGCCTGGTGATCCCAACACCTCAAGGCCCTTGGAGAAACTAACACAGTACCTCAGCTATGCTCAACATTTCCAAAACTTTAACCTAGGGAAGACATTGACTACCCATCCACCTCACTGAAACGTGGCTCAGCATTGCTTTATGAGTGTTCTCCAGAAAAGGGTAGTGTGAATAGAAACCCTTTTCAGCCCGAAAGGATCATCAACTCTGTGGAGCCACACCTGGGGATTGGCATTCTTACTTTTGGTTGGAATCACATTAGGATGCAAACTGAACTAGTCCCTTCTTCAGAAGTTCTTGGTAGTTTAAAAAGCTGCTGATCAGGCTGGGGTGCAGTGGCACATGCCTGTAATCCCAGCAGCTTGGGAGGCTGAGACAGGAGGACTACAAATTCAAAGCCAGCCTCAGCAAAGCAAGGCGGTAAGCAACTCAGTGAGACCCTGTCTCTAAATACAATACAAATAGGGTCGGGGATGTGGTTCAGTGGTTGAGTGCCCCTGAGTTCAAAAGAAAATCTGCTTATCAGGTCTAGAAGTATAGCTCAGTGGTAAAACACTTGCCTAAGTGAGAGAATGTGTGAGGTCCTGGGTTTGATCCCCAGCACCACAAAAAAAGAAAAAAATCAGCAGTAAGGGACAATAGAGAAACAAACAGTAAATATAGCTGAGGGATAAAATCTAAACATGAGTGTCATTAAAAAAAAAAAAAAAAAAACAGTGGAGAGAGCTGGATCTGTGTCCTTTTTGGCCTGCAGGAATCCTTTCTGGAGAGCTTTTTTTTCCTTGAAACCCCCTCTGTATCTCTAGGCTCCTAGCTTCCACCCTGCTGATCTGGTTCCTGGCTGACAATCCAGTAAGATGGCTGGTGTGTGCTGTGTAGAGTCTGATGATGAGAGGAGCTATCCCAGGAGCTGCCCCCCTTCAGGATCAAGAGATTTCCTTCTGTGGCTGGGGTTGTGGCTCAGTGGTAGAGTGCTTGCTTTAGCATGTGTGAGGCACTGGGTTCTATTCTCAGTACCACATAAAAATAAATAAATAAAATAAAGGTATTGTGTCCATCTACTATTAAAATATGGGGGAAAGAAGAGATTCCTTCTGTTCTCTGTGCTCAAAGTGTGGTTCATGGTCCAGGGGCATCAATGTCACCATGGAGATTATTAGAAATACGGAATCTTGAGCCTTATCTTGGTCTTCCTGAATCAGAATCTGCATTTTTCAAGATCCCCTGGTAATTCAAAGGCACATGCAAGTCTAAAAAGCCTTTTCTCTCTTTGGGATCCTCTTGCATGCTCTCTGGGCCATGTTTTTGGGCTGAACAGGAGCACCAAGTCCCTATGGAATTCCATAGCACCAGAGCCTATGGGACATCCTCTTCCCCTGCTGAAAACCTCTCATGGCTCCCTACTGCTTTCGGGATCAAGTCGAAGCTTCTTAGCCTAGCATAACAGGCGCTTTGCAATACCCAGCCGCAGCCCCCAATGACTGCAACAGAGCAGCCCCAGAAACACTGCAGCCACTGCAGGCAGCTAGGTAGTTCCTTTCTCTAGGCCTTTGCCCCAGCTAATTCTCACCTAGAATGCCCTGCCCTTCCCCTCCCCACCCAGTGAATTCCTTCTTGAACTTTCAGATCCAGCTGAAGGTCACAAATCTCTGAAGCCTGTCCTGGCTTTCCCAGCAGAGGGTGGCTCCCAGAGCTTCCTGTGTCCTTCCACACATGGCTCTTATCACAGCGTTCTCCAGTCCATGAGCAACTTGGAAGACAGACTATGTGTGACCTATTTCTATTTTTTAATATATAATTTTAGTTTTAGATGGATATAATACCTTTATTTATTTTTATGTGGTGCTGAGGCTCAAATCCAGTGCCTCATACATGTAAGGCAAGGGCTCTACCACGGAGCCACAACCCCAGCCCCCCTGTTTCTATTAGACCAGAAACTGGCATAGGGTAAGTATTAGTGAGCACAGGACAGATGGAAGAGGGGATAGAAGGAAGAAGGCAGGCTGCTGCCCTGCTGGAACCTGCGTTTTATGAGTGAAGGCTTAGCCCAGACAGCATCAGAGAAGGCCGTGGCACACCCAGAGCAAGGAGTGGCTCCAGCAGGAACAGTAAGTACTTGGCACACTCACATGTGTCAGACAACACTCAGTTGAATCACTGCATTTTTGTCCTTGGTTTCAGAATCCCCAACACCACCCTCCAACCCGTCACAACCAATCAACTTAGACTGGCATGAGAGGAAGCCTGTTTTCCATGTCTACATTAGTCACAATACTAGCTAGACACCAAGCCCAGAACCGCATGATAGGGGACCCTGGTGGTGTGGGCGGGGCTCATGACCAAAGTCAGTGCATTGGGGGTAGAGGGCAGGAATGGGTATACACATAAAAGCATCTCTTATTCTTTTGCCTTCAGTACCTTGTGTTTGTTTTGTTCAACAAAAGACTCCTTCAACCACCCACCTACCCACCCCAAGAGGCATCTCAGAAGAAACCAGGGCTGCTTTGCCCTTTGCCCCTCCTACATGGCACATTCTTTTCTCTGCCCTCCCCTGTAGGGCTCTCTGATTTGGCAAAGCAACCTCCAGTTTGCTGGAGAGACTGAAGTGAGGGTTAGCTTCCTGCTCTGATCATCACCCTAAGCCCAACCACATTGATTTATATCCCACAAGCATAAGACTCCAGAAGTCTTGTGCCAGCCACACGCCCACCTGGGTCCCTCTCAAGATCCCTCCCAGCAGAGAAGCAAAGGAGACACGTACACATAGCCGATGATATCAGCATCTGGCTGCTGGTAGAATGCTTTGTCAGCGATCCTTGAGGGAAATGTTAGGAGAAGATGTTAGGTGGAGAAGGCCAGACAGGCAGGTAGAGGGTTAAAGAGAAAGAGAGAGCATTAGTACCTCCCATGGGAAGTGTATTAGGAAGCACAGTTTGAAGGCGCAGCATAGCCCCAGAGGGGATCCTCCACCCTGGCCACAGTGCTTTTTCTGAAGCTCAGCCTGATCATATTACTCTCCTGTTCAAAAACCTTCAGTGACTCCCCATTGCCCACATCTGTGCCCAAAGCCCTCCCAGTGGGACTCCCCCATCTGTCTACTTGCCGTCTTTTCCAACACTCCCTGACCCCCTGTGACCCAACATGCCTCATCTTTTCTTTCCTGCCAGGCTGTTCCCAGGTGTAGAATCCCCTTCCCTACACCCTGCCCTTTTATTCCTGATGAACTCTTAGTTGTCCTCCAGAGCCCAAGTCTCCAGACACAAGAATTCTTCCCCAACCTGTTCCTGGCTTCCCTTGTATGACTTTTGTGCAGAGGGCCTCACGGTATTCAAGTTCAGCTGTACCTGCATGGTTCTCTCCTCTGAGCTCTTTGAGGACATAGACCAGCTTCTAACCTGTTCTCTTGGCAACCTCCATGAGAAGGACATCGGGTGGCCAACAGCTTCAGCTGAAGTCTTTGACCTGACTCTCATTGGTCTGTTTTGGATCCTGTGTCTGTGCCAGGCCCTGTGACTGTAGCTAGGAGGAGGGATATGCTTATGCCATTCGCCATGGGTGAAAGTCCCATTCCTTGAGCTCTGCATTAGGGTCAGTCCCATACAAACCACAGGGGCTGCCGTTGGAACAGCCTGATCCCACAGAGGACAGTCAGGGCACCCTTCCTGCAGGAAGCTCCTCCTCATCTGGACCCTGGCATGCTACAGTTTTTTGAACACAAGGTGGCAGCTTCCTCGAATGTGTCTTTCCCTTCCTGGAAGGTCTTGTACCTTGAAGGGAACAACCTCAAAGGCAGTCTTCATGGACAGCAGCCAGTCTGAGACCATTTCCACACAGGTGTTCTTTGGTGGACAACTGCCATCTTTGCCTGTCTGTCCTCTGTGGGATCAGGCTATTCCAACAGCAGCCCCTGGGGTTTGTATGGGACTGACCCTAATGCAGAGCCCAAGGAATGGGACTTTCACCCATGCCAGACGGCATAAGCTTATCCCTCCTCTTGGCTACAGTCACAGGGCCTGGCACAGATACATGATCTAAAAGAGACCAATGGGAGTCAGGTCAAAGACCTCAGCTGAAGCTGTTAGCCACCTGATGTTCTTCTCATGGAGGTTGCCAAGAGAACAGGTTAGAACCTGGCCATCTTTGCCCCCCACTGGAGGGCTGTGTGCCCAACATGGAGGAAAGCAGAGCTGAGCTACAGTAAAGGTATGTACCCATTGACTTCATGGATGATATTGTGCCTACAGTCCTCCCACTGGCCTTTTCAGTATTACAGGCCACGAATTTCCTTTTATCCTTTAGTCATTCTAGGGAGCAGTGCTATAACAGAATCCTACACACAGGTTGGTTCTTCACTCTCAGCCAGGCCTGTGCACTCTGACCTAACCCTGGCTGTGGAGGGCCCAGGGCTAGCAGTTGGCAGCTTGGCCCCTGGTCAGTCTGGCTCCAGGGCCCTTGGAGATCTGCTGACTGACAGACCTGTGTGCTCTCTGTCATGGAAAGGTGGGGAGGGCTTAATGGTGGACCAGCTCTGAAGGATTCTCAACTCCACAGGCAACCAAGGAAGCACCCTGGGCACATCACCCTCCTTCCTGCATGTTCTTGCCACCAAATCACCCATCTCAAGACTGTCTCTGACATCATATACAGCTCACCCTCACTGTCCCCACAGCTTACCTCAATCCCCATGTTCATGTTTCCATAGTTCCTCTCATGTCCCCACGGCTCTCCGCTGTCTCTTTGGCCCCCCTTGTGTCCCCATATCTCCCCTCATATGCCCATAGCTCCTCTTATATCCCGAGAGCTCCTCCATGTTCCTAGGCTCGTCTCACCTGTTATTGATCTTGTTCTTCTCAACTTGTTCACTCTGGCGCTGGTTCCACTCTTCCAGGTCCCTTTTGGCCTTCTCCCGCCACTCCTGTTCTGTCACCTTAGAGGCAGCATCTGTGAACCCAACAAGAGAACGAGTGGCATCTTTCCAGTGCCCTACGGCCCAGGCTGCTCCTCCCCTTGGCCCCTGGCAGGGCCCACCCTTACCCAGATCCCACATTAAAGCAGTGTGGGCCTGCACCAATCCCATGACTTCCCCGTCCCCCCCTACCATGTTCCAGCACCAAGGCTGCCAGAGCTCAGCTCCCAGTCAACCCTGCCTTTACCTAGCTCTTGCAGCCGTTTCTTCTGCTCCTCTCTCCATTTGCGTATGCTCTCGGGCTCCTGAGTCAGCCTGTCAACTTGGGCAATTGCAGCGTAGCCATCAGTGGGGCCATTAGCTTCCTACACATAAATACACCAGTCATGTACCCAGCCACATCTGCCCAATGTCTCTGCTGCCCCTCTGAGGAGCCTGAGTACCAAGGACACAGACCTCTCACATCAGGACACCTCAATAGTTTCAAACAACTGATACTGTCTCCTGTGACTATTCCCTGCCTTTGCACTTGCTCGCCCCTTTGCCAGCAACTCTACTTCCCCTGTGTGACCTTAGGCAGGTTAGTCAGCCTCTCTGTGCCTGGCCTTTGTCCCAAGCCCAGCAGCACTAATTTATACCCAACCTTCTTCATCATAAAATGGGCTTGGGGCTGGGGTTATGGCTCAGTGGTACAGCATGCGCCTTGCACGTGTGAGGCCCTGGGTTCGATCCTCAGCACCACGTGAAAATAAATAAAGGTATTGTGTCCATCTAAAACTAAAAAAATATTTTTTAAAAAAATGGGCTAAATAATAATTCCCACCCATAGGGTTGATAGAAAACTGAATTTAAAAATGTAAAGAACTTGGCACACAGTGAATCCCTCTTGTTACTATCATAAAAGTTGCTTTCTATTATACTTGTATTGACTGATAATTATTTAATTGAAAATCACCTCACTTTTTAATGTGTTTATTTGTCCATCAGAATGTCATTTTTGTGTCAGCAAGGACCTGGTCTGCCTTGCCCATTGCTGTGTACCCAGAGCCAGCACAGTGACTGGCACACAGCAGACGCTTGATAGATTATTTTTTGGGGCAGAGGGAACCAAGGACTGAGCCCAGGAGCATTTAACCACTGAGCCCTTTTTTATTTTGAGACAGAGTCTAAGTTGCTTAGGGCCTTGCCAAGTTGCTGAGGCTGTCTTTGAACTTGCAATCCTCTTGCCTCAGCCTGCCAAGTGCTAGGATTACAGACAGGCATGTGCCACCATGCTCGGTTTACATATTTGTTGATGAACCAGCAGCCCTCAGAACAGGACAGCCATGGCCAAGCCTATGAAGTGGTGAAGAACTTGGACTCTGCAGCCAGACTGTCTGGGTTTGGATCCCATCACTGATGTGACAGGTATGTGTATGACCCGGGCAAATTGCTGAACCTTTCCCAACCTTTTTTCTCTTCTGAACACGGGAATGATGGCAAAAACAACCTCTCAGAGTTGCTGTTGTGATTTGATGCAACAGTACTTGTAAGACGTTTGGAAGAGTGCCTGGTGAAGAGTGACGGCTCAATGAATGGCAGTTGGAACTATTACTGTTATTACTTCTCATTTTATAGGAGAGGAAATAGGCCTGGAAGGTGGAACGATGTAGTAGCTAGAGTTTCAAGTCCTGGCTTTGTTCACTTCTCCCAGCCTGCTACCCGATCTAGGGACAGAGTGGCTAGAGCTGGGGACAGAAACCTTAGGGTTTGTGAGCTCAGCAGGAAGGGGGCACCCTCTGATCTGGCAAAGCCAGAGCCCCTCCCCTTTTTGATTGAACTGAGCACGCCCCGCTCTGGCGAGCTGCGTGCTCCGCATTCCTGTCTGCAGGCATCCCCAACACTGCCTGCAACTTTGCTGCCACACCTGTCTCCTGACACTTCAGCCTGCAGTCATCTCCCTTTCTTCTCTAGCTGGTGAAATCTTACTCCATCCCTTGAGTTTCCCTGCTCAGGAGTTACTTGCTCTGGGATATTTCCCAGTGCCCCCAAACGCATCCCCACTCTCTGCACACAGGTCACAGCCTCCTCCACTAGACCAGGAGCTCCTGGTGCGCAGGACAGGGCCTTGTTTATAGCCCCAGAACCGTTGTTTTATCACTTGATTACTCACTGACCTCCACCAAGCATCTGTACAAACTGTTATGATTGCTTAAACTATTTCCCATGGGTCAGTGTCTGGTGTGCCCTGTCCTGTGGTGCCCACCAATGCCCTCAGCACATAGTAGGTGTTCAGTAAACAGTGACTGGATGGATAAAGACCCACACGAATCTGCAAGTGCGGTATTGGGAGAAGGAGCTTGGTAAGTGGTTTTGCTCAAGGGGTGTGGGTAGCCAGAGGGAAGCAGCAGGCAGATGGAACAGCTGGGCTGTCTCCAGTGGTCTGGGGAGCGAGGAAAGGGCGGGGCCCAGGGCAGGCTGCCAGGATTTAGGCCCTGCCCCTAGTTGGGGCAGCTGGGGTGGGCCCTTACTCCTCTTTCCTGCACAGCACTAGCTTCAATTCAGATTCTCTCCCAACATTCCAAGGGACCTTCAAAGGCCACAGAGATTCCTAGGTTGATCACTGTTGGCTATTCTGCCCTCCTTTGAGAATAGGCCTGCCTTGAAGCCCCCACTCCTGCCCTACTGAACTTTTCATCGGCAGACAGCTACACTGCTTCTTTATTTATTTTTTATTTTTTTATTTTTTGCTTTTGTTACAGGGGATTGGGTAAAGGGCACTTTACCACCACTGAGCTACAGCCTCAGTCTTTTTTGTTTATTTGTTTAGTTTTTGGTACATGGGATTGAACATAGGGGCTCTTATCCCCAACTCTTGTTATTTTTTATTTTGAGACAGGCTCTGGCTATATTGATTAGGGCCTCACTAAGTTACTGAGGCTGGCCTCAAACTTGCAGTCCTCCTGCCTCAATCTCCTGAGTTGCTGGGATTACAGGTATATGCCATCATGCCAGGTCCCAGTCCTTTTTATTTTTCGTTTTGAAGCAGGGCCTCACCAAGTTTCTAAGGCTGGCCTCTAACTTGTGATCCTCTGGCCTCAGTCTCTCAAGTCACTGGAATTATGGTGATCTACAATGGATCTCTCTGATCCATTGCCTTCTCTCACCTCAAGAAAAGGCATCACTGTCCCCCCTGTTGCTGAGATCATAACCTATGTTTGCCCTTGATTTTTCCTGCCTTCCCACATCTAATCCATAAGCAACTCCTGTTGCCACAATCTCTAAATTATGCCACAAATCAGATTATGAAAAAAAAAATCTTAGACTCTTCACTTTTGCAATAAATGTCCAATGGGTGACTAAAAGAAGGATTAAAGACTTGGCATCTCTGTCTCCATATTGCACCTGTTTCCTTTGCTCTGAGTGACTTTATATTCCAGGAGCAAAAGGTCTGATTGATAAATGTCTTGTGAAGAATCAAAGCTGCCCATAACCACGGGCCACAGCAATGTTCTTATCACCCACAAGGTCCACCCGACCAAGCCTGAGATCCAGATGGATCATACCATACCTGCTTTGGCTGCTGTGAAATGCCTCCAGCTATGAAAAACCCCAATCCTTGCCCACATCCCCCTTAGTATAAAGTTTCAAAGTCATTGTCAGCTCCTTGAAGAAAGGGCTAAGAATGTGGATCCCCTTGTCTTTCCAGGGTAGCTACACCAATTAAAGTTCTTTACATGGCCAGGTGTGGTGGTGCATGCTTATAATCCCAGAGGCTTGGGAGGCTGAGGCAGGAGGATTGAAAGCTCAAAGTCATCCTCAGCAATGGCAAGGCACTAAGCAACTCAATGAGACCCTGTCTCTAAATAAAATACAAAATAGATCTGGGGATGTGGCTCAGTGGTAGAGTTCAATCCCTGGTACCCCCCCGCAAAAAAAAAAAAAATTATTTTCATGCTTTTCACCATTACTTTTCTGTTTGGCTTTGGGGGTGAGTGGTGGACCTGATTGGTTGATCCCTAAAATCAGAACTCTGGCCTAGAACTCCAGTAACAGGATCACTTCCTACCTTCTCTCCCTCCAGCCCCTGCCACTTTTGACCTGGACCCCAGCTGGTCTCCCTTCTTCACCCACCAAAATGATCCACACACAGCCTAAATCTGATTATATCATGCCCAGCTTAAAAACTTCTGAAGGCTTTCCACTGCAATTAGAATAAAATCCAAGTCATCTGGTCTACCCCTGCTCCCCTGATTTTTGTCCCTGATCAGCACACACTTGCCACACTGCCTCTTGAACAATGTTGTGTTTTATTGGCCTCCCACTCACCATAACCACTTCTTTAAGCAGTTGCTGTGTAATCCACCCTCCCTCTACATCTGCACATCCTTGAATTCAAGTAAACACTGATCCTGTACTATGCAGCTAGGCCTACAATAGTTGCCTCTATACTCAACATATACAGAGTTTTCTTTCTTGGCATTATTCCCTCAACAGTACAGCACAGGGGCTGGGGATATAGCTCAGTGGTAGAGTGCTTGCCTGGCGTGCATAAAGCCCTGGGTTCAATTCCCAGCACCACACACACACACACACACAGCATAACAACTGTTTACACAGCATTTACCTTGTATTAGTTATTATGAGTCATCTACATCTAAAGTGATAAAGGAGGATACATGTAGGTTATATGCAAATGTGTCACCTTTTTATAAAACTTGAGTATCCCTGGATTTTGGCATCCTGGAATCAATCCCCCTAGATTCCAAGGGACAACCATATTGTATTTTCTTCATAGCACTTATTGATATCTGAAATGAGTTGTTTACTATCTGTCTGTATCCACCCCCCAAATAAGTAAACTCCATGAAGACAGAGACTGTCTGTCTCTATGGAATCCATAACAGGAGGGCCTGGCTGTAGGAGGATGTTAAGAATATTTATTTATTCTCCACTGAGTCTGGAGATGTGGCTCAGTGGGTAGGGCCTAGCATGTGCAAGGTCCTGTTTTGATCCCCAGCATGATCAAACAAAAAGAATACTTAATGAATTCATAGATGTTCAGCTTTGGGGACAGGGATGAAATAAGATAGCCCATCATCTTGGAATTTGGGAGGGGAGTCCTTCACAGATAAGGACCATGGCTGGGGAATGTGATGTAACACAGGCCATGTAAAGAATGGGGACAAAGGACAGCATGACCATTCCTACCTGGGGGCAGAGGACAGCAGGAAGGAATGGAGAAGTGCATTCCAGGCCAAAAGCCAGCATGTAGAAGGACCACATGGGGCAGGTGCCTTTGGGAAACTCTAAGTACACAGATGCTACCAGATATGGAAGGAGATGGGTGCGAGAGGTAGGCTGGAGAAGGGCCTCTGGGCAGGCATCTCTTCTCATTTGTGTCCTTCAAGGCCCACCATCTCCAGAAAATCTGACCGAAAATTATAAGGTTCCAGAACACCTGCAATTAAATGTTCTTTGGTCTTTACAATTTTACATGGAGGGTTTTATTATCCTTGTTTTATAGGTAGGGAAACTCTAGCTCCAAAGTGCTAAGGTCACCAAGTCAGGAAGTGACAGAGCTGGGAATATCCTTGCCAAGAGTAGCTAATAGGGGCCTACTATAATGGAACACACCTGTAAACCCAGCAACCCAGGAGACGGAGACCAAAGGATCTCAAGTTTAAGGCCATCCTCAAAAACCTAGGGAGTGATCAATGTGATTCTACAATATGTACACTCAGAAAAATGAAAAATTATATCCCATCTATTTATGTGCATTCTACTGTCATGTATAACTAATTAAAACAAATTAAAAAAAAAAAAACTTAGGGAGACCCTGTCTCAAAATCAAAAGGGTTGGGGATGTAGCTCAGTGGTAGGGCAGCCCTGGTTTCAAATCCCAATTCCAAAAACAAAATTAAGAAGAAAAAAGAAAAATAACCCATGAGGGACCAAATTCATTTCTCTGTAGCATAATTTCTGTGCTTCATTTTTGTTTCCCTGATGAATGCACCGTAGAGACTGTGTCCCCTTCCTTCTCTGCCCCTACACCCCACCCACCCTCACCTCTTTCTATTTCACATGTAGCTGGATAAGAAATTTATAAAAAGTTTTCATAGCTACAGAGCACCTTTCTCAACAGACCAGTGGGGGCAACAGGGCCTTGAATCCGTATTTTACAAATGAGAAACCAGGCTCTGAAAGGTTAAATAACTAGTTCAAGTTCATCTAGCTGGGAAAAGCCATATAACGAAATCCAGGTCTTCTGACTTCATCCAAACTTCTACTGCCGACTGTAGTCTGGGCATGGGCGTTCCTCAGTCCCTGGAGAGCTGCAGCACACATCTGGGGCCCACTCAGTGTGATCCACAGTGTGAAGCCTGCTAAGCTGGGCCCACCTCCTCCAACCATGTGCTCACCAGCAGCAAGGCCCACTGACGTGCCCTGGCTGGAACTAAGCATGGCTCTTCTGCTGCCAGGAACACCAGTTCTGCACCTTAGGTCCTCTGGGCTCTCCTGGCACATCTCTCTGTGCAACAGGACTCATGGGGGCTTTGGGTAAGCCCCAACTAAATGTCTTTGTACAAGCTTTTCCCTTAGCCAGGATAACCCACACCCCCCTGGGCAGCCTCAAAACCCATTCCCAGCATTCTTTTCCTGTTGTGTTCCCTGACTTCATTGCAAGCTCTGGTGCGTGAGCCTGGATTCAATCTATGTAACTAGAACAAGCCATTAACCTCCTCATGTAAAATGGGGATAATGAAAGAATCTGCATCCTAGGGTGTTGGGAGGATTATGTGAGTTAATCCTTACAAAGCTTTTGGATGGTGCCTGACCCATAGGAAGAATTCAAACTATTAGTTCACTCTCTTCTCTCTCTCTCTCTCTTTCTGTGTTTTTTTTTTTTTTTTTTTTTTTTTAGATGGGGTCTTGATATGTTGCCCAGACTATCCCAAAGTCCTGGGCTCAAGCAATTAAGTAGCTGAGATTATAGGTGCATTCCACTGTGTCTGGCTCTAGAAACTAATTATTTGAGGACAAACCCCACACTGGATTTGCGCCTACATCTACCTACCACTCCAGCAGCACAGGGTGTTGCACTCACAGAATGTGAGTTAATCAAGTGAATGGACAAGTTGCTGATTGTAAAGTGATGTGGAGGGTGCAAGGAAGCATTGAACTCGCATCAGAGGGACTGGGCTTTAAGTCTCTCTCTCTGCCACTCACTGGTGCATCACTATTGATAAAGTCCCTTTCCTGGGCAATTTGGATTTAAACCTGTTACATGAGATTAACAAAATCCCACTCAAGGTGCAAAAATGAGGAGCCCATGAAATGACTGACATGGAAACACCCCGTAGTCCATAAAGGTGCCAATAAAGGATCACATAGTTATTGTGGTCCATCGTTGCAATGTGACAAGGTCTCCACACATGCTAGTCCTCATTGCACCATGATCAGGAAGAGCACAGAGTCCTGAGAGGCAGTTTCCCAGTTCTTATTTTCTGGGCTGCTCTGGATTCATTTCCCTGCCTTTCCCCTTACCAGTGAGTTTTGGGGCCACAACTGGACTTTTCCTTAATCATTTGAGCACCCCAGGTGGGAAATAATAAGGTCATTGCCAAGAAGCTTGTCAGCTCATCGGTCACTAGTGACTACAGAAAGACTCTGAGCCCCTCCAAAGTCCCAGAGAAGAAAGGAGTCAGGGATGATTAGGACCAGAAGGCAACAGTCAGGACCACGTTGTCTGAGCCCAGCTTCTTGGCACCCCTCTCCTGAGGGATTCCTTTGCTGGGCACTGCCTTGAGAGCCTCTGTGGACCATGGTGGTCAAGTGTATGCTGTGACTCCAGGGAAGGACTGGAGGATAAGGCATATCCATCTTCAGAACTGACAAGCTAAACCGGGCACAGTGGTACATGCCTGTAATCCCAGCGGCTCTGGAGGCTGAGACAGGAGGATCACAAGTTCAAAGCCAACCTCAGTAACAGCGGCAAGGCTCTAAGCAACTCAGTGAGACCCTGTCTCTAAATAAAATACAAAATAGGGCTGGGCATGTGGCTCAGTGATTGAGTGCCCCTGAGTTCAATCCCTGATACAAAAACAAAACAAAACAAGCAAACAAAAAAACCCTACAAAAATAACTGACAAGATAAGCCAGGTGTAGTGGCACAAGCCTTTAATCCCAGCAGTTTGGGAGGCTGAGACAGGAGAACTGCAAATTCAAAGCCAGCTTCAGCAATTTAATGAGGCCCTAAGCAAATTAGCTAGAACCTGTCTCAAAATAAAAAGGACTGGGGATGTGGCTCAGTGGATAAGTGCCCTTGGGTTCAATCCCTGGTTAAAAAAAAAAAAAAAAGAATCCTGACCAGCTAAAGCTAAGCTAAACTGAGCTGCTGATTCCTCTAAAGAGCTCAAAGGAGGATAAAGGTAATGTGTGGTAGAGAAATGGATAGAGAATTTTTGCAGTGGAAAGGGGGAGAGTCCTGCAGGCACTTTCTGTCCTTGTACCTATTCCTAGTGACGCCAAATGAAACTGAAATAGGTGTAAGCATGCTTATCCCTAGACCACAAAAGATTAAAGCACAAAATCTCTGCCCAGACTGGGTACTATGGTGCAAGTTTGTGATTCCAGCAACTCTAGGAGGCTGATAGAACATTTTTTTTCCCCTCTGAATTACATCCCCAGTTCTTTTTATTTTGAGACAGGGTCTCACTAAGTTGCTGAGGCTGGCCTTAAACTTGTGATCCTCCTGCCTCAGCCTACCAAGTAGCTGGTATCACAGACATGCACCATTACATCCAGCTACCCAAGACTCTTAAATGCTTTTTAAAGTTACACAGGCCCGGGCATGTCCTCTGAAAGGGCAGACCAGATACTAAAGAGTTTTCCGGGGCTTACCACTTGTAACCTAGTGACTGTGACTGGCCAGTTCCAGGAACAGAGGGGTAGTAGAGTACAAAGTGTATCAATCAAGGATCAGAAGATGTATGTGAACAGGGCATGGTGGTGCATACTGTAATCCCAGCAATTTGAGAGTATGAGGCAAAAGGATCACAAATTCAAGTTGTGAGACCTCACAGCAACTTAGCAAGACCCCGTCTCAAAATAAAAAATAAAAAGAGCCAGGTGCAGTGGCGCACACCTGTAATCCCAGCAGTTCTGGAGACTGAGACGGAAGAATCGTGAGTTCAAAGCCAGCCTCAGCAACAGAGCCAAGCGCTAAGCAGATCAGTGAGACAAAATAGGGCTGAAATGTGGCTCAGTGGTAGAGCACCCCTGAGTTTAATCCCTGGTGGTAGTAGTAGTAGTAGTAGTAATAATAATAATAATAATAATAATAATAATAATAATAAATGAGTAAATAAATAAAAAGAGCTGGAGCTATAGCTCAGTGGCAAAGCACCCCTGGGTTCAATCTCCAATACCAAAAAAAAAAAAAAGTAGGTGAGTTGAAGCAAGTTGGAATTTTGTCACTAAGTTTCTGTGACTCATCTCACCTGGGACCCTCCCCTGCCTGAAAGGATTCTAGGATTGCACAGATGTGAAATGATTTACAGATCAACATGCCTGAGGTCATTATTACTAGCAGTGAGAATAACTATCATGAGATTGGGAAGGAGCCCCAGGGTTCCTCAGATCCACCAAAACTTGCAAAGTAGGACTGGGGAGGGAGAAAGCAGGGGAGCTAAATCAACCAAATGAGGAAAACTCCAAAATTGGCTGATTTCCTGTGTGATTTTGCAGAAGTCACTTCACCTCTCTGAGCCTCAAGTTCCTAATTGATTGAAAACTAAAATTACCCTGCTCATAGTATTCTAGCTGCTCATAGTATTCTAGGTACTTTTAAGCTTATCTCCAGGTCCAGGACTACTTCAAAGTCCTTTTAAGTGTGCCTAGAGGCTGATGATCTAAGTCTCAAAGATCTAACAAACTGAGGGAGGAAATGGTCATTGTTTGCTCTGTCAGCCTCAACTGGACATGAAGCTGCTAAAGACCTAGAGACTGACTTTTCTAGCTTGCTGAGAGTTGAGTAATTTTCCAGAAACAGAACTTGGCTAGTTTCCCTGTGTAAGGTACCAGCCCAACCCACTTACATAAGAAAGTATTGTTTGTTCTCCCAGAGGATTCAGGAGGCCAGCTCCTCCACGGGGCGGGGCTCAGGAGTCTCAGCTCAGTGGCAGCCACAGGGATCAAGGGGCTTTGACCCAATGTGCGTGAGAATTAAGGCACATTCAGTGGAGGCATAGCCCCAGCCAGGCATGAGGCGGGGTTGCAGGGTAAGGACTGTGCATCTGTGGGGTTCTAGGAATGCCACTGTACTGTGGGTCCTATCAGAGTAAGTATTCTCTTTCTCTCTCTCTCTCTCTTTCTCTCTCTCTCTCTCTCTCTCTCTCTCCTCTCTCTCTCTCTCATTTTGTGGTCCTGGGACACTTTACATTGTATTACACCCCCAGCCTTTTTTTGAGACAGAGTCTTGCTAAATTGTCCAGGCTGGCCTCAAATTTGTAATCCTCCTGCCTCAGTCTCACGAATAGTTCAGTCTAAATTCTCCTAAACCGATTTGTGGGTATGTGAGGGGAGGGATTTAGGAGGATGCAGGGAGAAGCAATCTCATTTTGTTGTTTGTTTTGCAAGGTTGGGGATGGAACCTAGGACCTCACACATGCTAGGCAAATGTTTTACCATTGAGCTACATTCCCAGTCCCTAAAAATCTCTTTACAGATTTCCCCTCCCTTTTTGTGGTATAGGATCACTGAAAAAAAAAAAAAAAATTGCTTGGGGGGAGGGGATACTGGGGACTGAATTCAAGGGCACTTGACCACTGCCACATCCCCAGCCCTATTTTGTATTTTATTTAGAGACAGGGTCTCACTGAGTTGCTTAGAGCCTTGCCGCTGTTACTGAGGTTGGCTTTGAACTTGTGATCCTCCTGTCTCAGCCTCCAGAGCTGCTGGGATTATAGGCGGCAAGGCGCCCAGCAAAAGATTTTTTGTTTTTTAAATACAGTGAAAATGAGTGCCCTTTTCTTACTCCCTTGGGTCCCAGGCCCCTTACCCGAACGCCCAATCCTATTCTCAGGGCCAACCATTGTTAATAATTGGTACACATCCTTTCGGATATTTGGCTTGAACATTTTAAAATAAAAAACAGGACTATACTGTGCATAATATTCTACAAGCTACTTTTTTTCAGTTATATATCAAGGGTATCTTTGTATGTCCACAATATGAGAAATTCTGATTGCCCTTTGCAACAATGGTTGGCCTTTCAATCTCTCTATCTAAGCCCCTGATGATGCGCACTGAGGTTGTTTCCAGTTTGTCTGCCATTATAAAATAATCCTGCAAAGATTTGGAATGTAGAAACAACAAATAAACAAAACACAAGAATCTGGGTGTCTTTCTCCAATTATTTGCTTAGGAAAGATTCCAAGAAGTGGAATCTCTGGTTCAAAGGATCTGCCTAGTTAAAGTGCTTACATGTGTGGGTGATGGCCACTCAGTTCTGCCTCCCCCCAGTGGAATGTACTGAGGCAGGGTCCTGTACTCCCTTCATTACATGCAACTGTGGGCCACTTTTTCTCTCCCTCCTGAAGCTGAATATCATCATGGTCAACCCAAGGCTAATCCTCATCAATCACTGTCTCTACAGGTTTCTTATTCTTTACCCCCTCTCGCTTCATAACAAGAAAACATTTCAAAACCTTTCTCTACATTCCCAATCCAATGAATCAGACATAATGAACAGAACAAGGAGCCTACCAATGATGGTGTCATGAGTCACTGGGCCCTGGGCTATCAGTCCCCACTGCAAGACAGAATCTTGCTTACCTGAAACACGTCTCCATTAACAGTAGTCCCCATGTCTTCAGAACCAGCTAGAAAGAGAACAAGCAGACAGTATCACTCATTGTTCAGCTTAGAGCAAGCATACAATGGCTCCACCTTAGCACTGGGAGCCAATCTCTCTATATGTTGACCCCACACAGGTAAACATAATATATACCCAAATAACTATGACTCAATCCCTCACCTCACCCTACAATGAAGTGGTTAACCATCCATTTTACAGATTCTCAAGCACAGGCTCAGAGAAGCTACATGATTAGCCAATATCACCCAGACAATAATGCCTCCTCACCCACCTGGAGTTACTTGACCAACAGTCGTGTGGCAATGGTCTGATTGGGTGTGGAGCCCATGCCTGCTTTTGGGCGCTGAGAGGAGCACCTTAGGGCGGGAGCTACCAGGGGCAAGGAAGAGAGGAAGCTACTCCTCCGCCTGTCCTGGGGAACCTTGAGGAACTGCTCTACCTGGAAGAGCAGGAATCACAGTCCCTACTGCGCAGCACCTGGCCTGTTTTTTCTCTCTACGCCTCTTCCAGAAGAATTTTATTTTGCCTTCTGCAGTGACCCCTCCCAGTCCTTTTGTGACATCCAATTAGTCACAAATTCCTGCAGCTTTTGCTGGAACAGTGACCCTCAAATTTGTGTTCCCACTGATTCCCTGATGCCCAGCCTCAGCCAGGGACTTCACCATCTCCCTCCTGCCCATCTGGTTTGGTCTGTCTGCCCTGCTAGTGGCAAACACCTGGTAAAGTATAACTGTCTCTTTCTCTCCTTACCATCGTCTTCCCCAGAGCCACACATGGGATTTGCACCTTTGAAAGAGTCAATAATTGGTTGTTGAATAAATAAATGAATTACTTTTTTTGTTTGTTTTCAGTGCTGGGTATTGAACTTAGGAACTTGAGCATGCTAGGCAAGTGCTTTACAGCTGAGTTACATCTCCTCTCTCTCTCTTTTTTTTTTTCCTTTTCCCCCTTCTTTTTAAAAGACAGAATGAATGTGTGGCTTTTGCTCATTCACTGGCTTCCCTAACTCCAGCTTTACCCTCTCCCATCCCTCTTTCAAACTCACTGCCAGGTGGATATTTTGAAAAACATAGACTTGTTTATGTCCCTCCTCTGATTAAAAGATAATGGGAGTAAACCAAAAAGAAATCCACTTCCCCTGGACCACAGGGGCCTAAAGAATCTGCTCCTGCTTTGGGGACTTTGCAGGTGCTGTTCCTTTTGCCTAGAAGCCTTTCCTACATATTCCACATGGGCTCCTCCCTCACTCCCCTGTCTCTGCTCAAAAGTGGCCTTAACACATGGCTTCCCTGATCACATCTCATTCTGCCCTCAGGCACCAACTTCTCCAGTGGTATTTGCTTTAGAGCAAATATAGCCTGATAAGTTCACTCGTATATGTGTTTATTTTCTGTCTCTGCCACTTGAAAGGACCCTTCATGAGGACAGGGACTTTTTTTTATCCTCAATGGGGCCCAATACCTGGAACAGTGCACAACAGGGATTCAATAAATAATTGGTAAATAAATACATTTAACCCTGGAATACAGTTCATGAGGAGCTTTATAATCTGGCTCTGCCCTTTTATCCTGACTCACTTCCTAAAGAACCCTTTGTTTAGATCCATTCCTTCTCCAAAGTCCAGTTTACAAGTCACCTCTTCCAGGAAGCCCTCGCCTGCTACCTTGCTTCCCTTGGCACTGAGAGAAAGATCTTACCTCTAGGGTATGCCAGAATATTGCATAGCATCCCCCACTCTGTTGTGCAATTACTTGTTACCCCCTGAATCTGGGTACTCCCTTTCCAGATTGTAGCCTATCAGCTCCTAAGGACTCCTGATTAAAATAGGCAAGCAACAACTACTGTCTAAATGAAAATTGAATTGCTCTTTGGCGATCTACTATAATGTGCAAGGCCTCTCAGAAACTGCAATACTTCCTAGCAAAGTGCCATACGAGGGTACAGGAGGTTACTACAGATGGACAAATAACCCTGTATACCAGATAGGGCTGTGAGCAGAAGCAATCGTGCTTTCAGCCTAAGGACTGAGATACTTAAGCCCATGGCCATAATCCTGGGTTGATATGAATTATAATTGACTTTACTGAATCAAGCAGTGATTGATTTTGACCTGACCTATGAGTCAGCTGTCACTGCCACATATTCAGATAGGATTTCTCCTGAAAATCAGCATGAGACCAATGAAGTTTCAGAGGCAGCATCTTCTGCAAAGATGCTTCTCCCGGGGTGCCTCCTCTACCAGGGCCCAACATTGCCAGGGTCCATTCACGATGATGCAGGTCTGTACTTAACAGCTTTTTGGAAAAGTTGCACCACCATCCTCCACCCTGACCAGCTCATTTAGACCTTTCATCTGCAGGTAGCTGCCTGGTACCCACCTTGGCCTCTGGAAATTGTCTCTGCCCCAGGCTCTCAGTCTTGTGAGTGTCCCTCTGGAGATGTGGTTTCAGCCTCTTTGAGAATCCACACCCACACACACAGAGCATTGCCAGTATCTATTCCCATAATGCTCTCTGATTATTGCACATTTAATATCATGGGTCTGCAATCAGAGCCCAGCATAACAGGAGTAAGGCATATCCAAGTCCCAAGGATAAACTCCTGGGTGTGTGACTTCCCTCAGATGCCTGGCCCATTTTGGAACAAGTTTAGAGAGGGTCCAGAACATTCCTGTGAGCTTACTGAGGCCCAGAAGGGGAAATGGGCTTGCCCAGAACTGATGGGCAAGTCACAGCCAGGCCTGCCGCCCAGAAAACTGGGTGTGAAAATGTAAACCTCTGGGCCCTGCCCAAGGCTGAGGAATGGAAACAAAGTGTCTATCACTCAGGCTGGTCACAGATCCAGCCTGGGGAGAAAATCCTGTGGCTCAGGCTCAGCCCTACACCAGACACCTCTTTCCCCTTGTTCCCCAGGGGCCTCTGGGAGCACAACATCAGGACACTCAGCATAGGGACTGTTAATCAGAGGATCCGTCATTTAAAAGAGGGTGACTACTGGTTGGTGGCTAGAGCCAGCTTCTGCTCAATTCTCAACAGGACAAGGCCCATTTTCTCAACCCCCTCCATCGCTAATCAGGGAAAGATGGCCTGTTCACTGCTGCCTTGTCTTAGAAGGGTCAGATCAGTTCTATTTATGTCTGGCCACCCACTGAGCCACCATCAGGCAACACCTCCTTGCTCCCCAGATCACCACTCAAGTGGGCAGCTGAGCATTTGTAGCCTCAGCAGGTTTGAGTTTGGGAGATGCTCAGAGGGCTGTGTCCTTGGCCGCCTGGAAGAGGAAAGCACGTTGCTGTTTCTCTCCCTGTCATCTCTGGTCTGAGGCCAATCTGTGGCCCCACCGTGTCAGAGAGGGAACCCTCCATCCAGGCTAAAAACCCAGGAGTCCCATCTGGGACAAGCCACAACTTCTAGTCCCTTCTGATGACCCTCAGCTGAAATTCTACCTGCCCTTTTCTCTCATGGGGTTCTGATAACATGAGGCCTCTTGGAACCAATCAGGCTACATTAGGGAATGGGCTGGTCTCAAGGAGGAAGTATGAACAAATGAATACCATTGCATGAACTTGGGCAGACATTTCTGAGGAATTCCCTGGGACAGGGTAGGGTCCATGCTGAGGGGCTAGGAGCCACTGCTTCAGAAGACCTCTACTGCTGGCTGTGCTTGGGTAGCAAAAGACACCTGCCTCCTCCCCCACATCCAAAGGCTTCCCACAGCATTTGAAAGAACATGAAACAAAAAAGAACAGAAACTCAGAGCTGGGAGGCCTGGAATCAAATCCCAGATCTATCACTCATGCTGTGTGACTGGGCAAGATACTCAGACTCTCTGAGCCTCCAGTTTCTCTTTCTTCTTTACCCTCTACCCATGTTGGGGATTGAACCGAGGGCCTCATATATGTTGGGCAAGCACTCTGCCGCTGAGTTATATACCTAACCCTGTTTATTTTTTATTTTGAGACAGAGTCTCGTTAAGTTGCCGAGGCTGGCCTCAAACTGTGATCCTCCTGCCTCAGCCTCCCTAGTAGCTAGGATTACAGTCTGGTAAGACCCTGTCTGGCTGCTTCCAGTTTCTTGTATGTTACAAAAAGCTTGTTATATTTCTCATATCAAGCGGATACAGAGTTGCTTCAACTACTCAGCCACAGGAACTGTCTTACTCATTTCTGTATCCCCAGTGGGGCTTGGCATATTAAGTAGGTACTCAACCCATGTTGAATGAAAACAAACATGACTGTTCAAGAGCTTTGTAAATAAATAAATATCTCCAAAATGACAATAATAGGAAGCAAAATCTGTATGGGATGTACTCGTGTAGGTGATATCTACTTTTTTACTAAATATTTTAAGAAATTGGTTTTTGGGGGGGTCCAGAATTAGAGTAGGAACATTGTTGATAAATATGAGATCGCAGGGACCAGGCTATGAATCCTGAGTTCTGAAGTCAAGTACAATAGCCCTGGACCACCTTTGGAAAATCATTAGGTGGACAGAAACCCCTGAGGGGCAGGAACCCTTCTGACTGATGCTCCTTTGTGCCCCTGGCCCAACCTCAGAGTTTTTTGCAGAGCCAGGCACATGGAAGACAGTGTGGTCAGAGGGAGGGGTCTAGCGTCTGACAGAGATGGGTTTAGTCCTTGATTCACCCTTACTAGTTGTTTCAATAGCTTTGTTTCTCTTCTTTTTTTTTTTTTTTTTTTGTTGTTGTTGTTGTTGTTACTGGGGAATGAACCACTGAGGTATATATCCCTAGGCTTTTTATTTTTTATTTTGAGGCAGGGTCTTGCTAAATTGCCTAGGCTTGCCTTGAACTTAATGATTCTCCTGTCTCAGCAACCGGGATGACAGGTGTATGTGACTGTACTCAGCTAATAGTGTACCTTTAGAGCCTTAGTTTTGCTGGCTTTGAAATGGGTTCAATAATATGTATGGAATTCTTAAATGTAATTAACATGCCTAGCTCAGTGGCCAAGGGAAGATGTGTGGTCCCCAGGGAAGATTTGTGATTTCTTGGAGCCCCCATTATTCCCTGTTTTGCCAGCTGTGTGAAAGCTAAGGCTAGGGAACAGCAGGTCTGCATTCTGCCCACACCTGCACCACTTAACTGGGAGCCTAGATCACTCAGGCTATTAGAGGACTCAAGAGGGACTCTTAGAACTGGGCAGGCAATGAATTTCAGAGCCAGGCAGTGGTGAAGTTGGCCTTGGAATAAAATGTCATGACCGAATTCCTGTCCCCAGAGTCAGCAGATCACAGTCCCAGGAGAGGCCTCCTCTCATCCCCCAGCTCAGAGATCCTAGAGGTGAATATCCAAGATTGCTCCCTAGTGCCCCCAGGCCCTCTGCTCGCAAACGCACAGCCCCCGGCCTGCTCCTGGCTGGCCTATCCAGATCCTCGCCACTCTCCCCAAGACTCCTTGGCCGGGTTTGTGAAGGGCCTGGACCACCGTCCCCGGGTGACAGGTTCAAGGCCCCCAGCTCCCAGGCCACTGCGCTGACTCACCCCCACTCGCGGGTCCCGGCTGCGCGGAGGCCACCTGACTGCCGGCAGGTGCCCCGAAGCCCTCGTCATTCTCTATGCCTGCGATCTCGCTCTCCTGCTGGGCCAGAAAGGCAGCCGCTGGGTCCTCCTCAGTCGCCTCAGGGACCCCGCTCTCCGACGACGAGAAGAAGCCAAAGTCATCAGCCATTTTCCCCGCGTCTCTGCTGAAGCCTCCGCCTGGCTCTCGGCTGCCCG
>NW_026000221.1:673414-725703 GCF_001458135.2 Marmota marmota marmota
ACCGGCCGAGGGACGGGTGCCCGCAGGACGACGGGAGACCGCCTTGCAGCTGCCACAGGAGGGCGGCAGCAGCACAGCGCGCGGCCTGAGGGGCGCGACTGCCGGGACCGACAGCGCCGTCGGGCTGCCTCCGCTCATTTCCAGGACACCAGGATCAAAACAGATCCTGCCGGTCTCCGGGCCAAGTCGAGTGGACAAAGCGGCCAAACAGCGCACACTGCCGAGACAGGAGGAGAGTCCGGGCCTCCAAGAGGGTGGAATCGGAGCTGACGTTACTAATAATTAATTCTGCAAAAGTTTGTGTGTTTGTTTTTGCAGCGCCGGGGATTGAACGCAGGGTCTGGTGCAGGCTAGGCAAGCACTGAGCTACATCCCCAGCCTTATTTATTTTATTTTGCTAGTTTGCGTAGAGAGGGTCTCACTAAATTACTGAAATCTTGAATTTGCGATCCTCAGGTTTGCTGCAAGCGGGGGGGGGGGGGGGGGGGGGTGGAATTACAGGCGTGCAACACCGCACCTGCCGGACCTCCACGGCCCTCGCAAGTGACTTCAACCAAAACGGCGCCAATGTTATGAACTCTATTAAATGGCCCTTCTCTGTAGAGGAGGGAAATAAGCCTGGGAAAGGCTTCCATGCATCTTTTCATGCAACTCCAACTTGGCCACATTGCTTTAGTGCATTGCTTGGGCATTTCTCATTTGAGGGGTCTTCAGCTCCTACTATCAGTTTGTGTGACCTACCTGGGCGCCTTCATTGCATTTAGATATGAACCGGCTGAGAAAGGCCTGCATTTTATCTAGGCGACCTGACACCTTCCTCCAGCCACCCTCAGTTAACACCCAGTCTCCTCCCTGCCAGAGATGACCAAGCACCAGGACAATATTAGTAACTCAGCTTTGGCCATGTGGAGATTACAATCTAATGAGACCAACAAATGGCAAATAGCTAAACACAAGGTACTGGGCAACCCAGAGAACCACTGAGGGATTTGGACTGTTTTCTTCTGATTTGAGACTCGAAGGTCAACTATGAATTACGAACTGAAAAAATGGAAATATATGCCCCAAGTTGTGGGTAGTGGTTCCCTTAGGTGGTGAGGAGTGAAAGTAAAGCTCAGTCAGGGCAAAGCTCTTGCTTACTATTACTGGGCTATAGATTTCAATCTCATACAGATGCTCCTTGATGCATGATGAGGTTGCATCCCAATAAACCCATCATAAGTTGAAAATATCATAACTGAAATGCAGTTAATTCCCCTCACCCATCAAACATCATACCTTGGCCCAACCTACAATAAATGTCTTCAAAACACATTAGCCTGCAGTTGGGTAAAATCATCTAACACAGACAATTTTGTAATAAAGTGTTGGATATCTCATGTGATTTATTAAACACTGTACTGAAACTGAAAAACATAGTTGTAGGAGTGCCTGAAGTAAGGTTTCTAATGAGTACAAATGGCTTCTGCACCATGATAAGTTTGAAAAATCTTAAATTGAAACATTGCAGGTTAGAGATAACCTATAATGAGAATGCAGTCGTATTTAAAAAGAGAGAAACTTAAGGCCCTGCACAACTTGATCCAAACTCACTCCAGCATCATCTTCCCTCTCTTCCTCATTCCTACAACTATAGATTTGTGTAACAAAAAGACTTAAAATGTTAACTAGAGCTGGGTGTGGTAGCACATGTACATGTAATCCCAGCAGTTTGGGAGGCTGAGGCGGGAGGATTGAGAGTTCAAAGCCAGCCTCAGTAATTTAGCAAGACCCTAAGCAATTTAGCAAGACCCTGTCTATAAATAAAATACAAAAAAAAAAAAAGGCTGGGGAATTGGCTCAATGGTTAAGTACTCCTGGAGCCAATTCCTGGTACAAAAAAAAAAAAAAAAAAAGGTTAAAAGGTTAACAAGTTTAAGCAGCTAGGCATGGTTGAGACAGAAGGACTAATGGACTATGTTACTGCCTACTGTGACCTCCATGGGATATCCTTGCTTGATTCTCCCAGGCTTCAGTCAGTAAGGTAGGTAACACTTAATGCAAATCCAGTATAGACATTTTTTCTAACTACTTCTTCCTTTTCTCCTCTTCCTTCATAATATATCCATCAGCAAAATTTCTGTCCTTAATTATACAAGTTACTTGTTCAAATTATTCTGTAACCATTCTTGCTCCTATATATTACTCTTACATGTTAATATTGAAAATTATTATTAAAGTTATATTTGAACAATGTAGCACTTATATCCAATAGAAATTTCCAGTTCATTGACACTTCTCTGAATGTCTTTGTGTCTAAACATTATTCAAGATTTTTTTTTTTTTTTTTGAACTGGAGATTGAATCCAGGAGCACTTTACCACTGAGATATATCTCCAACCTTTTTTTTTTTTTTTTTCATGGTACTGGGGATTGAACCCAGGGCCTTGTGCATGCAAGGCAAGCATTACACCAACTGAGATATATCCCCAGCCCCAACCCTTTTTTAAAAGCTATTTTTAGACAAAATTTTGCTAAATTTCCCAGACTAGCCTCAAACTTGTGATCCTCCTGCCCTGGCCTCCTGAGTTGCCTGGATTATAAGCATGTGCCACTAGGTTGGGTCCTGCAAATATCTTTCTATTGTGGGTTTGTTCAGTTTAGTTGGATGACACATTGAATTTGGTTGAATTCTTAAGTTCTTTATGATTTTTTAAATTATGTACTATTTCCAACATTTACAAAAGCAGACATAATTATAAAATAATTGTAACAATAAATCATTATTATAATAATAAAGTTATAATAACAATACAGTATAATAAACCCCAATATAACTATAACCCAACTTCAATAATTATCCATATTTGGCCAAATTTGTTTCATCTAAACCTCCACCACTGCCCCATACTTTAAATTCTTAGAAAATAAATCCCATGTTATGTCACTTCATCCACAAATATTTCTCCAAAAGAGAAAGACCTCTTTCCCTGTTAATTTAATCACAAAATAATGATCAGAGATTTTAAAAAATCAGCAAATACCCAATCAGTATTCAAATTTTTATGATATCTGTATATACATCCATACATAGCTCTAAACAATGTCTCCACATTGTATTTGTTCATGTATCCCAAATAATTTGGGACAAATAACCTTATGGATGCAAAATCTATAATCAATAGAGTGCACCATTTTAAGTGTACAGTCCCATGGGAGGTACTGAATGTGTGTACCTGTGTAACCACCAGTACAATTAAGATACGAATCTGTAATCCCAGCAACTTGGGAGACTGAGGCAGGATTACAAGCTTGAAATCTGCCTCAGCAACTTAGTGAGGCACTGTCTTAAAGTAAAAAATAAAGGGGCTGGGGATATAGCTCAGTTGGTAGAGGGCTTGCCTCTCATGCACAAGGCCCTGGGTTCAATCCCCAGCACCACAAAAATAAATAAAATAAAACTAAAAAATAAAATGTGGTGCTGGGGATATAGCTCAATTAGTAGAGTGCACAAGGTCCTGGTTCAATCTCCAGCACCACAAAAATAGATAAATAAATAAATAAATGAAAAGGTGTTGGGAGATGTGGCCCAGTGGTTAAGAGCCCTGAGTTCAATCACCAGGACCCCCCCAAAAAAAGGAAAAAAAGAACATCTATCACCCAAAAATTTCCTTGTGCCCCTCTTAGTTAACTCTCTCTACTTCCACCTATTCCCAGGAAACTAGTGATCTGCCTTCTGTTACCAGATTGCTTTTAGTTAGTTTGTACATGCTATTGCATGCCTTAATGTTTATTGCTGTATAGAATCCCTTGGTACTATTATAAAGTAAATTGTGTATCTTTTCACCTGTTATGGACATTTGGATTGTTGCCAAACTTTCACTATTATGTATAAAGTTGCTAAGAAAGTTTGTATACGATCTTTGAATGAACATATTTTTATTTCCCCTTGGGTAAACATCTAAGAATGGAATTGCTAGGCCATATAGAAAATATGCTTAACTTACTAGGGAATAGCCAAACTTCTAGAAAGTTGTGCCATTTTATACTTCCACCAGTAAAGTGTGAGCATTCCTATTCCACATCCTCATACTTGGTCTTTTTTTTTTTTTTTTTTTTGGTACTGGGGATGGACCCAAGAGGCATTTTACCACCGAGCCACATCTCCAGCCCTTTTATTTTTTATTTGGAGACAGGGTCTCACTAAATTGCTTAGGGTCTTGCTAAATTGGTAAAGCTGACTTTGAACTTATGATCTTCCTGCCTCACCCTCCGCTGAGATTATAGGCCAACACTGCTGTGCCTGGCAATACTTGGTCTTTTTCAACTTCAGCTTTTCTAGGTGTTTGAGTGTTATCTGGTTAAGATTTTAATTGCATTTTCCTGAGAACTAAAATATTGAGCATTTTTTCATGTTCTTATCAGCCATTTATTTTTTTTTTCTCCTATGAACTTATAAGGATAACAAACTAGAGGCCAGCCTGGACAACTTAGTGTCTCAAAATAAAATAAAAAGATCTAGGAGTGCAGCTCAGTGGGGAAGCTATATCACCTGGGGTCAATCCCCAGGACTGCCAAAAATGAAAGAATGAATAAATAAAGGATCTATTTATATATTCTATATTCAAGCCTTTCAACAGATATGTGTCCTGTGAATATTTTCTCCAGCCTGTATTTTACCTTTTCATTTTTGCATCTGTGACTTTTAGAGAGCAGATCTTTTTACTTTTTATTTATTTATTTTTATTTTTTGAAACAGTACCACTTTGTGTTGTTCAGGCTATTGGACTCAAACAGTCCTCCTGCCTTAGCATCTCAAGTCCTGGGATTACAGGTATATGTCACCACTTTATTTATTTATTCATTTATCTTTTTGGTACTGAGGATTGAGCCCAGGAGCACTTTAACATTGAGCTACATCCTCAGTCCTTTTTTTTTTTTTTTTTAAATATCTTTTTTAGTTGTCAGTGGACACAATACCTTTATTTTATTTATTTATTTATTTTTGTGGTGTTGATGATTGAACCAAGGTCTCGTGCAGGCAAGGCAAGCACTCTACCAAGGGGGCTGAGCTATATCCCCAGCCCCCTCAGTCCTTTTTATTTAATTTTTAAATTTTTAAATTTTGAGACAGGGTCTCATTAAATTGTTGAGGCTTACCTTGAACTTGCAATTCTCCTGCTTTAGTCCTCCACCCCAACCCCATTTGCTGGGATTACAGGCATGTGTTACTTCACCTGGCTACCTCTCTCTCTCTCTCTTTTAAATTGCTTTATGCAACTGACTAGAACCTCCAGCACAATACTGAATAGAAATGAAAGAATGAACATCCTTGACTTAGATCCCATCTTAGAATGAAAGTTTACAGTCTTTAACTATTAAGAATGATGTTAGTGTAGAGTTTTTCACAGATGCCCTTATAAAAACGAGGCCATTGTCTTCTATTCCTACTATGCTGAGAAACTTTATTATGAGTGGATGATGATTTTAGAAAGTGCTTTTCATCAATTATTGAGAAGTTAACTAAAAATAATAATATTAAATGACTTTAAACTGGGCACATGGCTCATGCCTGTAATCCCAGCAATTTGGGAGGTTGAGGCAAGAGGATTGAAAGTTCTTAGCAACTTAAGGAGGCTCTAAGCAACTTAGCAAGACCCTGTCTCAAAAATAAATTTCCAAAAGGGGGCAGGGTTAGGGATGTGGCTCAGTAATTAAGTGCCCCTGGTGGGTTCAATCCCTGGTATTATAAAAAATAAAAATAAACCATTGATCTTAAAATTTTACATCAACTTTGAATTATCTCACTTGGTCATGATGTAGTATCATTTTTCTATATTGCTAGGTTCAGTTTGCTAATATTTTGTTAAGGCTTTTTGCATGTTTATGAGAGATAATTGTCTATAGTTTTGTCTGCTTATAAATCTTTCTTCTGAGCTTATGATCAGGTAAATGCTATACTCACAAAATTAGTTAAGAAATGTTCTTCCTCCGATATTTTTTGAAAGCATTTCTATTGTATAATGTTGTATTTTTATTCCTTAGATTAATAAAAGAAATCACAAATAAAGACATCCAGATTGGAGTTTTCTTTTTACAGTACTAGGAATTGAATCCAGGGCCCCAACCATTCTAGGCAACAATCTATCACTGAGAAACATCCAGCCCTTTTATTTATTTTTTTGGAACTAGATATTGAACCCAGGGGCACTTTATCACTGAGCCTATTTATTTATTGGTTCTGAGGATTTTTATTTTTTATTTTATTTATTTTTATTTTATTTTATGGCACTGGGGATTTAACCTAGGGGCACTTAACCACTGAGCCACATCCCCAGCCCATTTATTTTTTATTTTGAGACAGAGTCTCACTAAGTTGCTGAGGGTTTCCTTGAGTTACTTAGGGGTTTCATTTTAAGAAGAGCGTCTAACTAAGTCACCCATGCTGGCCTTGAACTTGTGATATACCTGACACAGCCTCCAAAGTTGCTGGAATACAGAGAGGCATGTGGAACTGTGCTCAGTTTGAAGTTTCCTTTAAGAGAAGGTTTTAAATATGATTTAATTTTTTAAAAATGGACATAGGTCTACTTAGCTTTTAAATTTTCTATTTCAGTCAATTTGGAAATTTATGCTATTCATGTAATTTGTCCATCAAATAGTAGTTTAAATTTATTGGAAAAAAATTTTTCATAATATCTCTCATTTTTCTTTAGAAAATGTATTGTTTTTATTGTGGGAAAATACATGTGGCAGAAAGTTTACTATCTTAACCTTTTTCTTCCCCCCAGTACTGGTGATTAAACCGAGGGAGGGGGCTCTACCATTGAGCTAAATCCCTACCCCTTTTTGATCATTTTCTTTTGAAGCAGAGGCTCACAACTTGTTGCCTAGGTTGGCCTTGAACTTGTGATCCTTCTGCCTCAGCTTTTTGTTTGTTTGTTCTCAGTGCTGATGGGTGAACTGAGGGCCTCAAGCATGCTAGGCAAGCACTCTACCACTGAGCTACACCCCAAGTCCCTGCCTTGGCCATCTTAACCAGTTTTAAGCATACAGTTCAGTGGTATTAAATACTTTCATCATTTTATACAGGCATTACCACTGTTGTGGGAAGAAGACTGGACGAGAAGCAGCAAGAGCACTGGGACAGGAGGAGAATTCCAAAATTTATTTCACACCGGCAGGTCCAGAGGAAAACAATGCCAGATTCGGAGCCCTGATCCACAGTTTCTCACAACATTTATAGGTTACTTGGCATCATCTTAGACCCATCCTATCATTGGGGCTTTTTTCCTCTCTTAAAAAAATTCCTAATCTACTCAGCTAAAGGCCTTGCACAAGGTCTCTAATATAAAGTATGCTTACAGAAACAGTTAAAGAGAAAGGGCTCAGGCTCTGGGCTGGGGTTGTGGCTCACCTAGCATGGGTGAGGCACTGGGTACCATCCTCAGCACCACATAAAGATAAATGAATAAAGGTATTGTGTCCATCTACAACTAAAACATATTTTAAAAAAAGAAAAAAGAAAGGGCTCTTTTCACAGGCATCTGTTAAATCTCTAGCCCTGAAAGCCTGGCACAGGGGTATTTGAATATCAAGAGGGAGCAGTCAGACTCCTACAGAAGTTGTTTACAATCCAAAAAGTAAGGACCCTTGGTTAATTAGGCTTCCTAAAGAAAAGCAGAGAGAGGAGAGGGGAACTGACACTTTCCCCAGGTATTGGTTTCTTAACATAATGCCTGTATGATTTCATTTCACAATCAGGTTTGGTTTTGCCATCACCATCACCATACATTTATTTCTCTTATCAATACTAAGGATTGAACCCAGGGGTTCTCTACCATTAAGCTACATTTCTCCAGCCCTTTTTACTTTTTATTTTGAGACAGGGTCTTGCTAAATTGCTCTGGCTGGCCTTGAACTTGGGATCCTCCTGCTTCTGTTAGACCAGGACACAAGAAAAGACCACTGACTCCAATTAAAATCAAATTAAAGCAAGCTTATTATTTTGACCGGCCGGGCTGCCTCTCCCTCCCAAAACGGCGGGAACAAGACAGCCGCCCAGCTTTCCTGCAGCCCAGCTTTATAGCCCAGAAAGTTACACAAAGGGGGGTTACAGATAACAGAACTCTGACGAGCATCACACTAATGGTAGTTTACATTTTTTTGCTGGCCCCAACATCAGAATTTATGAGGACCATTAGAGCCTCAGAGAGGGTCGTTATCTGGCCAGGGAAGGCCGATATTTATGAGGTGTCACTAAAGTTTCAGAGAGGGCTGCTCTCTGGTCAGAGAGCCAGGCATGGGTGAGTTCAAGGCACGGGCAGGCATTCCAAGCAGATTCAGAATTTGCAGTAATTTATAGTAAAGCCGAAATTATCTTTTCATGGCTTTGTGGCGAGATTGCTCCCAATTTTAAGAAAAGATCAGGTTGGGTCTATCATTTCAACCTCCTGAGTATCTGAGATTACATGTAAACTCCACTGTAGCTGTCTATGATTTTGTTTTTGTTTTTGGTACTGGTGAGACAGGGGCAAAGGACAGGTAGTCAGTGCAAGCACCAGAGGATCAGAAAGATGAGGGCTAATTATCAAAGAAAAGGAAATGGGTCACTAACACCTCCAGAGCCCTCCCACCATGACCACCTCAACTGGTTGTTAACACCTCTGGGAATAGGGAATGGCTCCTCCCAACACAGGGAGTTGCTAAATGATTATCCCCTGCGATGCTCTTTTGCTGCCTTTGCAGGGTGATAGAAAGAGAAGGTGGGGGGGGCAGGAAATCTGGGATTTATAAAAAGGTAAGATACACCCATTCTGAGGGCATCCAGCTCTGGGTCCCAACTTCTCTAGAAAAGTTGGAGTAGTCGGCTATCTCTGATCTGTCTCCTTAAAAACTTGCATTCTATACTTGCCTGAGTGTTTCTCGGTGTTTAATCTTCAGCACGGGGTGGGGGATGCAGGGGCAAGGACTGGATCCTGATTTCCAAGACCTGTATCACTGAGAATTGAACCTAAGATCTTAACCACTGAGCCACATGTCCAGCCTTGCTTTACATTTTACTTAGAGACAGGGTCTTGCTGAGTTGCTTAGTGCCTCCCTGAAAGGAAAGTGAGGAAACGAGAGACAGGCAAGTGAGAAATGAAAGACGATGGAGACCAGGCAGAGATACATATGAGAGTTTATTTGTCAGAGCTGACAAAAAAGAGGCCATCTCTCCATAGACATAGAGAGGCAATACAGGCTTAGGGTTCAGAACCTTTATGGGGCAGGCTCAGGGATTAAAGCTGGGCAGGTCCTAATGTTGTGGTGAAGCATTGGGTTGGTATGAGGGAATGGTGAGCCTTTCTCAGAAAGGCCCTTGGGCAGGAAAGCAAAATTTTTCTCAGAATGGCAGCTGTCACTTAAGATGGGTGTGCAGATGCTAAGCAAGGACCTTATACTCCCTAAGTTGCTGAGGCTGGTTTTGAACTTGAAATCCTCCTTCCTCAGCCCCCCAAGTGGCTGTGACTACAGGCGTTGGCAATGGTACCCTAATATCTCTATGATTTTGAGTAGTCTTAATACCACATATAAAATCATACAGTATTTGTCTTTGCATAACTGGCTCATTTCACTTTAGCATAGTAGCCTCAAATTCCAACCATATTAGATGCATATGTCACAATTTCCTTCCTTTTTAAAGCTAAATTCTGTTGTATTTATATATCATATTTTGCTTATCTTATCTGTTAGAGTTGCTTCCACATCTGAGTTATTGTGAAAATGCTGCTCTGAATATGAGAATAACATATCTCTTTTTTTGTGGGGGCGGGGGTGCTGGGGATTGAACCCAGGGCCTTGTGCATGCAAGGCAAGCACTCTACCAACTGAGCTATAGCCCCAGCCCAAGAATAACATATCTCTTTTAGACCCTGCTTGCAATTCTTTGGAATTTATACTCCAAAATGTAATTCATAGAACATATGGAAATTTTCATGTTTAATTTTATGTATTTATGGTGCTGGGGATTTAACCCCCAGGGCGCTCTACCAATGATTAGTTACATCCCAAGCTCTTTTATTTTGATTTTGAGAGAGGGTCTTCCTAAGTTGTTGAGGCTGACTTTGAACTTGCAACCCTCCTGCCTCAGTCTCCCAAGTATTTGGGATTATAGACAAGTGCTATTGTACTCAGTTATATTGCCACCCTAACAATATTAAGTTGTTCAATACTTGACTATGGGATGTCTTTCCATTAATTAATATCTTTTCAATTTCTCTTAGCAACAATTTGCTGTTGTTATGGTAGAAGTCTTTCACTTCATTGATTAACTTCATTCCTATGTACTTTATTCTCTTTTATGCTATTTAAATGAAATTGTTTCCTTTATTTATTTATTTATTTTTGAGAGAGAGAGAGAGAGGGAGAGAGAGAGAGAATTTTTTTAATATTTATTTTTTAGTTTTTGGCGGACACAACATCTTTGTTCGTATGTGGTGCTGAGGATTGAACCTGGGCTGCACGCATGCCAGGCGAGCGCGCTACCACTTGAGCCACATCCCCAGCCCTGTTTCCTTTATTATTATTATTATTTCTTCTTCTTCTTCTTCTTCTTCTTCTTCTTCTTCTTCTTCTTCTTCTTCTGTACTGGGGATTGAACTCAGGGGCACTCAACCACTGAGCCACATCCCCATCCTATTTTTGTATTTTATTTAGAGACAGGGTCCACTGAGTTGCTTAGCACCTCCCTTTTGCTGAGGCTGGCTTTGAACTCCAGATCCTCTGCCTCAACCTCCAGAGCTGCTGGGATTACAGGTATGCACCGCCTCCACCTGGTCAGGCTTCTTTGTTTTTTTAAATTGCTCATTGTTAATGTAAAGAAATGCAACTGGTATTCTTGAATTGATTTTATATCCTACTATTTTGCTGAATTTTAGTTAAAAAAAATTTTTTTTTGTAGAATCATTAGGATTTTATACACATAAGAGCATATCACTGTAAACAGATATAATTTTACTTCTTCTTTTTCAATTTAGATGCCTTTTGTTTCTTTTCTTATCTAATTCCCTGCCTGGGACTTCCAGTACTATGTTGAATAGAAATGGTGAAAGTGGACATGCTTAGCCGGGCATGGTGGCACATGCCTATGAATGCCTATAATCCCAGCAACTCAGCAAGTCAGGAGGCTGAGACAGAAGGATTGCAAGTTTGAGGCCAATTTCAGCAACCTAGTGAGGGCCTCAGCAACTTAGTGAGACTCTATGTAAAACAACAACAACAACAAAAAAAATCCCAAACTTTCCATGTTCCTGATCTTAGAAGACTTTTTCACCATTGAATATAATGCTCACTATGGCTTTTTCATTTGTAACTTTTTTTTTTTTTTTGTACTGGAAACTGAACCTAGTGTCATTTTCCCACAGAGCTATAACCCTAATGCTTTTTATTTTTTACTTTGAGACAGGGTTTTGCTAATTTTCTGAAATTAGCCTTGAATTTGGGATCCTCCTACCTCTGCTCCAGAGTCGCTGGGATTACAGGTGTGTGCCACCATGCCAGCTCACAGGTTATATCATTCCATTCATATCAGATATCCAGAAAAGACTAATTCATAGAGACAGAGTATAGATTAGCTGTTGCAAGGTACTGGGGAGTGGTAAATGGGGAGTGAATTCTTATGGATACAGGGTTTTCTTTTGGGATGATGAAAATGTTTCAGAACTAGATAGTGGTGATGGTTGCACAGTATTTTGCTAAATGCCACTGAATTGTATACTGTAGGATGGTCCAAATAGTAAAATTAAATTCTTTTTTTTTAGTTATAGATGGACAGAATGCCTTTATTTTATTTTTTATGTGGGGCTGAGGATTGAACCCAGTGCCTCACGCATGCTAGGTAAGCACTCTGCCATTGAGCTACAGCCCCAGCCCAGTAAAAATTTTATTATATATCTTTACAACAATTTTAAAATAATTAATCAATATGATTCACCTTATTAACAAACCAAAAGAGAAACAGTGTATCATCTCAATACAGAAAAATGAACCTGACTAAATCTAATATGAATTCCTCTTAGCAAGAGCCAGCACAGGGGGGCACACCTGAAGTCCCAGCGACTCAGGAAACTGAGGCTGAAAGATGTCTTGAGCCCGTGAGCTTTTAGTCAACCTGGGCAACATAGTGAGACCTAGTTTGAAAAGAAGGAAGAAAGAAGGAAGGGAGGGAGGAAGGAGGAAAGGAGGAAGGGGAGAAAGAAAGAACCAACAACAAAATAACTCTAAGCAAACTACAAATCAAAGGGAACGTCCTCAAACTAATAAAGAACAACCTTAAACTTAATAGTAAAAGACAGAATGCTCTTCCTTTAAGATCAGGAATAAACCGGGCACAGTGGCGTCTGTAATCCCAGCATTTAGGGGGCTGAGACAGGAGGACATTGAGTTTATAAGCCAGCCTCAGTAATGGTGAGGTGCTAAGCAACTCAGTGAGACCCTGTCTGTAAATAAAATACAAAGTAGGGCTGAGAATGTGGTTTAATGGTTGAGTGCCCCTGAGTTCAATCTCTGGTACCCGCCCCCCCCCAAATCAAACTAATTAGTATAGAGTAACAAAAAGCTGCCTTCTGTAAAGGGCTTTAGCAATGACAAAGCCTCTTTTTAATTCATTATTCAATTTGATCCTCTCCCCAAGTGTGCAAGGGTAGCTAGGATTAGGATATGAACTTTTCATATCCTCTTATTTATTTATTTATACTGAGATTGAACCAGGGATGTTTAAACACTGAGCTACATCCTCAGTCATTTTTTTAAAATATTTATTTATTTTTTTTAGTTTTCGGTGGACACAACATCTTTGTTTGTATGTGGTGCTGAGGATCGAACCCGGGACACACGCATGCCAGGTGAGCGCGCTACCACTTGAGCCACATCCCCAGCCCAGTCATTTTTATTTTATATTTTGAGACAGGGTCTCACTAAATTGGTGAGGCTAGTCTTGAACTTGCAATCCTCCTGCCCGCCTACCAAGTCACTGGGATTCAAGGCATCATGGGACCCAGCTTCTCTCTGATTTAATGCTTGCCACTGCCGTGTGTGATGGGTGTAATATTAGTGTGTTTACAGCTGAAGGGTGAACAAACGAAGAATTGACAAATTCACATGGTCAATTAATGGTGGCATCAGAGTTTGTACTCAGATCTCCCTGAAGAACTTGAAATATACTTTGTGATCTGCATAAAGTAAACTTGGCTCCAAAACCTAATTTGGAGGTGTTTTTATCCCCCTTGTGGTACTAGGGGTTGAATCCAGGGGTGCTCTATCATTGAAATACACTGTGCCCCAAGCCCTTTTATTTTTAGACAGGGTATGTTAAGTTGCTGAGGCTAGCCTCAAACTAGCAATCCTCCTGCCACAGCCTTTAGAGTCTGGGACTACCATGTGTGCATCACCAAGCCTAGCTATCCAAACCTAACTTCAAATATTTTCCCAGAAGCCTGAGGATATTTAATATTATAACAACAAACAAACAACAACAACAACAACAACAAAAAAAAAACTGTGGCTGACATCTCATTACTCAGCAATCAAGATGCTGGTATTCCCTGACATTCTTTGCAGAATTAGGAAAAACAATTATTAAATTTATTTGGACCAATAAGAGATCCAGAATAGCCAGAGCAATACTGAGCAAGAAAAGTAAAGCAGGAGGTATCACAATACCAATCTGAAATTATACTACAGAGCTGTAATAATTAAAACAGCATGATATTGGCTCCAAAATATAAATGAAAACCAATGGAATAGAATTGAAGATACAGATAGAAACCCTCAAGCCCATAGCCCTCTGATATTTGACAAAGGTGCCAAAAATATAACTTGGAGAAAAGACAGCCTTTTAAACAAAGGGTAGCTATCTGTAGAAAAATGAAATTAGACTTTTATATTTTGTTATGCTTGAATTCGGGACCCCCAAAAGACCACCAGAGACCAAGATCTATGTAAGCAGCAAAGAGGTGTTTATTGCGAGCTAGCATGGTCCTCTGCACACACACAGCAACTGGTGACGCTGAGAGGCCCCAGCCCAGGGTTTGCAGCAATTTTATACACTCTTTGGGGAAGGCAGGGACTTCACATACATCATAACATCTCTTAGCAAATCATCACACACAGCGGGGAAAATCATAAAACAACTCTAAAATATGATTAGCACATTCACTGGTGGGAACAAGTTGGATAAGGGTGATTGGTTACTACAAGAGGGGGATTCTTTTGAACTGATTGGTTTAAGCCAAGAGGGATGTTCGTGCTGAACTACGTGGTTTTCCAACACGTTATCAACCACCATAAACTACTGGGAGGGTCATCTGGCATCCTAGGTATTTCCCTGTCTCATGCTGATTGGTGGCTGCTAGGGGGTTGCTATGGGTCCCCACCTAGCCCGACTGAGTCAGGGACACCTGGAGCAGCAGATCTCTCCTGTTACTTGTAGATAAACAACTCAGCAGGGTGGGTATGTGCCTAGGAGTGCTCTGTGGGTCTTTCCAAGGACAAGGGTCACGTCCCCTTCCTTGGACAGGCTTTGCTGAGGTAGAGGCTGGTTTTTCAATTTCACCCTGCACAAAGCTTGAATCAAAATGGATCAGAGACTTAGGAATTAGAACAGAAACATTACAACTGCTAGAAGAAAACCTAGGGTCAACACTCTATCATATAGGTGCTGGCACAGATTGCCTTAAGAAGACCCCAAAAGCACAAGAAAAAAAAAGCCAACAATTAATAAATGGGATGCCATTGGACTAAAAAGTTTCTGCACAGCTAAGGAAATAATTACAGTGTGTAGACAGAGCCTACAGAATGGGAGAAAATCTCACTCCAGTTAGATTGGCAAATATCAAGAATAAAACAACAATAAATTATAGTGAGATTGTGGGGAGAAAGCAACATTTGTATATTGTAGGTGGGACAACAGACTAGTACTAGCACTCTGGAAAGCATTTTGGAGAGTCCTCAAAAAACTAGGAATGGAACCACCATATGACCCAGCTATCCACTCCTGGATATTTTCCCAAAAGATGTAAAATTGGCATACTACAGTGACACAGCCACATCGTTTATAGCAGCACAATTCACAATAGCTAAATTATTTTTTTTTTAAAGAGAGAGAAGAGAGAGAGAATTTTAATATTTATTTTTTAGTTTTTGGCCGACACAACATCTTTGTTTGTATGTGGTGCTAAGGATCGAACCCAGGCCGCACGCACGCCAGGCGAGTGCGCTACCGCTTGAGCTACACCCCCAGCCCCACAATAGCTAAATTATGAAATCAACCCAGATGCCTGTCACTACATGAATGGATTAAGAAATTATAGGGGGCTGGGGATGTGGCTCAAGCGGTAGCGCGCTCTCCTGGCATGCGTGCGGCCCGGGTTCGAGCCTCAGCACCACATACAAACAAAGATGTTGTGTCCGCCAAAAACTGAAAAATAAATATTAAAAATTCTCTCTCTCTCTCTCTCTCTCTCTCTTTAAAAGAAAAAAAAAGAAATTATAGTATATGTATACAATGGAGTTCTACTTAGCCATGAAAAAGAATGAAATTATGGCATTGCCAGTAATGGAAATGGAGAATATCAGGCTAAGTGAAATTAGCCAAACTCAGGAACTCAGCATGGAAGTGGGGTTCCTTGGAGAGTTAGGCCTGCCCAAGAAAGCTGGAGTGGGGGCTGCTCTGGGGTTCCACCTGGGGTACCAAATTTGTTCCTTAAACCTCAGTCCTTGTCCCCATGCCAATCCAATAACAAGACGCGGTTTGAGAAAAAGGAAAAAGGTTTATTGCTTTGATAGCAAAGGAGAAGCGCAGGGATTTACCCATCAAGGGAAGCAGGGGGCTTTTAAAGAGGTGACTCAAAGGCTACATTCCATGTGTTCTGTCCAGAGTTTGTATTAATTTGTTAATTTGGGAGATAGTCATTTCTGAGATCTTCTGGAGCCAAACCCAAAGTTTGAATTATTTCCTTCCTATAAGTGTTCAAGGACAGATAACTGCCTACGATGGGGAAGAAAGGGAATCCTATTTCCCCTGAGATTAGGGAGAGGGAGAGATTAGGGAGGAGCAGGGGAGAGAGGAAGAGAAATAAATGTCTTTTAAAAAATAAATGGCACAGGGTGTGGTGGTACACACCTTGTAATTACAGTGACTCTAGAGGCTGAGGCAGGAGATTGAGAGTTCAAAGCCACCCTCAGCAAAAGCAAAGTGCTGAGCAACTCAGTGAGACCCTGTCAGTAAATAAAATACAAAATAGGGCTGGGGATGTGGCTCAGTGGTGCCCTCAGAGTGCCCCTGAGTTCAGTCCCTGGTACCAAAAAAAAAAAAAAAAGTCGCAGTGGCAGAGCAGCAATGGCTATGTTCAAACCATAAAGTGGACCACCTTTACAAAACCTGGACTGCCTAGATTATTTTTCAAGGATTTGAAGGCCATTTTTGTCAGAAATACTGAATCTCTACACTGGCTCTCTGGTTGGGCCTGCACAAATGCCATATGGATGACCTCATTTTCTTTTTTTTTCTTGTGGTGCTGGCAATTGAACCCAGGGCCTTGTGTATGTGAGGTAAGCACTTTACCAACTGTATCCCTAGCCCACCGGTGAACCCTCGATATCTGGAGGCCTACTCCACCCCCAGGTTATGCCAATGCCACCACTTTTTTGAGAGAGGCACATATTTACAATTGTAAGCCCATCTTTTGGTTAATACCCAGCAGATGACTGTAGCCCATTGAGCAAGGGCTCCATTTTATTGCTGAAACCTGATCAAGACTAGAAAGAAAATAAGCAAAATATAAGTTCTTCCATTCTGGGTTTTTTTTTTCTTTTTTTTTTGCAAGAGGGATTGAACTCAGGGGAGCTCAACCACTAAACCATATTCCCAGTCCTATTTTTTGTATTTCATTTAGAGACAGGGTCTCAATGAGTTGTTTAGCACCTCACTTTTTGCTGAAGCTGGCTCACGATCCTCCAGTCTCAGCCTCTGGAGTCACTGGGATTACAGGTGTGCGCCACTGTACCCGGCAAGTCCTTCTATTCTTTAACTTAACCCTTGAGAGAATTTACTGAAGTTCAAAGCACTTTCTGTTAGCAGGGGTGGGGATTATAATGGAAGGTGGGGTCCAGGAGGCCAAATTCCTTGCTGGCAGTGGCATGGTAGTGTTAAGAGGAAAAACTCCCACTGGGCACTATGGTGTTGGCCTGTAATCACCTCAACTCAGAAGGGTGAGATGGGAGGATCACAAGCTCAAGGCCAGCTTCAGTAACCTAGAGAGTCCTCTCAAAATAGAAAATGATGCCTGGCTTGGTGGTGTATGCCTGTAATCCCAGCAATTCAGAGCCTGAGGCAGGAGGATCTCGAGTTCAAAGTGAGGACCTAAGCAACTCAGAGAGACCCTATCCCTAAATAAAATATAAAAATGGGCTCAGTGGTGGGGCTGGGGATGTGGCTCAAGCGGTAGCGCGCTTGCCTGGCATGCGTGCGGCCCGGGTTCGATCCTCAGCACCACATACAAATGAAGATGTTGTGTCCGCCGAAAACCAAAAAATAAATATTAAAATTCTCTCTCTCTCCCTCACTCACTCTCTCTTAAAAAAAAAAAAAAAAGATTAAAAAAAAAAAATGCGCTCAGTGGTTAAGTGCCCCTGTTGCCACCATGTCCAGCCCCACAAATTTATATTTATATTTAATATGGCAGTGGAAAAGTGTGTACCAAACCCAGCTCTTTGCATCAAGTAGCAGTAACGAAAATGGGAGATCTAAGGAGAAGTGTTAGGCTTCTCTTTTTGCAAGGGAAGTAGAGACTCAGAGGTGGGGTAAAACAGAAATAGCATATGAAAAGGGTATGGAAGTTAGTTATGAAAAGGGTAAGGAACCTTCTCCAAGGGAAATGAATAGAGGCGGTATGTCAGGGCTCTAGGGGAAAATCTTATTCAATCATTGGTAAGATGGAGCCCAAGAGGTTAGCCGAAGGACGCCCAGCATTTGCAAGGTGGTAACTAGAACTTGAACCTAACTCTCCTGAACCAAGTCCTGGGATCCTTCTTGGGCTGTAGGGGCCACTGGTCTAGGCCCTTGGCGCTAAGTGCAGAATGACCTGAGAAAGCTTGAAGCTAAGGTAACTTGGCTACAAGGTTTTGGAAAGCTCCCCCAATATACGGGAGCACCATCAACAGACAGGAAGCCAGGTCCAAACACTCCTGCCAAATGATGCGGAGATCGCAATTTAAACAAAAAGCTTTCCCACAGCTTCCTGTACGAAGGCGGCGGCGGAAACGCCCCACCAGCATTCAGACTTTCGGAGCCTCGCGAGAGACGATCCGGAACTTTTGAACAGTCAGGACGTGAATCAAGTGTCAACGGCCGACATTTCCCAACGGTCACGATTTGCTGAGAATCCTTCAGGATTATCGGAAGTGATTGGAAGATGGTTAGGGAGCAATCCAAATCGGCCGAACGCCATTTGGGACCTCTCCGAAACACAGTCAAGCCCCTTCGGTTCTCTGCGTTACACTCAGGAATCTTGGGACTCCCGTCACCGTTCGAGGCTTGAATCCAAAGGGCGACTAGTACCGACAGCCCCTCGGCAGTTTCCGGAATTGTTCGGCATTGACCGGAGAGTAGCGCCCTCGGGTTGCAGGCTGAGGAAGGGGCGTGTGAGCCAGCGCGCGCACACGCAGTTGCGTGCCGGCGACCGTTCAGACCGGAAGTGGTTGCGCCTGAGGTCACTTCCGGCGGGTGACGGTGCGGACGGGTCAGGAGCGTAGAGGCGGCGGCAAAATGGCGGCGCCTGAGGAACGGGATCTAACCCAGGAGCAGACAGAGAAGCTGCTGCAGTTTCAGGTAGCAGCGAGTAGTCGGCGCAGCAGATGTCCCCGCGGGATGGGGAGTGGGCCCCTAGAGGATCGCATAACCCTCCTAACTCAGATTGGGTCCGGGCTCTTTCTCAGACCAGCAGGAGCCCCCCCCCCCTCAGATGCCAACTGTCCGGATTCCCCTAGTCTCCGAGCCTCTGTCGGGTCTCAGCCTTCTAGCAATCTCTGCCAGCCAGGCGCATCTTCTGCGTGCCCCTCTACCCTCAGCGGGTCAGCTTTCCTCGTTTCTCTTTGCGGAGCTAGTTCTCAATCATCCTTGTCAACCTAGTTACCTGTCAGACCATCTCCGCCCAAAGACTCTAGATCTGCCCGAAATGCATAATTCCTATCTCAGAGTTGGCGTGGATCCAGGTTTCCGGATCATTTCCACCACTGTCCCGTACTATTTCCACAAACATTCACCCAGGGCCTCTTTGGTACCAGGTCTTGTGTTGCGGGCTGTGGTGGGGGAGGAAACACCTACACACAGGCCTGGCTCCTGCTCTGTAGTTGTGGGAGGACACCATATACCGAAACAGTACAACATAAATATGATCGTCGACGGCTTCTGAGGGGTTTGTTACACCTCGGCTCATTCCTAGACTCCTGTGCTTGACTATACTTGAGGAATCTGCATTTTAGTGAATTTTACGTTAAGAACATTTGGCACTAAGCACTTCACCTCTCAGCTGGAGAATCTGGTTGTAGGAGACCATTAGGGTGGATAACCAGGGTTTTGTTAGCAGTTCTCCTGTCTGCATATTTTAAAAGTGTCTACTCCCTTGAGGATGTTGTGGAGAACAAACGAGTTTATGGATATTAGAAGGGCATTCTAAACAGTTAAATGCTCTCAAACAGTATTGCTGCTGTTTATCATTATTTACTTTAGAAAAGAACTAAAGTTAGTATTACATTTATTTCCTAATATGAAATGTGCTAAATATTCATTTATTTGTCAGTATTAGGAAAAATCTTAGTGCTCAGGCACTCAGGTAGAATACTATTTACTAAGTATTTACAAAGTTGTAAGCATTTTGCTAAACATTTAACAAAAAAATATACTAATCTCATTTAATACTCAGGCTCCAACTGTCACAGTACCTATTTTAAAGATGAAGGACATGAAGCTTTAGAGTGATATGCTTAGCTTATATAGCTAGTATGTGATGGTGTCATATTTAAACTCAGGTCCATCTTTCCAGAGCCTTTCTTGGGCTTTTAACTGCTGTACAACAGTTTACCTCTACACAATGGTTTAAACTTCTGAATCTGTAGGCATGGGAAACCATCAAAAGTTTTTTTCAACCAGAGAGTGACAACATTAGATATCTGTTTGCTTCAGAAACAGTATTCAACTCTTACTTAGAATCTCCACAGGGTCAGAATAGAACAGTATGATGCTGCTTGCTAGGAGCTGGCTCTCAATTTCCTCATTTGATACATTGAGATTAGTGAAAGTAAAATATTTTGGAAATCTCAAGTTTTCTTCTATTTTATTTTTTTTTGTGACATGTAATTTGATTGGAACTCCCTAAAGTATATTTATCATGTTTCTCAGCCCATCTGATATTTCTAAGATTTTTTTGTAGTTCTCCATTGCTTCTGTTTATTTTGGAATCAGTTGAGTATCAATACCTAGTTTAGGTGTTTGTTTTAAGATATTTCAATGGGAGAGAATAGGGGCGTGTGTTATAAGGAGAACTAATGCAGGGATATGAAAGGAGTCCATTCCCCAAATATCCATATATAGTGACTTCCCTAAGAGCTTTATTGCTGTTGAACACCTAGACAATGATAATATGGACAGAGAGAGAAGAAACTAAATGAGCTATGCAATTGCCCCTGGAGGAAGAAGTGATCTCTTTTCTGCTTTTATCAGGAGTAAAGAAAAATTTCCTTTTAAATGTATAGTACGGTATTATGACCCATTCTTTCTTTTTCCTCTACCACTGAGCAACATCCCCAGTCCTTTTTATTTTTTTATATCGAGACATGGTCTTGCTAAGTTTCCAGGGCTGGCTTTAAACTTGTGATCCTCCTGCCTCAGCCTCCTGGGTAGTTGGGATTACAGATGTGTACTACCATACCTGGCTGTCCTCATTCTTTTGAATTATAGCAAGTAAAGCCTGAATTGAGCTGTAGAATCAAGTTTATACTCATTTTGAAAATCTTTCAGTGTGCTTCATTAGTTACCTAGCAGGAAAAAACAAATATATGATGCTTTTTTTGTGTATTTAAAAATTCAAGATGGCTGTGATGGCACACCCTGGTAATCCCAACAAGCGACTTGGGGAGGATGGGCAGGAAGATCACAAGTTTGAGGCCAACCTCAGCAATATATTGAGACCCTGTCGCAAAATAAAAAGGGTTTGGATGTGGCTCAATTAAATGGCCCTGGGTTCAATCCCTGGCACCAAAAATAAAAATTCATAGTCATCTGAGGGTTTTTTTGTTTGTTTGTTTGTTTTTTTGAGGCGGGCAATGAATTTGACATTGTGGAGAAATGTGAGCTTTGAAACTCTAGGCATATACAATTAGAGCCTTTCAGTTTAGCTTCTGGTGAATTCTGCAATTTCAGGCAAGTTCTCCCTTCATTGAGTCTCTTTCTTCTTTTATAAATTGTTAATACTTTCATCTAGTTTACAGCATTTGATTTCTTTTTTTTACTTTAAAAAACAAACCTATTTTAGCCCGGCGTGGTGTCACACGCTTGTAATACCAGTGGCTTGCCTATAATCCCAGAGGCTCGGGAGACTGAGGCAGGAGAATCCCAAGTTCAAAGCCAGCCTCAGCAACAGTGAGGTGCTAAGCAATTCAATGAGATCCTGTCTCTAAACAAAATACAAAAATAGAGCTGGGGATGTGGCTCAGTGATTGAGTGCCCCTGAGTTCAATCCCTGGTACTAAAAAAAAAAAAAAAAGTAATGCATGCTTGTAGGTTAGCCACATATACCTATATTAAACAATTAAGTCTCATTCTTCTAGTTTTAATTTGGGGTATGTTGCATGTCTTTGTATACTTTTTTCTAATATATGTGCACATCTATAAATTCTTAATGTAGAATCTCTTACCCTGTCACTGGACTGATGAGTTGAAAAAGACTATCCTCCATTTTCTAATATATTTAAGTGTTTCTGCTCTCATCAGTTGAATTGTACTCTTGACAGGGAGTCAATTGTGTTTATTCCTAAATTAGTGTGTGATGCTGTTTGTTATATAAATTTAATTAACTATTACATAAACCAATAAAATACCAGTACATAGTTTATATGAAAACTTTTTATGGCTTTAGAAAGGCTGTATAAGGATAAGTTGCTGAAAAAAATTGTAATTGACTTAGGTGTGGGCAAGATGTCTGTAAATGACTTTTGGAAAAATCACTGAGGTAGAAGATTGTGCACGACTGCTTGGCATTTGTTTTAAGGTTGCACTACACTTAAAGAAATCCAGTCAGTGTGGTTTTGCTAGAAAGTACAAGGAATACCAGTGTAGCCATTCCCTGAAGAAAAGGGTAGGCCTATTTTAATTTTATTTTTTAAAATATTTTTTAGTTGTTGATGGACTTTATTTTGTTTATTTATATTTGGTGCTGAGAAGTGAACCCCATGCCTCACACATGCTAGGCAAGTGCTCTTCCACTGAGTTAAAACTCCAGCCCTGAAAAGGGTAGCTTTTATTTAAAAAAAAAAAAAAAATTGCTGCATAAACATTTATACTTTATTTTCATCTTAAATAAGAATGTATAGCATATTTTTATTCCTTGCTTTATATGACTTTTCATTCTTACTGGGTAAGAGAAGTTCTGCTCTCATTGTTTTATAGGGATATGATCATATTTGACTTATGAAAGCAGATCATAATAAGAGGCTAGGAAGATTAACTTTGGAATAAGGCTTCCTGGATTTGAATTCTGGATCTCCACTTACTAGTTTTGTGACCTGAGCATATCACTTAACCTCTCTGTGCCTTAGTTTTTTCATCCATGGATTAATAATATATTACCTATTCACAGGATTGTTTCAGTGTTTAAATGTTACCATATCTAAAGCACTAGGAAATATTAAAAACTTGAATGTTAAACTTTATTATTACTTTGTAGTTACTTAAAAACATTATGGATAATAATGTTATTTTTGTTATTTGTGGTCATACAAATAATGCTGCAGTGAATATTCCTGTGAATATGGCATAGTGAATCCCACTATTATGTATAATTCTAATTCACTAAATAAATACATCCTTGTACATATAGATTTATCCCATTCTCAGTCAACTGTTATTCAGCCACCTACTCTGTGCTAAAGTTCTAGGCACAGAATGCAGTGGTACAGTAAACATATTCTAGGGGGAAGAGACAGGAGATAAAATAAACAAGTGAAATGTGTAATATGTTAGATAGTGGTTAGTACTGTGGTGAGAAATAAAGAATTTTGAGGAATGGGTTTAATTTTAAATAAGATGATTACGGGAAGACATCACTAAGTGTCATTTGTGAAGGAAGTGTTGGAACAAATCACATAGATAGCTGAGGGAAGAGTATTCTGGATAGAGGAAATAAAGGTGCAGAAGCTCTGAGGCATGGTTTGGTTTTTGGTTTCAAGGAATGGCAGGGAGGCCAGTGTGCCTTGAACCAAGAGAGGAAGGAGGTATATAGCAGGAGATGAAAGATGTGATAAGACCATCTGTAGAATGCCTTGTAAGCCATTGTAAGGAGTTTTGGGTTTAACTCTGAGGTAAGGTGGGTAACCTTGAGAAGGTTTTGAATAGGATGATGACAGGATTTGATTTATGATTTAATAGGGTTACTTTGGCTGCTATATTTAGGAGACCGTGAGGTAAGGGAGGAAGTAGAGACCAATTAGGATTTTTTTCCAGTGGTTTCGAAAGGCTTGGGCAAGGGTAAGGAGGTGGTAATGCTGAGTATTTGCTGAATTCTGAGTCTGTTTTTTAAGGTAGAGTAGATGGGATTTTCTGAGAGATTGATTGCCTGGTGAGAAAGGAAGTTAGAGGTACCTTTTTTTTTTTAAGATTTTTGCTGGGGCTGTGGCTCAGTGGTAGAACACTTGCCTAGCATGTGTGCCTGGGTTCGATCCTTAGCACCACATATGAATAAACAAAGTGAAAAACCCATTGGCAAAAATTAAAAAAAAAAAAAGATTTTTGCCCTGAGTAATAGGAAGGGTAGAAGTCATTAACTGAAAGTACAAGAATGCCAGTGAAGCCATGTAAGGGTGAGATCAGGAGTTTAGATTTGTTCTGTGAAGTCTGAGATTTCTATTAGGTATCCAAGTGAAGATGCTTAGTAGGTAGCTGAAGTCTTGTGTGCAAGAGAATAATCTGTAATTGGCAATACAAATTTGAGTGTTATCCATATATAGATAATATTTTAAGCCATGAAACTGCTTGAAGCTGGGCACAATGGCACAGTCCTGTAATCTCAGCTATTTGGAAGACTGAGGCAAGAGGATTACAAATTCAAGGCCAGCCTGGTTAATTTAGCCAGAGATCTTCTCAAGTGTAGCTCAGTGGAAGAACACTCCAGGGTTCAACCCCTAGTACTTTCCCTCCAAAAAAAAAAAAAAAACATAGAAAAGGTAAGAGGGCTAAGCTCTGAGGTACTTAATCTTTAGCATTTGGAGGATGTCATGAGAACATACAAAGAAGATTTAAGTAGCAAGTGAGATAGAAGGAAAACTAGTGTTATATCCTAGAGTCGTGAAGTACTTGGAAAATGAGAACAGACAGATGTCTCTTATTATCTGAGTGGATTCCAAGAACCCCAGTGATATCCATATCTGAAGATGTTTGAGTCCCTTATATAAAATGGCAGTGTATTTGCTTATAACTTAAGCATATCTTCCCGTATATTTTATAATACCTAATACAATGTAAATGCTATTAAATAGTTGTTATACTGTATTGTTTAAAGAATAATGACCAAAACAAATCTCCACACTGAGTACAGACCACATTTTTCTCCCTGAGTATTTGTGATCTGCTATTGGTTAAATTTATGGATGCAGAATGCTGAATGTATTAGAACAATTATGCAAATAGTAAAAACACCAGGATACTAGTAGAGTTGGAGAGGATGACAGGCAACTGGGAACTAAAATTTTAAAAGAATTTAAGGCAGTGATTTAGAGTGAGCAGATTTCCCAACAAGAACAGGATATTGATTGGTATAATCTGATGAAACCTTGAGATTTAAAGGTGTTTTGTGATGTTGTTTAAATATTTATTAAGCATTTACTTTGGCCTACATAATTCTAGAGTCATTCTATCAGTGAATTCTCCTGGTGAATTCTCTCAGTAAACAAATGGAATAGGTTCCAGTTTTGCCGAGTTAACTAGTATCTGTAGGTAACATTCAATGTTAATTATGATCTGAGATTTGACCTGGATTGCATTTCCTCTTTCCTATTTCCTAGCACTACTTTTTTGGCTCTTAAGTGTTAATTTGTTTTTAACATCACATATGGGAAAAGGGCCAGTAGAAATAGCTATGTAGCAGGTTTATTTATTTATTTATTTATTTATTTATTTATTTATTTTTGCAGTGCTGGGAATTGAACTTGACTGTGCTAGGCAGGTGCTTTACCACTGAACTATACCCTGAGCCTTACATGGCAGTTCTAAGAAGGAGAATTCAGCAGAGGAAGACAAAAAGTGTGGTTCTTATTCTAGACATATCACTCATGGTAACTCTTAGTATCCTTTATGTGAAAGTGGCCACCCCCAAACAGAAATGAACCATGTCCACTGATATGGGGGAGAGAGAATATCTGGAAAGAGTGCCCTCTAAGAAAAGCAGTTTCATTTTCTTTTCTTTCTTTTTTTATTTGGGGGTGGTGGTGATACTAAAACCAGGGGTGCTTGTTTTATGAAGAGCGCTCAGGCGTTCTATCACTGGGCGCTCTACTATATCTCTTTTTTTTTTTTTTTAAAGAGAGAGAATTTTTAATATTTATTATTTTTTAGTTTTCGGCGGACACAACATCTTTGTTTGTATGTGGTGCTGAGGATTGAACCCGGGCCGGCCACACGCATGCCAGGCGAGCGGGCTACCACTTGAGCCACATCCCCAGCCCGCTCTACTATATATCTAAGTCCTTTTCATTTTTTAATTTAATGTTTTAAAAACAGGTCTCACTAAGTTGCCCAGGCTGGCCTTGTACTTGGTGATCCTCCTACATCCCCAGCCTTTTAAAAATTTTTTATTTTGAGACAAGATCTTGCTAAGTTGCGCAGGCTGTTCTCAAAATTTTGATCCTGGCTAGGCCATCTGGGTTGCTGGGATTACAGTGGTGGGCCACCATGAGTGGCTCAAGGTTTCAATTAGACTGTAAAGATGGAGAAAATATTTAGAGGCTAAGAATAAAGGGAATATTGCTGATATAGTGGGGGTTTAATTTCTGCAGAATAAAAGTACTAAAAATGGGGGTTTCTGAAAACCTTAGTCCATTTTGTGCTACTGTAATGGAATACTCAAAACCCGTTAGTTTATAAAGAAAAGATTTATTTCTTATAGTTCTGGAGGTTAGGAAGTCCAAGGTTGAGGGTCCACATCTGGAGAGGGCCTTGTGACAGAAGGTGGAAGGGTAAGAGAACATGAGAAGGAAGACTGACTCATACTTGTATCAGGATCCCTTTCAGAGATGATGACATTAATCCCTGTCCTCATGACCTAAACACCTTTTAAAGGTCCTACTTCCTAGCACTATTGTGTTGGGGATTAAATTTCCAACACTTGAACTTTGGGAGGCACATTGAAACCATAGCACTAGTTAAACAAATATACTTGTTAAATTTTAAAAGTGACTACTAGACTATTTTCGAGAAGGATTTTGGCAGCTCATTTCTACCAAAATCATTAATAGGATGCCTTTTCCCATACTTCTGCTAGTCTCAGATATCTTTTTTTTTTAATTAATCTGATGGAATGAAACTTATTTTAATTTGCATTTCTGGAGGCAGTGGTGGTGGCAGCAGGTGCCAGGGAGGCTGTGGTATTTGATTTTGTTTTAAACAGCAAATGCTGGTCTCCCTGCCCTCCCGTTTTGTGGCATTGAGGATTTGAACCCAGAGGCGCTCAGGCGCTCTACCACTGGGCATTCTACTATATCTCTAAGCTCTTTTCATTTTTTAATTTAATGTTTTAAAAACAGGTCTCACTAAGTTGCCCAGGCTGGCCTTGTACTTGGTGATCCTTCTGCTTCAGCCTCCCTAGTAGCTGGGATTACAGGTGTATGCCACAATATCTGGCTATTTGATGTTTTTATAGCACTTTTTTTTTCTTTCTGGCTATTAGGTTTTCTGTTTCACTGGTTTGCTTCCACTTAATGGGGCTATACAAATACATTTTTCCCTTTGGAATTTGATTTTATTTTTTAAAATATTTTTATTAGTTATTGATGGACCTTTATTTATTTGTTTATTTTTATGTGGTGCTAGGAATCTAACCCAGTGTCTCACACATGCTGTGCAAGTGCTCTACCACTGAGCCACAACCCCGGCCCTCCCTTTGGAATTTTATATAGTTCAATTTTAATTTCATTTTTATTTCTAAAATTGTATTTATTTTTGTGGTACTGAGGATTGAACCCAGGGACACTTTACCACTGACCTACATCCCCAAACCCCCTGTTTTTTTTTTTTTTTTCCTCTCATTTTGAGATAGGATCTTGCAAAATTGCCAAGACTGGCTTCAAACTTGCAATCTCCCTTCCTCAGTGTCCCAAGAAGCCAGGCATATGCCATCATGCCCAACTATGTAGTTTTATTTTTTTAAATTGGATCTTTAATCCCCATAGCATTTAATTTTTTTGTGTGTGGTATCTGATAAAAAACCAATTTCACTTTTTTTCCAGGAAAAACTATAGGTTTACACTGATTTTAAGTAGCCCTCTATGTTGTTTCACTAACTGGTCTGGTATTTATTGAATAACCTTAGATTTATACTAAATTTTAATGTCTGATAGAATAGGACTTTCACTAATCTTTGTTTTTTTCTTCCTGAAAAATTATTTGTAATTCTTACAAGGGCTTTCATTTGCCTTTAAAAATCACTCTTTTAGCCAGTCTCAGTGGTGCACATCTGTAATCCTAGCAACTGGGGAAGCTGTGGCAAGAGGATAAAATTTGAGGTCAGCCACAACAACTTCACAAAACCCTGTCTTAAAATAAAAAATTAAAAAGAAATGGGGATGTATCACACTGGTAAAAGCACCCTTGGGTTCAGGCCCTAGTACAAAAATATGAAAAATCATTTATGCAGTTTTGAGATTATTGGAATTGCAAAATGAAAATATGTCCACACAAAAAATCTGTACACATGGTGTTGCATGCCTGTAATCTCAGCTACTTGGGAAGCATGAGGATCACAAGTTCAAGGCCAGCCTAGGCAACTTAGGGAGACCCTGTCTCAAAAAACAAAAAGGACTGGGGTGTAGTTCAGTGATGGAATGTCCTGGATTCAATCCCCAGAACTAGGGGGTGGGGGGAAGATTGCTGGGTCTATATTTAACTTTTTATGAAATTACTGAACAATTTTCTGAAGCAGCTGCACCAGCATTCCAACCCTCAGTATGTGAAGGTTCTAATTTTTCCATATCATGCCAATATTTGTTATGGTCCATATTTGTTAATTATCCTAGCGAGCTTGAAGGGATTTCTCATTGTGGGGTTTGATTTGTATTTTCTAAAACTGAAATGATGTGGAATGTCTTTCCAGTGCTTGTTGGTCATTTGTGTATTTATGGAGAAATGTCCGTTTAAATCTTCTACCCATTTTTTGACTTACTTGTTTAAGTGGTAAGAGTTCTTTATATATTCTGGATACAAATCTTTAATCAGATATGTGATTGGCAAAAATATTCTGCCATTCTGTAGGTTATCTTTTCTTTTCTTTCTTTGCTACCAGGGATTGAACTCAGGGGCACTTAACCACTGAGTCACATTCCCAGCCCTGTTTTTGTATTTTATTTAGAGACAGGATCTCACTGAGTTGCTTAGTGCCTCCCCGTTGCTGAGGCTGGTTTTGACCTGGAGATCCTCCTGTCTCAGCCTCCCCAGCCACTGGGATTACAGGTGTGTACCACTGAGCCCAGCTATCTTTTTTTTTTTTTTTAATAAATATCAGTCTTATGTCTTATAATGTTTTTATCAGTTTCATTCTATGGTCTCTCCTACTTCCAAGGTCATTACTCTTTTTTTTTTTTCCCCAGTTATAGATGGACAACATAAGGTGCCTTTATTTTATTTATTTTTATGTGGTACTGAGGATAGAACCCAGTGTCTCACATGTGCAAGAAAAGCGCTCTGCCAGCTGAGCTATATCCCCAGCTTTTGCCTTCACTTTTTTTTAAAAATATGTTTTTAGTTGTAGTTGGACAAAGTACCTTTATTTTATTTATTTTTATGTGGTGCTGAGGATTGAACCCAGCACCTTGCATATGCTAGGCGAGCGCTCTACTGCTGAGCCCCAGCCCCAGCCCTTCACTTTCTTGAGGGTATGCTTTTAAGCTTTAAATTATAGAGTACAGTTTGTCTGTTGCTTGTATGTTTGGTGTCATACCTAAGAAATCATGTCCTAAGAAATCATAAGATCACAAATCTTTATGCCTATGCTTTCTTTTTAAAATTCTTTTAGTTGTTGATGGATCTTTATTTTATTCATTTACTTATATGCGGTGTTGAGAATTGAACCCAGTGCCTCATATATGCGAGGCAAGCACTCTACCCCTGAACCCTAACCCCAGCCCTATCTATGCTTTCTTTTAAGAAATCTGCATCTTTAGCTCTTTTATTTAGGTCTGTGATCCTTTTGTAGTTAGCAGTTGTGAGTTAGGGGTCTGATTTATTTTGCATGTGGATATTCATTTTTCCTAGCACTTAGTTGAAAAGATTATTCTGTCTACATTGAATGACTTTGGAACTTTTCTCAAAAATGAGTTGACAATAACTGAGGGTTTGTTTCTGACTCTTGTTAATGTCTCACTGACGTGTGTCAGTAATTATGCCAGAACCACATCCCACTGTCTTCACTATTGCACCTGTGTAGTAAGCTTGAAATCAGGAATTGTGAATCTTCCAACTTTCCTCTTTTTCAAATTGTTTGGCTGTTCTGGGTCCATTGTATTTCCAAATGAAAGTTAGGATTGTCAGATCAAGTGAGGCAGGCAGCGACCAAAGGAGGCAGATTTAAAAAGGCCGCCGAAGGAGGCTTTATTGAGATACCACTCACAGGCAGAACTCGATCAGACCCACAGAGTGGACAGGAGAAGGGGCTGAGGAGAAACCGCGTGGAAGCTCGACTGGACTGGACTTTTATGGGGCTTACAGCAGGAAGGGAAGGGCTTGGGACAGGAAAAGGTGTTCTTAGGATCCCTTGTCCTGTTGGAGTTGGTCAGGGGAGTTGACTGAACTCGAGGATTGGCCAGGGGGTCCTGCTGATTGACAGTCATTTCTGCCAGCGCCTGATTGATGTTCCTTTCCCCCATGGGCTGCTTTGTTCTAAGTCGCCACCACCAACCTAACACCTAACAAGGATCACCTTGTTAATTTCTTGGGTGGGGGTGTGTGTGGATAGTTGGAATTGGCTCTATAGATTAGTATGGGGCATTGCCAACATAATACTATTGAACCTTCCAATCCATGAACATAGGAAGTCTTTTCTATTTATTTAGGTCATCCTCAGTCTTTCTTTTCCTTCTGAGTGTTTGTGTATCTGTGTGTGTGCTGCTGGGGATTGATCCCAGGGGCATTCTACCACTGAGCTATATTCCTAGCCCTTTTAGATTTTATTTTGAGACAGAGTTTTGCTAAACTGTCCAGGTTGGCCTCATACTTGTATCCTCCTGCCTCAGACTCCTGAGATCTGGGATTATAGGCATGCACCACTGGGTCTGCCTATCTATTCTTTTTTCTGTTATTCTTATTTCTTTATTTTATTCTGATTTGTAGTTTTCAAGTCTTACTCTTCTTTTGTTAAATGTATTCCTGAGGGCTGGGGATGTGGCTCAAGTGCGCTTGCCTGGCATGCGTGCGGCCCGGGTTCGATCCTCAGCACCACATACAAACAAAGATGTTGTGTCCGCCGAAAACTAAAAAATAAATATTAAAAATTCACCCCCTCTCTCTCTCTAAAAAAAAAAAAAAAAAAGTATTCCTGAAAGTTTTATTCTTTTTGATGGTATTGTGAATGTAATTGTTTTCTTAATTTTATTTTCTAATTGTTCATTGCTAGTGCATAGAAATATAACTGGGTTTTGCTAGGCATGGTGGTGCACACCTATAATCCCAGCAGCTCCAGAGGTTGAGGCAGGAGAATCTCGAGTTCAAAGCCAGCCTCAGTAATGGTGAGGCATCAAGCAACTCAGTGAGACCCTGTTTCTAAATAAAATACAGTGGGGATGTGACTCAGTGGTTAAGTTAAATTCCTCTGAGTTCAATCCCTGGTAACCCCCTGCCAAAAAAAAAGAAAAAAGAAATGTAATTGGGTTTTGTATATTGGACTTACCCTGCAACCTTGCTGAATTCTTTTGTTCTAATAGTTTCAGGGGAATTCTATACAAAAGGAACAGTCCTGAGCTTCAATTATACACACATTTTTTTTAACACACACACACACACGTGTGTGTGTGTGTGTGTGTGTGTGTGTATTTTAAAAATTTCTTCTTCAGTGTTGAGAATCCACCCCAGGGCATTGTGCATGGTAGGCAAGTGCTGTAATACTGAAGTACATCCCCACTTCCTGTTCTCTAATATTTGTCTTCGTTTTCGTTTTTCTGGGGACCATTCAATAGAGGATGAAATTGAGAATTTGTGCAAAAATATCCGCCCCCCCCCCACACACACACTTTTTGTAATGGGGATTGAATATAGGGAGACACTTTACCATTGAGCTGCATTCCTGGCCTTAAACTTTCAGTCCTCTTGCCTCAGCCTTCCTTTGTCACTGGGATTACAAGTGTGTACCAGTGCACCTGGTAATATTGTCATTTATTTATTTATTTATTTATTTATTATAGTTGTAGATGAACAGCATGTCTTTATTTTATTTGCTTGTTTTTTTGTGGTGCTGAGGATTGAACCCAGTGCCTCACACATGCTAGGCAAATCCTCTACCACTGAGCCACAACCCCAGTCTGCAATATTGTCCTTTTTAAGTGTGTTAAGATAGGAAACACTTATTGCCAGGTACAGTGGCACGTGTGTATAATCCCGATACTAGGTAGGAGGATCACAAGTTTGAGGTCAGCCTTGGCAACGTAACAAGGCCCTAAGCAACTGAGTGAGACCCTATCTTAAAATAAAAAAGGGCTGGGGGCTGGAGTTGTGGCTCAGTGATAGACCATTTGCCTTACACCACATATAGATAAATAAAGGTATTGTGTTCATCTACAACTAAAAAAAATAATAATAATTAAAAATAAAGAAGAGTTTAAAAAAAAAAAAAAAGGGCTGGGGATGTAGCTTATTGGTGAAGCATTCCTGGGTTTCATCCCCAGTACCAAAAACAAACTAAACCATGTATCATGTAGCCAGATATACACTTGAAAGACTGCAAGTCCTTTTCACAGGGACCTAAAGATTTTTTATATATGAAAGATTTATCTGATATTTTTTACATATACAAAATTAAACCTGTCATTTGAACATTAAAAGTGCTTTAACTTTATGATTTTTTTTCCACTTAAAAATTCAGATATTAGGTGCTGAGAATGTAGCTCAGTGGTAGAGTAATGTGTCTAGCATGCCCAAGGCAGCCTTTGATCACCACCACCACTACCATTACACATACATATGTACACACACACATCAGTAGAGCTTCACACATTCTCACAAGTTTAATATTAATGCATTATGTTTCATTAGCTTTTACCTCACAACATTACCTTCTTAGTGACTCATAGGTGATTCAGATGATTTTCAACATCTCATTTGAATAGGTGAGAAATCAGCTGACATAGGAATAATGGGAAGCATAATGTGACAAGAGCATAAAATGAAATCAGAGTACTCCAAGTTCAGTACAACTTGCTTCCCATTTACTAATGGGAATGTTAGTTCATTCTTTAAGTAGTAAGTTTCTTTTTTTGTAAAAACAACAACAAAAATAGTACTTAATGTCCAAGGGTTATTGGAATTAGATAGTGTATATTAACTGTGCAGCACAATTCCTGATACATAATCATTACTCAGTTAATGTAACTTACTGTTGTTTTAGAATCCCAGTCATCTTACTCTTGGTATATAGTTATTCTCTGTTCCAAGTATAACAGGCCACCTCTATAAAATCTGTGCATTTTGACAAGTGCTAATTGAGTGAATAACCAAGTATTTTCTTTGAATAAAATTTTTTACTTAATTGGTATTACCTTCTGAGAGTTACAGATGAATTTGTTTTAATTAAACTATATTTTTTAGAGTAGTTTTAGGTTTACAGCAAAGTTGAGTGGAAAGAGATCCCATATACTCTTTCTTACCACACAGACAATATTCACATTCTGCACCACAGTGAAAATTTGGTACGGTTGATGAATTTTTACTCACATATTATGAAGTCAATGCCATAGTTGACATTAGAGTCTTGGTGTTGTATATTCTGTGGTTTTACAAAAATATGTAATGACACTTATCCACCATTACAATATCATACAGAATAGATTCATTTCCCTAAAAATCCTCTAGTCTCTGTTATTTACCCCTCTTCCGTAACTCTTGGCAACCACAAAACTTTTTACTGTTCTTTAATTTTGCCTTTTCCAGAATATCTTATAGTTATTACACAATATGTATCCTTTTCAGTTTGGCTTCTTTCACTTGGTGATATGTATTTAAGTCCTCTTTTATGGCCTGATAGCATTGAATAGTATGCTGTTATCTGGATATACTGTAGGTATTACTCACTGAAGGACATCTTATTTGCTTCCAAACTTTGGCATTTATGAATAAAATTGCTATAAACACCTAATACAGGTTTTTGCATGGATGTGTTTTTTACTCATTTAGATAAATACTTAGGATGTGGCATACTGATTGTATGATAAGACTAATTAGTTTTGTAAGAAACTGTCAGCTGTCCCAAAGTACCTGTACGGTTTTGTATTCCTATCAGTGGTGAATGGTATTTCCTTTTGCTCCACTTTTTTTTTTTATCAGTATTTGATGATGTAACTGGGGTTTTAGCCATTCTAATAGGTGTATAATGGTGTCTCATAATTTTAATTTGGCAGTTCTCTAATGACATGATGTTGGATATCTCTTAGTGTTTATTTGTCATCTGTATTTCTTTCTTGGTGAAGTATTCATTCAGATCTTATTTTTTTTTTAAATTTCAATCAGAGTACTTATTGTGTGAATGGCTAATCATCGAAATTCTCTTTATTTTTTAAATCGAGTTATTTTCTTTTCAATTTTTTTTTAGTTATAGATGGACATGATACCTTCCTTCCTTTCTTTCTTTCATTTAATTTTTTTGTGGTGCTGAGGATCAAACCCAGTGCCTCAGATGTGCTAGGCAAGCATTCTACCACTGAGCCACAACCCCAGCCCGAGTTCTTCATTTTCTTTTTTTTTTATTATTATTAGTTGTTCAAAACATTACAAAGCTCTTGACATATCATTTTTTTATTAGTTGTTCAAAACATTACAATCATTTTCTTAATGTGAGTTTTAAGAGTTCTTTTCCCAGTCCATGGCTTGACTTTTCATTTTCTTGACGTCTTTTCTTTCTTTCTTTTTTTTAAATTTATTTTTTAGTTATAGGTAGACACAGTATCTTTTATTTTATTTTTATGTGGTGCTGAGGATTTAACCCAGTGCCTCACACATACTAGGCGAGTGCTCTACCTCTGAGCCACAACCCCAGGCCCTTGACATTGTCTTTTCAAAAAGCAGTTTTTAATTTAACTAATTTATTTTGTAATAATGATAATAATAATTGTCATTATTATTGTGGCACAGCAGATTAAATCCAGGGTTGCTCTATCACTGACCTATATATCCCTAATCCTTTTTATTTTGTATTTTGAGACAGGATGTCCCTGAATTGCCCAGGCTGGCCTCAAACTTTTAATTCCCCCTACCTCAGCCTCCAGAGTCACAGGAATTATAGGCATGTGCCACAAACCTGACTATTTTTTTCACACAGCTGGTATATAGGCAATGGTTTCCTACAATCTTGCTATAATCACTTACTAGTTCCAGGAGTTATTTTGTTAGTGCTTTCATATTTTTTTTTTAACATAGATGATCATCTCATCTGCAAAGAATTTATTTCTTCTTTCTCAATCTATATGCATATATATATATATATATATATATATAAAATATATATTATATATATATATAAAATATATATATTATATATATATATAAAATATATATATTATATATATACACACTATGTGTGTGTGTGTGTATTTAGTTGTAGATGGACGCAATACCTTTATTTTTATGTGNAATCTATATGCTTATATATATATATATATATATATATATATATAATATATATTATATATATATAAAATATATATATTATATATATATATATAAAATATATTATATATATACACACTATGTGTGTGTGTGTGTATTTAGTTGTAGATGGACGCAATACCTTTATTTTTATGTGGTGCTGAGAATCGAACTCGGTGCCTTACGCACTCCAGGTGAGCGCTCTACCACTGAGCCATAGCCCCAATCCCTGTATATGCTTTTTATTCCTTCTCTTATCTTATTGTATTAATTAGGACTTCTAGTACAATCTTTTTTGTTTATTTGTTTCAGTTTTTTTATGTGGACACAATATTTTATCTTTATGTGGCGCTGATGATCGAACTCAGTGCCTCATGCATGCTAGGCAAGCACTCTACTGCTTGAGCCACAACCCAAGTCCCCTCTACTACAATCTTGAAAAGCAATGGTAGGAGGGACACACCCTTACCTTGTTTCTGATCTTAGAGGGGAAGCTTGTTGTAATCCTGCTTCAGCCTCCCAAGTCACAGATATTACAGGTGTGTGTCACCATAGCCAGCAACTTCTGTATTTATTAATAGGGATTTCTCTGTAAAGAGAAATATTCTCTCACCTGTTATACTAAATTATCATATACTTAGACATGATAATGTTGATTCTTTTTAGTTATTTACTTTTTTTTAAAATAAGTTGGTTTTCCTAGCATTCTCTAAACGTGACTACTGAGACTTTTCAAAATTTGAATATTGCAATGAGCTCATGAATTTAAACATAGTTAATATTTTATAATTCATTATGTTTATATTAATTGGGGCACAGATTTTGCCATGTTTGATAACTGAAAATATTTTTGGAAGGCTCCTAAGGACTGTTTTTTTAAAAATCATTTGTTACCCATTTTTTTGTGTGTGAAATCCAAAAAGCTCTTTCTTTGAATGTGTAAAAAAGTCTTATATGATTGCTCTCAAGAACTTTTGTCATGTTATCATGGCCCTAGTCATCTTTGGTAGCTTTTTAGCTTTTTCATACAACAAGGTGCTTTCTTAGATCCAGAATTAACCATATCTCTAAGGAATCTGAGGAAGGATATTTAGAAACCACAGTATGGAAACTGAATGCTTGTTGCCACTGGATTGGTCTAGAATTGATTAATGTCAGTTTGGAAATACATTATCTACATAGACATATATTTGTGTTTATTTTCATGATATAATAATTTAGTATTCCATTTCAAATTTAAGACTACCAATCCTGATTCTGCATTACACCTATGTCTGTCTACTTTTTCATGTCTCCAAATCTGGTTGTTTTTTGATATTGGGGATTGAACCCAGGGGCACTGGACCACTGAGCCACATCCCCTGCCCTGTTTTATATTTTATTTAGAGACAGGGTCTCACTGAGTTGCTTAGTGCCTCACTGTTGCTGAAGCTGGCTTTGAATTTGCTATTCTCCTGCCTTGGCCTCCCCAGCCACTGGGATTACAGGCTTGCGCCACCAAGCCCAGCTCAAATTTTTTTTTTTCAATAAGATAACAAATGTAGCCAGGCGTGGGTGGCACATGCTTGCAATCCCAGTGGCTTGGGAGGCTGAGACAGGAGAATCTTGAGTTCAAAGCCAGCTTCAGCAACTGTGAAGCGCTAAGTAACTTAGTGAGACCCTTTCTCTAATAAAATACGAAAAAGAGGGCTGGGGATGTGGCTCAGTGGTCGAGTACCCCTGAGTTCAATCCTCAGTACCAAAAAAAAAAAGACAACTAAATCTTTTGCTTTCGCACATAATTAACACATAACTATCTCAAAATAGCAATATCCATACTACTAACTAGCAATATGATTATTTAAATAAGTTAAGCTTTTCCCTTTTTCTTTCTGCAGTAGGGCCTTAGGCGGGTTAGGCAGACAATCTACCACTGAGCTGTATCCCCAGCCCCTGAGCCTTTTATTTTGAAGGGTGTATAATATATTTACTATGTTTTAAAGTAATTTGGAGGATTATTTCTCTGTGTCTGTATGCTGCAAGTAAAATATTTTCAGCTTGTCAAGCCATGTAAGAGGCATAGAGAAACTTTAAATACATATTACTGAGTGAAAGAAGCCAGTTAGAAAAGTCTGATTCCCAACTGTGACATTCTGGAAAAGGCAGAACTGTAGAGAATGTAAAGATCAATGGATGATGCCAAGAATGGAGGTCAGGGAGCGGGAAACATAGGTGAAGCAAAGAAGATTTTTAGGCAGAGCTATGCCCTATAACTCTTTAGATACTGTACCTGGCATTGTACATTTAGCAAAACCCATAAGAATGTACAACACAAAAAGTGAACCCTAATGTAAACCATGGACCTTAGTTAACAATGATGTGCAGCCATAACAAATGGGTATCACCAATACAACATATTAATAATTGGGGGAAATGGGGAAAGGGGTGGGGGAAGGCCTATTGAGAACTCTGTATTTTCTGTTAAAAGTTTCTGTAAACCTAGAGCTGTGCTAAGAAATAAAATCTATTAAGTAAAAAATAAATCTTTTCTTCCATTGTTCTGAGATGCTTACCATATCAATATTAGATTTCAATCCATAGTTAGGACTGTTTCTAGACTTTCTTTTCTGTACCATTAGTCTTTGCATATATATGGCAACAATACTCTTTTGAATTAGGGATTGAATCCAGTGGCACTCTACCACTGAGCAACATTCCAGCACTTTTTATTTTTTATTTTGAAAAAGGATCTTGCCCAGGCTAACTTTGAATTTATGGTCTTTCTGCCTCAGCCTCCCAAGTAGCTGTGATTAGAGCATGTGCCCCATGCCTGCCACAATATTACTTTTTTTTTTTTGGTTGTGCTGGGGACTGAATCCAGGGCCTTGTGCATGTGAAGCAAGCACTCTACCAACTGAGCTACATCCCCAGCCCTCAACATTACTCTTAATTATAGAGGCTTGTAATATATTTCAATCCAGAAGGTTGTTACCCACCCCCCTTTGCCCCATTGCTCTTTGTTTTTAAGGTCCTCCTGCATTTTTTCTTGGTGGGGGGGGGCACCAGGGATTGAACCCAGGGGCACTTTACCACTGAATCACATACCCAGCCCTTTTCATATTATATTTTGAGACAGGGTCTTGCTAAGTTGCTTAGGACCTCACCAAATTGCTGAGGCTGGCTTTGAACTTGGATCTTCCTGCCTCAGCCTCCCTAGCTGCTGGGATTACAGGCATGTACCAACGCGCTCATCTTATAATCAACTTTTTTAAACTGTAATTTTATTGTATTTGTAAACTAACTTCAGGAGCTGGATTGACATTTTTTATTGTTGAATCTTCCTATTCAAGAATATGGTTACATTCTAGGAATTTTTGATTCAGTAATGCTAGCTGCCCCCCAATCTTTATTTTATACAAACATTTATGATCAAATTGGTTTAAGATTAGTGTTATTTCTTTAGGATGGGCTGGGCATCAATGATTATGTCCTCTTCTAAGTATTTTAAGGAGTATTTCTGTACATGACACATTAGTATAATTTCAGGTTTCTCTGAGTGGAGTATTCCCTGTACTATACATATTCTTTTGGATGTAGGTCTTTTTTTTTTTTTTTTTAATTTTTTTTTAGTTGTGGATGGACACACAATATCTTTATTTTTATGTGGTGCTGAGGATTGAACCTAGGGCCTCATATATGTGAGGCAAACGTTTTACCACTGAGCTACAGCCCCAACCCAGAAGTAGGTCTTCTAAGGTAGGTCTTAATAAAGATTTATTTAATTTTGTCAGTTTTCTTTTGGACCACCTGAGCATCATTGCATACATTCAAGAACTCTAGTTGTGGTCTCCTCAACATTATATTTTTGCTTAAAATGAGAAGCAAAAATGAAGTAGTACAGTTTATAAAATTAAAAATTGGTAACTGCTTTTGCTTGTGTGTACATTAAAAATATTAAAAACACTCCCTCCACCCCACCAGAGACTGAACCTAGGGGGTGTTTAACCATTGAGCTACAACTCCAGCCTTTTTTGTTTTGAGATAGGGTCTCACTAAGTCGTTTAGGGACTCACTGAGTTGCTGAGGCTGGCTTTGAACTTATGATCCTCCTGCCACAGTCTCCCAAGCAGCTAGGATTACAGGCATTTGGCACCATGCCCAGTTTAAAAATACTATCTTTAATAGGAGTGCCAGAAATGATAAATAGCAGAAATCCCCATAAACACTTTAAGGGCCTGTGGGCTTTGGNTTTTTTTTTTTTTTTTTTTTTTTTTTTTTTTTTTTTTTTTTTTTTAAACACAGTACTGGGGATGAAACCTAGTGGTGCTTTACCACTGAACTAAATCCCAGCCCTTTTATTTTTATTTTTGTTTTGAGACAGGGTTTCAACTTCTGATCCTCCAGCTTCAGTCTCCTAAGTAGCTGGGATTACAGGTGTGGGTTACTACTACACCCCCATGAGAAAAGTTTTTATGCTAAATATCAGGCCACCCCCCCACTCCTCCGCTTGGTACTAGGCATTTAATCCAGACATGCTTTACCACTTAGCTACATTCCCATTACTTATTTTTATTTTGAGATAGTGTTCCATTGAGTTACTTAGTGCCTCACTAAATTGCTGAGGCTGGCCTTGAACTTGTTGATCCTCCTGCTTCAACCTCCTGAGTTGCTGGGATTACAGTTATATACCACTACACTTTATTAACAAATGTCTTTTTAATATGTCCTTCATCTATCTATCTTCCTCCCTGCCCTTTCTCTCTCTTTTCTTTCTTTTTTTGCTGGAGATTGAACCCAAGGCCTTGTGCATGTGAGGCAAGCACTCTACCAACTGAGCTATATCCCCAGCCCCTTCATGTTTCTTAATAATAATAATAATAGCTAACCTCTGTCAAGACTGTATTCTTCATTTTTACAACCCAGACGTTTAAGTACTTTTTGTTTACACTTTACCAATGAGGAAAATAAACACAAGATTCTAAGGTTACCAAGGTAGTTAATGTAGAAATAGAAAGCAGGATTTTTTTTTTTCTTTCTTTCTTTTGGGAATTGAATCCAGGGGTGCTCTACCACTGAGCTACATCCCCAGTCCTTATTTTTATTTTGAGACAGGGTTTCGCTAAGTTGCCTGGGCTAGCCTCAAACCTTCCGTCCTCCTGCCTCAGCCTCCTGAGTACCTGGATTACAGGCATGTGTCACCTGGCTCAGCTGAAAAGGAAAGATTATTGAAGACCGTGTCCTTCTACCTTTCCAACAAAGGTCAACCACTTATTCCATGTATTCTTAATTGTTCAGATAAAAGATATTATGGATTTCTTGGAAATATTCATTCATGTGGGTTTTGTGTGTGTTTGTGGTATATGTATGTATGTATGTTTTATTTTGTTTTAAGGTGCTGGGGATTGAACCTAGGGCCTCACATATGCTAGGCAAAGCACTCTCGCATTGAGTGACACATCCCCAGCCCTTGTGTAGATTCCCCCTGCCCCATTTTACTTATTCAGTCTTTTTTTTTTACCCCTTAGGCAGTTTTTAATGTAGATTTATATATTTGCCTATAAAACATCTCCACATACATAATGTAATTTGGTTTAAATAAGTTATCAAATATTTAAGACTCTAGTATGTGGGTATGGTTATCTCCTGATTCACACAGGACATTTAGTTGACATCTTGTGATCATCGAAATCAGTGATTTCCACTTTGATTCTAAGTGAAAACTGTTGAGCAATATCAGTAGAGTTCCTAAAAAGATCTTTCCTATGTAAGGTGTGAGGTTAAATTTATTTTTCAAAGAAGGACCTTTTAGGGCTGGGGATGTGGCTCAAGCGGTAGCGCGCTTGCCTGGCATGCGTGCAGCCCGGGTTCGATCCTCAGCACCACATACAAACAAAGATGTTGTGTCCGCCGAAAACTAAAAAATAAATATTAAAAAAAAAAGTTCTCTCTCTCTCTCTCCCTCCCTCCCTCTCTCACTCTATCTTTAAAAAAAAAAAAAAAAAAGAAGGACCTTTTAAAGCCTTTTAAAAGATTATATTGCAAATTTCCAAAAGGGGAAATTGTTGTACAACATTTTCTAGTCTTATTTGACCCCAAAGCCCTTTGGCTATAGAGCAAAACTATTTTAACATGTGTTGATTCTGGGCATAAAGGAGAACAACTTTAAGTACATCTTTGAGCTTTTATTCAGCTACAGATAAGGACATTAAAGAAATTGGATTTTTTGCTGGAAATGTAGCTCAGTGATAGAGTGCTTACCTGTCATATATGAAACCGTGGGTTCAAACACCAGTATTCTCCCTCCACCCTGCCCCCCCCCCAAAAAAAAATCAAGAAACTGACATTTTCTAAATTGAAAATTTGTTGTTTTCAAACATGAACTTATCAAATAATAATTAGAGGCTTCATGGCACAAGAGAGGACTCAGACTTTGGAGGTAGTTTTCTAGGTTTCAGTCTCAACTTCACTACTTAGTATCACTATCTATGTATTCTTAGAAAAGGTTCATAGCTTTTTGAATTCTTGGCTTTCTCAGCGCTGAAAAAAGGGTTTTGATGTTTACAGAGCTTATTACATAGTAATAGGTGCTTGTATAGCAATAATAAGCACCTATTACTGTGTCATTATACATAGTGGGAGTTGCTGATAATTAATTTGGGAAACCAGTAATTTAATGTGAATAATAAAGATCTGTATATAAGAATTTTAGTTACAGCCAAGCACATGGTGCACACCTGTAATCCCAGAGATTTGGGAGGCTGAGGCAGGAGAATTGCAAATTCAAGGCCAGCCTCAATAACTTTGTGAGGCCCTAGTCAACTTAGTGTCTCAAAATAAAAAATTAAAAAGGGCTGGGGATTTAGATTAGTGGGAAAGTACTCAAGGGGACAATCTCCAGTATAAATAAATAAATAAATAAATAAATAAATAAATAAATACACACACGCACCCATATATATTTTTTTTTCATTTTTTATTATTTATTTTTATCAGGGCTCAGCTGTGGTTACTTTTAGCATGGACTTTTTCTGTTTCTCCTGCCATGCATGGTGGTGCATGCCTTTAATCCCAGCTACTCATGAGGCTAAGGCAGGAGGATTGCAACCTTGAGGCCAGTGTAGCCAACTTAGGAAGACCCATCTCAAAAATAAACAGGGCTGTGGATGTAACTCAGTGGTAAAGCACTCCTGGATTCAGTTCCTAGTACCACATAAGGTATAGTGCCTGTTACATAAAGCAAAGCCAAATTGTCTACATGGTAGAAAAGGAAAAACAAAGATCCCCTGGTTTTGCCAAGTTTCTCTCTGGGCATAGTTGAAAACAAAGCTTAAAATGTGCATCCTCAATAAGCTAGACCTAGCAAGCCAATTGGAATTTGGAGAACTTACATCTCAACTGAGATTTCCACACCACCCCCCTTCAGTTTTGTTTTTGTATAAACAGTTGAGATATGAAAAGAGAAACACTTCTTGGGAAAGTTATTATGCTCTAGTTACCCAATGCCTGTCAAAACACTTGATTAAGACATCCTGTTAAATAGGGTGTGGTGGCATACTCCTGTAATTCCAGCAGTTTGGGAAGCAGAGGCGGGAGACTAGCAAGTTAAAAGCCAGCCTCAGCAATTTAGTGAGTCTAAGCAACTTAGAGAGACCCTGTCTCAAAATAAAAGGGGCTGGTTAAATGCCTCTGGATTTGATCCCTGGTAGGAAAAAAAAAAAAAAACAACATGGTGATTATACACATACCACCTAATGTGACCATCCTTGGATCATAGTTTGGCAAGAGATAGCTCAGGGATTACAATGTTCCAAAGTTGGTTGCCAGGTGATTGATGTCCTCTTATCTTTTGACTTGAGAGAGGAGATAGTTAAGACCAAGACTAGATGGTATAGGCTAGGGTTATAGAATAGTTCAGAACCCTCTCCCAGTTTTGCCTATGGATTGGGGTTTGGTTTTGTTTTTTTTTTTTGTCCCAAGGTAAATACTGCCCTTCTGCCTATAATGCTATTATCAGTTATACTTTTATATAAATCGCTGTGTCTAAATGCAGTATTCTCCCAAATCCTTAGGAGGTCAGTTCATTGAAGGGTAGTTACCTCTGAGGGGATATGAAAGGGGGAAAAGTTGGAACAAGGGATATTTCTCAGACATTTGGATGAACTGCCCAGTGGGGGATGTATGGCAGCAGTTGGTGACATTTGACACTTTTCCCCTAAGAAATTAGAGGGAGAAAGAGATTCCAAAGTTAAGCTCTATTTCCCATTACATCTGTTTTGTCCAGTGCTGTTTGTAGTCACCTTAGATATCAGTAGATCTGAATGTAAATCACATCTACTCTGAAGAGCAAAGCAGTAGGAGAAATTGGAGATTTGATCAACTTATAGTGAGGACCAATCCTTTTTTTTATTTAATTAATTTCTTTTTCACTTGTTTATTTATTTATTTATTTATTTATTTATTGGATGTGGTGCTGAGGATCGATCCCAGGGTCTTGCATGTGCAAGGCGAGCCGCTCAAACGTTGAACCACAACCCCAGCCCCAAGGACCAATCTTTTAAAAAATATATTTTTCATTGTAGATGGACACAATACCTTTATTTTGTTTATTTAGTTTTTTTTTTTTTTTTTTTAATGTGGTTCTGGGGATCAAACCCAGTGCCTCATGCCTGGGAGGCAAGTGTTCTACCATTGATCCACAACTCCAGCCCATGAACACCAATTTTATACCCAAACGGATGTGGGATGTTTACATATTCTTTTTTTTTTTTTTTTTTCGAGATTTTAATATATTTATTTTTTTAGTTTTTGGCAGACACAACATCTTTGTTTGTATGTGGTGCTGAGGATTGAACCTGGGCCGCACGCATGCCAGGCGAGCGTGGTACCGCTTGAGCCACATCCCCAGCCCCACATATTCTTTTTTAAAAGATTCATTATTCTCAATTTGTAATGGACACAACAACAATATTTGTCTCACGGATAGTTGAGGAAAATATTGTGAACGTAGGAATAAATTAGTAATAATAGTAAGAAGAATAATGTTTAAGAAAATATAGAAAAGTAGCCAGGTGTGATGGCTCATGCCTATAATCCCAGCAACCTGGGAGGCTTAGGCAGGAAGGTCTCAAATTTGAGGCCGGCCTTAGCAAGACACAGTCTCAAAAAAAGAAAGAAAGAACTGGGGATATAACATCCCTGGGTTCAGTAACAAAAAAAGAAATGAGAAAGGTGAAGTTTCAAAACAAGTTATTTGGGTGATAGAGAATTTATTTAGTTACTCAAACATTTCCTGTTGCAAGGCATTATGTTAGGTTTTGGGAATATAAAGATAAATAAGTTTTTTTTTCTAAGGGAAAAAAAATTTGCAGGGCTAGGGTTTAGCTCAGTTTTAGAGTACATGCCTAGCACATGCAAAGCCCTGGGTTTAATCTCCAGCACCCCCCAAAAAATTACTTTTTAAAGGAGAATTACCTATTGAACTCTAAAGAAAGTACTTTGGGAGGAGCTTGAAATCTGTGACCAAGGTAATTAAGTTTAATGTTCCCTCCTCTTTGTTTTATTTCTCTTCCAGAAATGCTTAAAGCTAATAGCCAAACTTTATTATTGTTGAGGCAAGAATTGGTAGCAGAGATAATGGAATTATCTCCTGCCAAAACTACTATGGACTTTTTTTTTTTTTTTAATAACTTTATTTTATTTTTATGTGGTGTTGAGGATCGAACCCAGCACCTGGCGCATGCCAGGCGAGCACGCTACCGCTTGAGCCATATCCCCAGCCCACTATGGACTTTCTTTCTGAACAAAGTTGGCATTGCAAAACTCTTGTACTGAAATGAGAATGGATATTGTGCTGGAGACACACTCAGGTTTTAACTCAAATTAAAACCAGCCCTATCCAGTGTAAATTGGAATAGTTCTTTCACATGCATTAAAAATACCTGAGTGTTGTAGTGTACATGTGTAATCCCAGTGACTTGGAAGACTGAGGCAGGGGGATCCCAAGTTTGAGCCAGTCTGGGTAACTTAGCAAGACCTTGTCTCAAAGTAAAAAATGCTGGAGATATAGCTAAGATATAGTAAGAGTGCCTCTGGGTTCCATCCCCAGAACTATAGATAGATAAATAATTATGGCCTAGAAAGGAGCAAATACCTTTAACCAGTTTCCCCAATAATTAAAAAAAAAAATGAATATGGAGAAGAGGTTGAGTCAAAATCCTAAATCCTTATTTTGGAGTGTGGGGAACTGGAAGGAAATATACTAAAATGTAAACCATTGAATTACTATATTATTAGTGGTTGGGACTACTTTCTTAGTATTTAAACAACTTTATCTTTGTGTGAGGGGGGCATGGAGGTACTAGGAACTGAACTCAAGGGTGCCTTACCGCTGAGCAACATCCCCAATCCTTTTTATTTCTTATTTTGAGATGGGGTCTCATTAAGTTGCCCAGCCTGGCCTTGAACTTGGGATCCTCCTGCCTTATCCTCCTGAGTTGCTGGGATTACAGATGTTGGCCATCCTGCCAGGCTTCCTACCTATCAAGAATTTATAAACAGTTTTATTTTACCATAAATGTTTCTAACAAAGATGAATAACATTGTCCCAACAGTTTTCCCTTTTTTGTTTTTTGGTTTTTTGCTGATATTTTGCTCTTTTTCATGCCATGTGTAATTAATTTTTCATGTGTAACCAGAATAGCTTCTTAAATAGTGTACATATGATTATGCCACTTCCATTGAATTTGAAATTATGGCTTTGGATTTAGTGAGTCTCATCCCTAGTTGCATGTTAGAATTACCTCGAAATTCCAGACCCCTACAGAAAAAAATTACCTAGGCTAGGTAGTCTTCAGAGAATTTGAATAAACTGCTTAGGGTCTTTTTTTTTTTGATAGGATATTTAAAAAATCTACTCAAGTGCTTCTGATATGCGGGCAAGATTGAGAGCGCTTCCCTTAGATGAATGATCTTTCCTCTGTCTACTTCTCAGACCTTATCTGCCAACTTCCCACGCTTGTTCAGCCTCACAGGTTTCCTCCTCTCAAAAGTTATGTTGTCTGTCTTTCCCTCCCGTTCACCCTTCCTCCCTCCCTTCCTTTTTTTGCATTGCTGGATATTGAACTCTGGGCGTCATACATGCTAGGCAAGCACTTTCACCCCCCAGTCCTATTTATTCTTTTTTTTTTTTACTACGAATTGCATCCAGGGGCATTTAGCCATTGAGCCACATTCCAACCCTTTATTATTATTATTTTCATAATACCTTTATTCTATTTGTTTATTTTTATGTGTTGCTGAGGATTGAACTTAGGGCTGCACACGTGCTAGGCAAGTGCTCTACCATTGAGCTACGGCCCCAGCCCACACCCTTTTCTTTTTATTTTTTGGTACCAGGGATTGAACCCAGGGGTGCTTAAACATTGAACTACATCTCCTCCCCTTTTTACTTTTTGATACAGGTTCTCATTAAGTTGCTTAGGGCCTCCATAAATTAACTGAGGCTGGCTTTAAACTTACAATTCTCCTGCCTCAGCCTCCTGAGCTGCTAGGATTATAGGTGTATACCAGAGTACCTGGCTTATTTTTTTATTTTGAAACAAGATTTCCCTCAATTTCCCAAGCTGGCTTCAAACTTGAGATCCTCCTATTTCATTCAGCCTTCTGTGTTTGGTTTTTACCTAATGTCCTTTTTTGTTTCAGGATTCCATCTAAATTACCACATTATATTCAGTAGTCACATCTTAAGCTCCTCTTGGTTATGACAGTTTTTAGGACTTTCTATGATTTTGATAACCTTGACAATTTTCAGGAATACATGTCAGGTTGTTGTATGTCCTCTGGTTGACATTTGGCTAAAGTTATATATTTTGGGGAGGAAGACCACAGAGGTAAAACACTGTTTTTATTACATCATATTTAGAGTACATAGTATTCAACAAAATTTAACACTGTTGATTATTTACCTGAGTGAGGTAGTGCTTATCAGTTTATCCACTGTAAAGTTAATATTCCCTATTCCGTTTTCCACACTGTATTTTTTGGAAAAAAGTCACTATATGTTGGGAAAGACTAGGAAGTTATGCTTTAGTTTGAAGGTAAAGTATCTACCTAAGTTATTTGAAATTCTTCTGTATAGGATATTTGTCTCTTCTCCATTTATTTATTCAATCATGTATTTGTGCCAGATATGTTTATTTTGTACTTTGATTTAGATTTAGGTGGACACAATATCTTTATTTTATTTTTATGTGGTGCTGAGGATTGAACCCAGTGCCTCATGCATGCTAAGTGAGCACTGTACCACTGAGTCATGACCCTAGCCCCTATGGGGTCTTTTTCAATTGACTACTGTATCCCTTTGACATAGACATTATAGTTTTTTTGTTTTATTTTTTGAGTACTTCCTTAATTCTCAGCATTATAATTTTCTCCACCTTCGTTTACATATTTGCTGCAGTTCTTTAGTTAGCCTTTTCTGCAAGGAACCCTGTTTCCTTTTATTGGAGAATGGTATTAGAAAATCAGATCTGGGGGCTGGAGCTGTAGCTCAGTGGCAGAGTGCTTGCCTTGCATATGTGAGGTGCTGGATTCGATCCTTAGCACCACATAAATATAAAACAAATAAAGAAAAAAACTACATAAAAAAATAAGATCTGGGTCTTAGTTGTGTACATAGGGCCTCAAAGCTGACAGCAAGGAGGCTAAAGTGAGTTTTTCTATATGTAACCATGTGCATCTGTATTAAGCTAAGCATGAGCCAGGTATGGTGGTATACATGTAATCCCAGCAATTCAGGAGGCTGAGGCAGAATGATCTCACATTCATGGTCAGCCTCAGCAACTTAGTGAATACTTGGATTTATTTAGTTAGTTAGTTAGTTGTAGATGGACCCAATATCTTTATTTTCTATGCGGTGTTGAGGATGGAACTCAGACCCTCACAAGTGCTAGGCAAGCAAGTGCTCTACCACTGAGCTACAATCCAGCCCTGAATACTTGGATTTAAATAAAAATAAAAAGGGCTGGGGATATATAGATAAGTGGTAAAGTGCCCGTGGTTCAAAACCCAGTAGCAAAAAAGAAAAGCTCAACATGAATTGGTACAGATGTCTGTATTATCACATAGATCATTCCAGCTTTCTCTCTTTGGTTTTTTCTCTCTCTGTAAGCTCACTTTTCAACAGTGAAAAATCTGGCTCCCACCATCTATCATATATTTACTTATTTGTTCAGTTTCAATGTACATATATAGATTCAGCAGCTTCAGATTAATAGAGAGTCCTATGGAAGACTCTTAGTGCTTATTTGTAGTACCTGTTGCCTTTTGTCTTAGATTCCAGTCATTTCCAAAGTTACTTAGGTCAGCACCTTTACTACACCTGCTTCAGTGAGGTTGTTTAATTTATTTGAAATACAATTAGATTATTTCATCACAGTTTGTACTCCATCCAGAAATCACCTGGCATCCTATATGATTTTTTAAATTTGCATACATTAAGATTCACGCTGTGAAGTTAGTTTTGATAAATGCAAAGTGTCACACATCTATTTGTCTTAGAATTTTTACATTTGTTGTCCTTTTGCCTGAAATAATCTTCCCACATATTGCCCCATGGTTACCCCCTTATCTTTCATTCCCTTCTGTGCTCAATGGGGAGGCCTTCCTTGGGCATTCAACCTAAAGGACTCTCTGAACAAAATGAAAAATTGTATTCATTTAATTTCTTCTCTCTCTCTTTTTCTCTGTATTGTTTGGACACTCTCCCTCTACTAAGATACAAATTTAGTGAGAGCAGGGACTTTTCTGTTTCCTGAATATTTAAAATACTGGGTCAGTAAAAATATCCTGTCCTAGGTGTGTCTAGTCTTATTCCTAGTCATGGTTTCATGATTAACAGTATCTGAAAGCAGATTTGTTCAATTCAGCTTCCTGATTAACTGCCTCACTACTTACAAAAGGGATTTGCTTGCAGATTAGGTTATTTCAGTATATTGAAAATGTGCAATTACTTTATTCTCTCCTACATGTTGATAACCCTTTTTAAAAAATATGTTTTAATATGAGACTTAAAATCTTTGTTCCAGGGTTGAAGTGTATCTCAGGGATAGAGTATTTGCCGAGATCAAGGACCTGAGTTCAATCCATGGTACTTCAAAAGCAAATATCTCTGCTCATACTTGGAATTGCATATTAATAACCACTGACTTCCTAGTCCTGCTGTAATTAGAATCAGTTGAGGAATTAAAAAAAAAAAAAGGTTAGCTGAGGAACTTAAAAAAAAAAAAGTACTATTTCCTGATTAGGAAGGTTCTACAATTTTGTATTTTTAACATGTAGTCTGGCATCTAATTAATTGAACATTTGGTGTTTCTGAATCCCACTGGGGGTATTGGGGTTATGGCTCAGTGGTAGAGCACTTGCCTAGCTTGTGTGAGGCACTGGGTTCGATCCTCAGCACCATATGAAAATAAATAAATAAAATAAAGGTATTGTGTCCTTCTACAACTAAAAAAAAAAAAGAAAAAGAAAAAAGAAAAAATAATAAATCCCACTGGGACTGAGGGTAGTTCAGTAGTAGAGCCCTTGCCTACATTCACGAGGCCCTAAAATCCATCCCCAGCACTTAAAAAAAAAAAAAAAATCAGTATATGGTTATACAGTAAGATTTTATGATAATTTCTAGAAGAATTCAGTTTATTAGTACTATTGAAGCATACATGCAAAATCTTTTTAATTTGCACTAACTTTTTCTGTAGCTGTTTAAGCTCTTTCTATGGGCTAGGTGCTAGGGAATATCATAAGTGAATCATGGACACTGCTTTCAAGGAACCTACACCCTCTGAGAAGGCAGTAGCATGGATGTAAATAATTATAGTAGAAATTAGAAAACAATTTTGGTATTTTAGGTAGGGAGTGATCCTTCAGACTCCTGTGAGAAGGTAAAATTAGAGTTTTGTTTTTTTTTTTAAAAGAGAGAGAGAGCGAGAATTTTTTTTTTAATATTTATTTTTTAGTTTTTGGCGGATACAACATGTGGTGCTGAGGATCGAACCTGGGCCGCACGCATGCCAGGCGAGCGCCCTACCGCTTGAGCCACATCCCCAGCCCGGTAAAATTAGAGTTTCATTTCTTCTTTTTTTTTTAATATTTTGTAAGTTGTAATTGGACCCAATACCTTTATTTTATTTATTTTTATGTGGTGCTGAGCGCCTTGCAAGGGCCAGGCAAGTGCTTTACTGCTGAGCTACAACTCCAGCCCGTGGAGTTTCATTCCTTTTTGTTGTTGTTGTTGCACTGGAGATTGAACCCAGGAGTACAATACCTCTGAATTATATCTCCAACCCTTTTTATTTTACTTTTGAGATAAAGGTTTTGCTGAGTTGTTCAGGCTGACCTCAAACTTGTGATTTTCCTGTCTCAGCCTCTTGAGACACAGGAATTACAGACATGAGTCACTGCACCCAACTATAGTCTAATTCTTAAAGAGAATACACAGTGAGAAAGAGGACATGGAAGTCCTTTATATGGACTGTAATGTAGGAAATTGAAAAGTAAGGAGGGCCTGTCACAAGCCAGAAAGAAGATCATTGCCAAAATGGAAAAAGGCCTGGAATGGTCAGGAAATAAAATTCAGATTGTCAGAGCTATTGAAGTCATCATTTCTTAACAGAGTTGTATAGCTATTAATACTTTTTTAATTTTAGTATTGGAGTTTTTAATAGTAATTCAAACTTTAAACATTTTAAATTAGAAAGTTTATTTATCACTTGTGAATTTTAAAAAATAAACAATTATAGCAAGGCATGGTGGTGCATGTCTGTAATCCCAGCAACTCAGGAGGGTAAGGCAAGAGGATCGCAAGTTCGGTGCCAACCTAGGCAATTTAGCAAACCCCCATCTCAAAAAATAAAAGGGGCTGGGGATGTGGCAGAGGATCCCTGGGTCAATACCCAGCACCAAATAAATAAATAAGTCCTGAAAAATCCAAGCTTTAGTGTTTTTGTTTTTTCAAGCTCTGTAAAGGATATCGAGTCCAAATTAAACCCCTCATGTTGTAAATAAAGGAAAATAAATTCCAGAATGTTTTAAAATATGTCTGTCCATGAATATGGAGAGCAAAATCAAGCAAGAACTTGAGTCTTATGACTAGTTAATCTATGTCAATGTATTCTTGTCAGGTTGAGATCACTTTTTGTCCTGATGATTGTCAGTTATCAAGAGAAGTTTCCTGAGGATATAGACTTTTTACCTAATTTCTCTAGCCCTTAGACATTATATACTTGCTATACAGAATAGGCACATAGTAGGCATTTGTTGAATGAAAAGGTGAATGGATGGAAAGATAAGACGCCTGTAGTGGTCCTTGAAGGAAGGCTAGGGTTTAGCTCACTGGATATCATATATGCAATGAACTATTAGATTTACTAGGTATTGGGCATCTGAAGGGAAACTTTTTGGATGTGGGGCAGCACTAGAGATTGAACCCAGGGCCTTGTGCATACTAGGAAAGCACCCTACCTCTGAGCTGCACCCCCAGCCCCCTCAAGGCAATTATTGAGGGAAATAACCTAGAAAGCCAGATTGGGTTCACATTATAGAAACACTTAAATCCGGGCTAAGGATTTTGGAATTATTACTTTCATTTAAATAACAAAAATAACTTGAAATTATTTCAACTGACTGTTAAAAGGTTTTGAACAGAGGAGTAATGCACACAAACACACTAAATACACAGGAATAAGAATCAAAAGGAAAGAGAGAAATTATTGACAGTTGATTTGAGGTGTTATGAAAGGTTAATTAAAGAGTCTGGCTGTGAAAATGGAAATGTTACAGATGTAAGATAAATGGAAAATGGAACTGTCAAAACTTGTTTACCGATGAAGTGTGGCAAGGTGAGGTTGAGGTTTCCAGATTTCTTTTTTTTTTTTTTTTTGCATTTTTTGTGATAATGGGGATTTGGATTGAA
>NW_026000221.1:725728-784109 GCF_001458135.2 Marmota marmota marmota
TTTTTTTTTTTTTTTTTTTTTTTTTTTTTCATTTTTTGTGATAATGGGGATTGGATTGAACTCAGGGCCTCCTGTATACTAGTCAAGTGCTCTACCACTGAGGTCTATCCCCACATCCCCTTTTATTTTATTTGGAGACAAGAACTTCCTGAATTGCCTAGGCTATTCAAAACTTTTTATCCTCCTACTTCAGTTTCTCTAATGCTGGGATTGTAATTGTGTGCCACCACACCCAGCCAGATGTCTTCTGTCTAGATGTTTTTGTGGTATCACTAACAGATACAGTAATTTTAAAGGGTGGATCTGAATGAGGTACTGTGCCTTGTCTTGGTGGATGAGGTGAATGGGCTACTGGAAGTGTTGCTAAGAATCGGAAGAAATAGTGGGCCCAGAGATTGTACTAGCAGTTCTACATAGAAAGGATGCTTGAAGGTTGGGGATTGAATAAGATTGCCAAAGAGAGAGACAAAAACCAAGGATACATCCTTAGGAAATTACATTTAGAGGGATAAGAAGAAGAGGAACCAGAGAAGGAGTTTTGGTCAGGGTCTAGTTGAAACCTTAGAATAGTCTGAGGAGAGTGGGGGAAAACACCTGAATTACAGATTCTTTTTCATAAAAAGCTTTATATAGTTCATATTGAAGCTATTTATAAAGTGATATAAATTAAGGAAAGGCATAGCATTTTGCAGGAAAACTGCATTGTATCATTATATATTAAAATCAGAATAGTTGTTTACCTTTAGAAAATATTTTGCTAGACCCAGAGGTTGACGAAATATTTAAAATTTTAACTTGAATTTGAGTGAGAAAAATTGATTTTAATCACTAGTTCTCTTTAATTGAAAGCCTTGAAGTTTTAGAAATTCTGTGAGTCTAGAATAGTTAATTTTTTTTTTTTTTTTTGAACCCAGGGATGCTTAACCACTGAGCCACATCCCCAGACTTTTTTTGTATTTTATTTAGAGAAAAAGATTCACTGAGTTACATAGGGCCTCGCAGAGTTGTGAAGTCTGGCTTTGAACTGGTGATCCTTCTGTCTTATCCTCCCAAGTCCCTGGGATTGCACATGTGCACCACTGTACCTGGCCTAGATAAATTTTTAATCAAAGTTTTACCATGCTTTAAACATCTACTTTAAACATTTAGTGCATTTTCCTATCATTATTCAATAAGGATTCCTTTGGGGTAAAAGTGCTCCAAACAAAAAAGTAAGTACTATTGATTTTTTCTTAAGTAACTTTTATCTTTCTTTTTAGGATCTGACTGGCATAGAGTCTATGGATCAATGTCGCCATACTTTGGAACAGCATAACTGGAACATAGAGGTATAATAGGATTTGTTCTAAGCTTATTCCATTTGTTGTCCTGGTCTGACAAAGAATCAACAATATGTATTTTTCCATGGCAGGAACCTTTCCCCGAAATTAAAGGTGTGGGAAATGGAGAAAGCCTGTCAAAAATGTATGAGATCATAAATGGTGAAGAAATCCCATACTCTTATTCCCTTCTTAATTTTTCTTAATAGCTGTTTGAGAAAACTTTTAGATTTTTATATTTGGTGTTTAACCAGATACTTTAATGTGAACCTTCTTATTACATATTTTGTAGCTTATTCTTTTGGGTTTTCTAGGTGATCATGTCATTTGCAGCTCAGTGATTTTTTTTTTCATTACTTGCATCTTTTGTTTCTTTTATTTGATTATGAATTGGCTAGAACTTTAGAATATTGTCTAAATCAGCAATGGTAGTAGCAAACATCTGTTCTCACTGTCATGTTTCTGATATTGTATTATCAGTTGTAATATTGGTTGTTGCTTTGAGTTAGATTCACCAGAACGTAAACTTTATGAGAGCAGAGGATTTTTGTTTGTTTGTTTCTTCTAGGTTTTTTTGTGTGTGTGGTGTTAGGAATCGAACCCAGGGCCTAGTGCATGCAAGGCAAGCACTCTACCAACTGAGCTATGTCCCCAGCCCTCTTCTAGTTTTATTAACTGCTTTGTTCCCAGCATATAACACTGAGCTTGGCACATCATGGACTCTCAATAAATATCTGTTGACTGAATCCATTCTTAGAATATTAATGCTACAAGGCATTAATACTATAGACTTATTAATATTATAGACTCATGCCTGTAATCCCAGCAACTCAGGAGGCTAAGACAGGAGGATAAAAAGTTGAAGGCCAGCCGTAGCAAGTTAATAAGACCTGTCTCAAAATAAAAATTTAAAAAGGGCTGGGCATGCAGCTCCATGTTAGAGTACCTCTGCACTGAAAAGGAAAAGCCATGTACATGTTACACACCCACATAGGCAAAAGGTTTCAAAAAGCATAAAGAAGAAATCTATCACCTATAAACCACTTTATGTATAGATATTGTTATATTTTAGTGTATTTTCTTTCTGAATCTCTATTGAAATGACTATATGGATTTTTAAAAAATAGACTATTTTAAAAATATATTTTAGTTGTCAATGCACCTTTTATTTTATTTATTTATATGTGGTGCTGAGAATCGAACCCAGTGCTTCACCCATGCTAGGCAAGTGCTCTACCAATGATCCACAACTCCAGCCCTTTGAAATGACTATATGGATTTATATTTAATTTTTTGAGATAGGATTGTGCAATAATTGCAGTTTTTTTCACTTTAATCTATTTTAGTAGCTTGTAAAAATAATAGACAAAATATATAAAAATAATTTTAGTTTTTCAAAAGTTCAAAGAAAGCCTAAGATAAAGTATCAAAGAAATTCCATTAATATCACTTTCCTACATTGTTTCTTAGTCCTGCTTTCCTAACACTGCCATGTTAACTATCTTCTTCCATCCCCACCCTTTGTACTGGTGAGCACTTTAACCCAGGGGCACTTTGCCACTGAGCCATATCCCCAACCCTTTTTATTTTTTATTTTGAGACAGGGTTTCATCAAGTTTCCTAAGCTGACCTTGACTCAAGAACCTCCTACCTCAGCCTCCTCAGTCAGCGGGATTACTGGTGTGTGCCACCATACCCAGCTAACAATTTCTTTTGATTTTGTCCAGATATTATTAATGCCCATCTAAAAATATATTTTTTGAGAATTTTTTTTAATATTTATTTTTTTTTTAGTTTTCGGCAGACACAACATCTTTATTTGTGTGTGGTGCTGAGGATCGAACCCAGGCCGCACGCATGCTAGGCAAGCGCACTATCGCTTGAGCCACATCCCCAGCCCCTAAAAATATTTTTGTTATATATTTCCTATATAGATCAGAGCTTTTTCCCAAGTGAACTGGAGTTTTAGTTTATAGATACTAATGAAGTTTATTAATTTATTTTTAAAACAGCTCATTATATGTTGGACTGGGGGTACATAGTTTTGCCTAGTATGCATGAGGCCCTGATTTTGATTCCCAGTACCACAAAAACAATAACAACAAAAACTATTAAAATTACTTTTGCTGGGCGCAGTGGCGCATGCACACTTTTAATCCCAGTGTCTCAGGAGGCTAAGACAGGAGGATCATGAGTTCAAAGCCAGCCTCATCAATGATGAGGTGTAAGCAACTGAGTGAGACCCTGTTTCTAAATAAAATACAAAATAGAGCTGGGGAGGTGGCTTAGGGGTTGAGTGCCTCCCCAGTACCAAAAAAAAAAAAAAAACTTTTATAAAAGATAACTATGTTTAACTGAGTGCTGTGGAGCACACCAGTAATCCCAGCAATTTGAGAATGAGCAGGAAGGTTGCAAATTGGAGGCCAGCTTCAGCAACTTAGCAAGACCCTGTCTCAAAATAATAAATAAGTTTGAGGATGTAGTTCAGTGGTAAAATTCCCTTAGGTTCCATCTCATATTCACAGACTTGTACAGTTACTATCACAATCAATTTTAAAACATTTTCATAAAAATATTTTAGATCATTTAGAAGATTACCCCAAAAAGAAGCCCCATACTCTTTAACTATTACTTTCTGCCCTTCCACCCCTAACTAGTCTACTTTCTGTGTATAGATTTCTTTTTTCTAAACTTTAATATGAATAGAATCAGAGCATGTGGTCTCTTGTGACTGACTTATATGTTTTCAAGGTTCATCTTGTAGCTTGGATCAGTACTCATTCCTTTTTATGGTCAAAAAATATTCCCAATGGGCTGGGGGTGTAACTTTGCTGGAGTGCTTGTCTAGCATGCACAAGTTCCTGGGTTTAATCCTTAGCACCACCAAAAAAAAAAAAAAAAAATTCCTTTGTGAAGGAATTTTAAGACTAATCACCTCTTAGACCAGTCATCTACTACAACAAAATATCATAACCAGGAGGGCTTATAAACAAAAGAAATTTATGTCTTATACTGGAAAAATGAAGGCACTGTCTAGTGAGAATCCATTTTCTGGTTCACATGTGACACTTTCTTACTGTATTTTCACATGGTGGAAGGGGTAGGCAGCTGTCTAGGGCTTCTTCTTTTTTTTTTTTTTTTTATATTTATTTTATTTATTTTTTTTTTAGTTTTCAGCAGACACAGCATCTTTGTTTGTATGTGGTGCTGAGGATCGAACCCGGGCCGCACACATGCCAGGCGGGCGCGCTACCTCTTGAGCCACATCCCCAGCCCTGTCTAGGGCTTCTTTTAAAAGTCACTAATCCTGGGCTGGGGATATAGCTCAGTTGGTAGAGTGCTTGCCTCACATGCACAAGGCCCTGGATTCAGTCCCCAGCACCACCAAAAAAAAAAAAAACGAAAAAAGTCACTAATCATGAGTCCTACCACACTGGTTGCTGGGTTTTGATATAGGAAAATTGGGGAGGGTGGTTTACAAAAATGCAGACCATAGCACCACAGTATTTTCATTCATCATTTGATTGATAATTGGGTTTTTCCACTTTGGGCTGTTAATAATGTTGCAGTGAATTAGTATGCAAGTTTTTGTGTGAATGTATATTTTTAGTTTTCTTGAGTATATACTTAGAAGTAGAAATTGTTGGGCCATATGGGAACTATTGAAGACCTGCTAGACTGTTTTCAAAATGTACCATTTTAATTTCCAACAGTAATGTATGAATATCCCAATTTATCCATAACCTTACCAATACTTGTTAGCATCTTTTCAGTTTTAGCCATTCTAAGGGGTATGAGATAGTATTTCATTGTGTTGTTTTTTTAAAAAAATATCTTTTTAGTTGTCAATGGACCTTTATTTTTTTATTTGTTCATATGCAGTGCTGAGAATTGAACCCAGTGCCTCACACATTGTAGGCAAGGGCTCTATCACCAAGCTACAACTCCAGCCCTCATTGTGGTTTTGATTTGCATTTTCCTAATGACTGAAATGATGTCGAGTATCTTTTTTTTTTTTTTTTAATAATTTATTTTGGAATGTAACATGAGTTGCCCCTTTCTTTTCTTTTTCTTTTTCTTTTTCTTTCTTTCTTTCTTTTTTTTTTTTTTTTTGGTATGAGGATTGAACTCAGGGGCCCTCAACCACTGAGCCACATTCCCAGCCCTATTTTGTATTTTATTCAGAGACAGGGTTTCAGGGAGTTGCTTAGCACCTCACTGTTGCTGAGGCTAGCTTTGAACTCCGTGTGTGATCCTCCTGTCTAGCCTCCCAAGCCGCTGAGATTACAGGCATGCCCTACCATCCCTGGCAATGTTGAGTATCTTTATGTATGTTCTTGTTAGCCATTTATAAATCTGCAAAGATGTCTTTGCTTATTTTTAAACTAGATTGTTTGTCTTTGGTGTTGAGTTGTAAGAATTCTTTATATTCTGGATACTTGATCCTTGTCAGACATGATTTGTAAATATTTTCTCCAATTTTTTAAGTTTGTTTTTTATTTTCTGGAGAGTGTCTTTAGATGCATAAAAGTTTTTCATTTTGATAAAGAGATGTTTTTTACTTTTTTCCTTTGTTGCTTATGCTTTTGGTGTCAAATCTAAGATAACATGGCCTAATCCATGTTCATGAAGATTTACATCATTGTTTTCTTTAACGGGGCTGGGGATGTAGTTCAGCGGCAAAGTACTTGCTTAACGTGTGAGGCACTGGGTTCAATTCAGCACCACATAAAAATAAATAAATGCATTCTACAACTGTCTATCTACAACTAAAAAAAAATTTTTTTTATTAATTTAAAATTTCAGGGCTCAGGTTGTGGCTCAGTGGTAGAGCACTCGCCTAGCTTGTGTGAGGCCCTGGGTTTGATCCTTAGCACCACATAAAGAAATAAATAAAGGTTTTGTGTCCATCTACTACTAAAAAATATTTTTTAAAAAATTTAAATTTCAACCAGGCATAGTGGCACACATCTTTAATTCCAGCTACTCAGGAGGCCAGGGCAGGAGAATTGCAAATTCAAGGCCCCGTCTGGGCAACTTAGTGAGACCCTGTCTCAGAACAAAAAATAGAATGGACTGGAAGTGCAGCTTGATGGTAGAGAACGCTTGGTGAGCCCTAGCACCACAAAAATAAAAAATGTGGAAAAAAATTTCAAAATTTTAATTCTTATACTTAGATCTTAATGTGTGTGTTTTGAGTTAAATTTTGTGCATAGTTTAGGTTTAGGGGTTCAATTTCTTTTGCAGTGGCTAAGTAGTTAAACCAGCCCCATCTGCTTAAAGAGTATTTTTTCCCCCACTGAATTGTAAAACTAGGAGAATGTCTGAAATTAGCGAAACCACACAGTTTAAAACTGGCTATCAAGTTTAGAGAATATATGGCGTTCCAAGGCCTTACTCCCCATTCTGATACCAACTGCAAGTTCAAAGTATATCAAAAATCATCCTGGGGTTTGATAATTCACTAGAACTCATGTAAGTTGTTACACTCGTGGTTACAGTTTATTAAAGGGAACTGATACAAATTAAAATCAGCTAAAGAGACACAAAGGGCAGAGTCTCAAAGGGTTCCAAATGTAAAACTTGCATACTCCTCTCTTATGGAATCAGGATGCATTACCATCCTGGCACAGGTGTTTTGCAATATACCTGAAGTTTTGTCAACTAGTTGTGGTCTGGAATGTTGAGGGTTTTTTTGGGGGGTGGTGTGGGGGGCTTCATTACATAGGCATAATTGATTTAATTACTTATATGGTTGAACTCAGTCTCCAATTGACTAATAACCAAGTTACTCAAAGGCCCCACCCTAAGTCACATGGTTTTTCTTTCTGGCGTGGCCAGTCTTCACCCCAAGACTATTGGGTGAGGCAGTTCTAACTACAACCCACAAACAAAAAGGTACTTCTATGAGATATGGCATAGATTACCGCTCAAGATACCAGACATTTCATTGGGTATGGCCAAATTTTTTACTACTCTGGGATAGCCCCCTTTTCAAGGGCAGAATTGAGATGAGAATGAGTTTTTAAAAATACCTTCATTTTGCACATAAGGAATCTGAGGCTTATAAATTGAGTGCCTTTTCTGAATGATGAAGCTAGGGTGCAGACCTATGCCAGAGTCCTACAATCAGATGCCACTCATCAGAACTGCTCCATTGCACAACCCCAGGGGATCTCTACACTGTGTTGTTCCCTGTTAATGGCTTTTCTTGGGATTGTACAGTGATGCACCTTGTTATCCCAGCTCCCTTGAATAATATATACCATCTGACTAAAAGCATTATACTTGCTGCATTGATATAGCTTTCAGACAAGTTCTCTGTGTTTTGTTGTTGTTATTGTTGTTGTTTGTTTGTTTTTGTTGTTGTTTTTTAACCAGGTTTGAAAATATACTACTCAGATCACCTTTGTGTAATGATCACCCTGTTTTAAAACACCCAATGGTTGCCTCATCTCTTCTGGGTTGATGTGAACATCATTGAAACACTTGCTGTTCTGTTTTCCTTCTCAGGCTGCTGTACAAGACAGGCTGAATGAGCAAGAGGGTGTACCGAGTGTTTTCAACCCACCTCCATCCCGACCCCTACAGGTTAATACTGCTGACCACAGGATCTACAGCTATGTTGTCTCAAGACCACAACCAAGGGCAAGTTACTTTGTAGTTGGCATTTCCCCCTTTATGATTTTATAAATTCATTCCCTTGATTCTTTTGATCTCTGTTTGGTAGGAGTGAAAGAAATATTCAGAATGTGAACATGTTAGCTAGACCTGGGCCCTTGGTAGATTTAGTGAGATATAATTTTATTTGATTTTTAAATTAATTAATTAACATAGAAACTATCTTTTTTGTTGTTGTTGTTCTTTGCCAGTTATTTGGAGTGTTTTCTGTGCCTTGTTTTGAATATCTGAATAGGTTCATTTACATGTGTAAAATTATTTACTACACATTTAATAGATCACCCACTTTTAAATTAGAATCTCTTGACCAAGTTCTTTGTTGCTTCAGTTAATTTCAGCTACTTTTGAGAAAGTGTTTGGAATCCATTGAAGTCCTCTACCACATCTCCAAAGTTAATATTGAAGGGTTAATAAGCAAAGAGGAGTTTCACTTAAGTTTGACAGGCATTTAAGAGCTCTAGTAACCTGGTATTTTTCTTTTGGGCGTCTAGAGGTGGATTCCCATTTCAAATTTTAATTTCTCAACAGTTAGGGAAGTCATATATATACATACATACATATATATATTATATTTATTTATTGATAATGAACTCCATAGAACTTCTTGGAATTTCTCTTTCTTGAGATTACATCCACTTCTTACGTATACATTCAGAATCCTAAGAAAGCATCCCCTTTAACCTTGGAGCCATAGACTTTACTCTGTCATCATACTTTTGTGGAGTACTTGATAATTTTAAATATGATTTTGGTTTTTGGTACTAGAGATTAAACCCAGGGGTGCTTTACCACCGAGCCAAATCCCCCGTCCTTCTTATTTTTTACTTAAGTTGCCCAGGCTGGCCTTGAACTTGGGATCCTCCTTCCTCAGCTGGGATTACAGGTGTGTGCCACTATACCCAGCGGAATACTTGATGTTTTAAAATTAGAGTTTAGGCAGGAGGATCATGAGTTCAAGGCCAGTCTGGGCAACATAGCAGAACTCTGTCTAAATAGATAAATACAGTCAGTACTGTTTAAGTAGAGTAGTTCATCTTTATCCTTGAAGGATACATTTCAAGACCTCTAGTAGATGTCTAAAACTACCAATGGTACCAAACCTTGAACATCTTTTTTGTGGGGGGAGCTCCTGGGGATTGAACCCAGGGGTACTCTACCACTGAGCTACACATAGTCCTTTACTTTTATTTTGAGACAGGGTCTCGCTAAATTTCTGAAACTAGCCTCAAACTTGATGATCCTCTTGCCTTAGCCTCCCGGGTTGTTGTCTTTTCCATTTTACCTAAGCACCTATCACATACTATGGATGTAACTTTCTCTTTTTTCTTCTTCTTCTTCTTTTTTTTTTTTTGGTGGTACTGGGGATTAGACTTGGGGCCTCACACATGCTAGGCAACTGCTTTACTCCTTGCAGCAGTAAATTTTGCAGTTTGTGGTACAACAGCAAAACTAGCATGGATTTTTTTTTTTTTCCTTCACAATTTCATGAATAAAAATTTGTTCTTACCATATATCTTAGCAACCTCAGCATAGAATATTTTTCTCTTTCTTACTTATGCCTTTTCACTTAAAGGAAACACCTTCTAATTTTTTTTTTTTACATATCCAGATTGGCAACATCACTACTCATTTGCTTTGGGTCTATTATCAAGTAAAGTAGGGGCTACTTTAACACAAGCACTGCATTACCTTGACAGTTAATCTGATGACTAAGATGGCCACTCATTGACTAATGGGTTGATATAATACACAGTACACTCAACAAAAGGGCAATTCATATCCTGGGTGGGATGGAGTAGGGTGGAGTGAGATTTTTATCACAATAAGAATAGCATGCACTTTAAAACTTATGAATTCTTTATTTCTGAATTTTCCATTTAATATCTTCAAATCTTGGTTGACTATATAGGTAACTGAAACTGCAAAAAGTAAAACTGTGGATAAAGAGGAGGGCAGCTACCATACTTGTTTTAAGATATTCTGAGGTAGAAGAGTATAGATTCCTAAAGAATTATATAACTCATAGAGTAGTTCTGTGTATGCCCAGTGTTTCTCTATCTTGCTTTAGGCTTGACTAGGTGTTTGGGACCCTAATGTCAACTGTGGGGCTCCAGAGTTCCCTGGCTGTTTCAGGTTAGCACAATATGATATCTGAGCAGTGCTTTGTAAACTACAGAGCCCTGTATGTTTACTAGTTAATAATAACAATAGTAATAATCACATTAATAGTTGGTATTAATACTAAGCCTATCAGCCGTATGAGGATTTGTTATTGTGGTAGTATACTTATCATTTACATACAAATGTCCAAGTAGATCTTTCTATATCTACATACTATATTTTGAAAGAAAAGAATGAATATTATTATTTGGAGAGGCAAACTTATGGTTGAATTTGATAGCCAGTGGAAGCAGCTGCAGGAAAAGTGTTAAAGGAGATTTAAGACAAAGTCAGGTTAAAAAAAAGGAAAAACAATAGTATTAAATGGAATGAGATCAAAGGCTGTAGCATTTGAGAAGGACAAAGTTTAAAAAAAAAAAAAGTAAGGTAGCCCAGCATGTGGCATGTACCTGTAATGCCAGCTACTTGGAGGACTGAGGCAGGAGGATCACAAGTTTAAGACCAGCCTGGGCTCTCATTAAGTTTAATGACACTGACTCAAAAAGAAAATTTAAAAAGAGCTGGGGATGCAGCTCTTTTTAAATAGTGCTTGCCTAGCATGCACAAGGCCTTGGCTTTAATCCCTAGTACCCTGTACATGCGTGCATGCCCCCCAAACCCCCTGCCACAGACACACACACAAACACACAAGGAGAAGGTGATGAGGAAGAGGGGAAGAGGAGTATCATAGTGGGGGAAATCACATATGAAAGGATAAAAAAGTGCAAAAATTTAAATTAGCTATTTTGTAAGTTATTAGAGATTGGAAGAATAGTCTCTAACTTTGTTTTTGGAATTTCAGGGGCTGCTTGGATGGGGTTATTACTTGATAATGCTTCCATTCCGGTTTACCTATTATACAATACTTGATATATTTAGGTATGTACCTCTATATTTATGTATTAATAACAACAGTGTAGACCTTGGGACTGAAGCTTAGATGAGCATAAATTTTATGCTTTTATCAATTTTGACTTGCCAGTTTGTTATCAGATTGAATATTCTTCCTGAACTTTTACTATAGTTTAAAATATTTTAAATTGTTCAAGCATAGTTGCAGATGTTATATAATGGAATTGTTTTAAGTTAGTCTTGTCTGTTTGCAAGAATCAATCTGCCTACATTTATTGGTCACCCCTTTCTCCCTCCACCATGTTTGTCACTTCTACATTTCCTAGTTAATCCCCACATCCTTTACTTTCTAACCACCATTATCTCCTAACTTCACACTCCTTGGAACTTTTATCCTAAACTACTTCTCCATCTGACTACTCATAATCTCAACAAATTCTTTTGTCTGAGGTCACCTACTTTGCCCTGGATTCCTCCTACGATAGTGGCATCTCTCTAGACACTCTGTCATGTACATTTCCCTCTACCCTGACAATCTCTAGGATGCTGACACTGGATCCCTTTTGCATATATACCCACTTGCTTTATAACTTCACCTTCTAGCTTCCTTCATGTTACAATCAAAGAGCTCATTGTTGGAGGCTACAGAGGGTCCAAGGTTAGGAAATGCTGAGTGGAGCCTGACTTTCAGATTTGGTGTATCTGTCTAGAGCTACACCTAAGCTATATGGGAAATGAACATGTTTTGGGTATTCAGTCCAGCAGGTGGAGCTAGAAATGTGACCTGTGCCTTGCATACAGTATAACCTTTACCTTCCTCCAAATATGGGGTTGACTTTGCTCTGCTCTAAGGAGCAGAAGCTGGAAGTGATGGGCTAGAAGTTAGGACCTAGCAGCTACAGAACTTTAAGGATCAGATAATACCTTGGCCTCTTGGTGTTTTATGAGACTGTCTGCTTAATGGCTTCCTTGCTTTAGCAAAGTTCTTAATGGCCACTAATTACCTGCTTGGTACTTTTTTCATCCTTGTAGGAATGGGCACATTTAAAACCTTTAAAATCATAATGAAGACTCTGTCCTAAATTGTGTTGGCTGTAGGAATGTGTTGTGATGAGAAATAAAAAAGTTAAAATCTTTATCCATTTCTCAAATTTTGAATGCTTAAAAAGATAACCCTAAAGTATTTCAGAGAAAGTAGACAATATCAATTTTATGCAAGATTTCTAATGACTCTCTTACATACACAACTTATTACATTTTGTGTTTCTTATTTTCTGTGGAATGTTTGTGTCAGTGAATTTGGTTTGATTACTCAGAAAAATATCTGGTGTAATTATATACACATGGGGGATTTGTTGAGGGGTGAAGGAATTGGCTTAGAATTTGATAAAGAAGATGTCATAGTTTAGTCACCTTTTCTGTGCTGAAAGTTGAAGTAAATGACTATTGTTTGCTTTCTTTGGGAAAATATGCATGGCATGTGTTACTAATTTTAATGCAGCTGTATCATCCAGGCAACTTGTTTATGTTGTGTAGCACATTGGCCCCTGTCCCATTGCCTTCTATGGAAGCTTGAAGCATAAAGAAATGGTGCTATACAAATAGAATGGGCTCTTTAGGAATAGATGTGTGTTACCATCAGGTAATGCATCCTTAACTTTACAGTAGCTACCCATACTACAAATCTGTCAGTATATCGTGGATTATTTTAAAAAATCTTCCTTCATGGACACATCAACCATAAATTATCAAACCAATTTACTTGCCCCTTTGAAGAGCAAGTAAATCACAAAAAGTTCAGGATTGAAGTCTCAGTCCATAATTTGAATTGCTTTGGAGTTTGAACAAAAACCCAAAATACCAGGAGAACAGAAACGAGAGAGAGGGGCAAATAGGACAAATAGAAAGAGGTGTCTGTTCTAGATTAGCACTGTCTAGTAGAACTTTCTGTGATGATGGAGTCATTCTATCTCTGCACTGTTCAGTATGGAAGCTACTGACCACATGGCTGTGAAGCACTTGAAATGTGGCATGTCTGACTGAGGCATTGAATTTTTAATTGTTTTGATTTAATAACATTTAAATTTAGAATAGCCATAGTGGCTAATGGTCAGTGCTACTCTATTAAACAGTGTCTGGGAGCATGGCCTGACCCCTAGTCTTTTTTACCATAGTATCTTCCTTTTCCACCCCTTCTGCAGAAAGCACTCCAGTCATTTGTTTAGGCCAATGTTGGTATTTATAATCCTAGTAGTTTGCATTCTTCTTGAACAGGCCATGGAACAACACTTGCAGCTTGATGGCTTTTGAGCCAGATTCTACTCCCAGGTTTGATTATCCACTTAGACCATTCACCTCCCTTTGCTGCCATGCCTCTGGCTCTGTTGTAGGAAACTGTACAAATGGGCCCACTCCATATGCACTACAGTAACCTGGATTCATGTGATTATTTATTCCTTCTTCCCCAGGTTTGCTCTTCGTTTTATACGGCCTGACCCTCGCAGCCGGGTCACTGACCCCGTTGGGGACATTGTTTCATTTATGCACTCTTTTGAAGAGAAATATGGGAGGGCACACCCTGTCTTCTACCAGGGAACGTACAGCCAGGTCAGTGCCACAAACCATGTAGATACCAACTTACTGATATGATTCTGTCCTCAAAGGAAAGCATAGCCCAGCACTGATCATGTTTTTTACTCTAAAATCTTAAATAGCTCTTCACTGCTTACAGGGAAAGAAAACAACAACCACAACAACAACAACAACAAAAACTATACCTTTTAGCTGGGCCCTCTTTGATCTAATTCCAATGTTCTTTTGAGGTCTTTTTGCATAACTTATTTCCCTATATCCTACGTTCCAGCCAAACCCTTCCCTCAACACACTCTATACTTTCCTACCTCTGTGCCTTTGCTTTTGCTATTCCCTCCACATGGAATGCCTTCCTCACATTTTGGCTAATTGAAATCTTGCCCATCTTCAACCAGCTCATGTCATTCCCCTTTCTAACCATTCTAATTATTGTGTTCTGTTCTGCCCTACCTTGTAGTCTAAAATATTAATTTCTCCTTTTGTTCTCCCCCTGCCCCTTTTTAAATTTATAGCATTTTCCACTTCCTCCTTATAATTATTTGAGTTCATGTCTTATATCCTTTACCAGACTGTACATGGCTTGAATGCAAAGGCTAAATCTTTTTTGACCCCTTACAGAATAAGTTTTAGACTCAGGGTAGCTCATCTCATTTATCCTAAGCCACTTAGACCTCTGACTATCACCTCCTAGGGAAGGAAAACTTTGGAGTTTTCTGGGTGTTAGGCATTTCTGTAGTTGGTAAGAGAAAAATAGAATTAAGACTGTGGATATTGGCAAAAGGGTAGTTTTATTCTGCAGCCTTTAGAATTCCTGAATCTATCTAGAGAAAGAGAAAACTGCTTATCCTTGCTTCTGCTTTGATTTTCCCACATCTGCTTTTTCTCACAGTTATTCTCCTTGCTTGCTGCTACCACTGCAACCAACCAGCAGCAAGCATCTACTAATGGCATTAAGGCCCTGTGCTGAATGCTGGAGACAGGGATGAAAAAGATGTGCACCTCTCATGTACCCTTTCCTGTGATCCTAGGGGTAGACCACCATTGGCCATTCAGAAAATAATTAAAGTAAATGGTGCTCAGAAGTAAACACATGCAAAAGTATAAACAAGACTCTTGGACACTAGCCTTAACTTTGAGAATCTTTTAAATCCTGTGCTCCTTAGAATGACTTTGAGTCCCATAATCCTTCATTCCTGCTTGTTATGTGGCCTATGATCAGGGTCATCTTCGCAGGGTTTTTTTTTTTTTTTTTTTTTTTTTTTTTTAAATTTCAAGGATGTTATAGCTGTGAAGTGACAGTTCTCACCTCCCTTTTCACCTGGTCAGATTCTCCTGTTTTTTCTTTAGACTGTGGGAACAGCTGGCTTTTCTGTGATTTGTAGGGAACCTTTGTATGTCAGCTTGTCTACTCTCATGTGCTTGATACAATTTAAATCCTAACAACTCTAAACCTTTTTATTAAAGCTTATTAGTATGGACTTCTTATGGGGAGAAAAATACCAGGGGTGCAAAGGTAGGAGCCCAGGATCTTTTTAGGTTTCTTGCTCACATTTTTTCCTTATTTTTCTTATGTTTGTAGTGTATATGTTAGGACCCTTAGCCTCAGTAAAAGGTCAGGGCACTGTTTTTATAATAATTAGTGATCTTCTTTTTCTCATAGGCACTTAATGATGCCAAGCGGGAGCTTCGCTTTCTTTTGGTTTATCTTCATGGAGATGACCACCAGGACTCTGATGAGTTCTGTCGGTAAGTTAATTAATTGTTTTCTTTCTCTTTTCTGACCTTTCTGCTGACAGTTTATAGTCAACAAGTTGTTCTTACTTCTTTTCATCTTTTTCCACAGCAATACTCTCTGTGCACCTGAAGTTATTTCACTAATAAATACGAGAATGCTGTTCTGGGCATGTTCTACAAACAAGCCTGAGGGATACAGGGGTAGGTTGTGTTTCTTTTGTCTTATTGAGATTATTGGGGTATCTTTGCCAAGGTCTTGAAAGACACACCATGTCATTTGTAACATGACTGTTCTGTGGTAGACACTGTACTAGTTGTGGTTTTTATATTATGTTATTTAATCTTCTTAGCAGTCATGAGAGGATTGTATTACCTCTACTTTGTGGCTTAAGAAACGGTCTCAGAGAGTTTAAGCCACAGGCTTGAGATCACATAGTTAATAAGTTTTGGAGCAAGATCAGGTCTGACAGACTTTCATTCTTTACAGTTAACCATTGCCAGAGACTTTTATTTTTAAAAATGAGCCTTAGCTAGTAATTTGCACTTTAATCTCAATGGGTATTTTTATTGAAGAATTTATTCTCCTCATCAGCAATTTTAACAGAGCTTCTTGCAGAGTGAGTTAGCTGTTTGAGTACCCTGAGTGCTGATATGGACTTAGGAAGCTCAGGTCTTTGCTGACAATAACTCTTAATTGGAGATAAATATTTTTAGAAGTCATTAGAAGATATGAAGACATCCAGTGAAGAAAAAGGCATTGTTCTGTAGCTCCTTGTCTCCAGCAGCCCTGAGTGTGTGATAGCATGTCAGGCATTATGCTGATCTTAAGAACCAAAGATGCAGCAGGTGTTTTCCTTGCATCCTGGAATCTGAATCTTTTTACTCCCTAATTATGTCTTAAACATCTGATATGTTCCTGCAGCATACATTTTGCCATTCTAACATGGCTTTGTGAGGCTGGTAGTGGAGATGAAGAGAAAAAACTAAGGATACTTTTTATAGAGATTTATAAAATCCCTTCTTATAAGGAAAATGGAACTCCATTATGGTCAAATTTTGGTTATTTGAAGACCATCTTTCTTTCTCCTTTGGAGCAGAACAGCCTTTTTAGACCAAGGGAAAGTAATAAGGAAGGAAATTAAGCAAGAAAAAGAAAAGATAGAAGATGATGTTGGGAATCATCGCCAGTAGCATCAGGCTAGGTGAGACTTGTAAACTTGTCCCCTTTTAGGCTTGACCCCTAGGGTGAACTATGCTAAACAGTAGAAAGATTTTTTTTAGATTCTTTTCCTACCATAAGGAAGATATTGTCTTTGAAGTCTGCAATATACTAACCACACCCCTGGAAAGCCTGTCCTATTCTAATTAAGCACCTAGGTGTGGGGATTCAAAAATATAACAAAGAGAGCTGGGTGCGGTGGCATAAACCTGTAATCCCAGCAGCTCAGAGGCTGAGGCAGGAGGATCACAAGTTCAAAGCCAGCCTCAGCAAAAGTGAGGCCCTAAGCAACTCAGTGAGACCCTGTCTCAAAATACAAAAATAGGGCTGGGGATGTGGCTCAGTGGTCAACTACCCCAGAGTTCCATCCTGGTAACCCCCCTCTCCCCCACACCCTTAAAGAGAAAAGATTAAGAATCTAGGAAGGGAGCTGGGCACGGTTGTGATCCCAGTACCTTGGGAGGCTGAGGCAGGAGGACCTCAAATTCAAAGCCAGCCTCAGCAAAAGTGAGGTGCTAAGCAACTCAGTGAGATCCTGTCTCTAAATACAAAATAATAGGACTGGTGAAGTGGCTCAGTAGTTAAGTGCCCCTGAGTTCAATCCCTGAGGTTAAAAAAAAAAAAAGACAAACAAAAAATGTCTAGGAAGGGAAAAGAGAAGCAGAGATGAATGTTATTTCCCATTTATCTCAACGGGATTAAAGCAGTTTTCTCTCTCCCTTTATGGAAAATTTGAGAGTTGATTTGTTTTATCCCCAAGTTCTGCCCTTAATCTCTTGGGTGTTTCTTTCAGTCTCACAGGCTTTACGAGAGAATACCTATCCATTCCTGGCCATGATTATGTTGAAGGATCGGAGAATGACTGTGGTGGGACGGTTAGAGGGCCTTATTCAACCCGATGACCTCATTAACCAGCTAACATTTATTATGGATGCAAACCAGACATACCTGGTGTCAGAACGCTTAGAAAGGTATGAGAGACTTTCTGAAAGGAAGAGATCAGTTTGTGTATCTGGAGGGCTGACATGGAACTCCACAAACCCTTTTTCCCTTCTCTTAAGCAATTTTAATAGTCCTCCCTAATTGGGGTCAAGATGTTTGCATGTTTTGACCTGAATTACTCTACATCATTTCATCTGTTCTTACAGGTATAAATCAAAATATAGGGCTTTATCCTCAGGAATGAGTATTGTGAGCCAGACATGGTGGTACTTACTTGTAATCCCAGCAATTCAGGAGGCTGAGGCAGGATTGCAAGTTTGAGGCCAGCCTGGGCAACTTAGACCCTGATAAAATAAACTGAAAAGTGCTGGGAATGTAGTTCAGTGGTACCGTGTCCCTGGATACAGTCCCCATTACTGGAAGGAAAAAAAAAAGGGAAGAAAGTATAAAATAAGAATATGTATTTATTCAACCATTTTGATTGGCTAAATATTTGTGCTATGTGAAAAAATAGGAAATACACCAAATTGTTATGATATTTTATGTTTTTAGTGGAATTCATTTTTGGTCATGGGGGTGGTTTGATAAGGGTTGTTATTGTGGTTAGTAGAATTCTGAATAACGTTTCTACCTTTTTCAAATCTTTTATGATGTATGTATGAGTCAAGTGCTGTGTATACAATAGTGCAGAAATTTAGAAGGGTATTTATAAAATACAGTATTGATGATCATTTCAAAATAATAATAATGTTATGATAAAGGATAAGCTTTTATTTTAAAAGTTAAAAATTGAGAGGGAAGCTTGTAATTTCTTTTCCTGCCAACTTACACTGAGGAAAGAGATGGCTCTTTCAGATTCTGCCATTCTCTGCTTTTAAAATCCTTCAGAAGATCAACATTTTCACCCTGTTCCAAATTTTCAACATAAAAATTCACAGAGGTCTGGGGATATGGTCAGTACTGCATGAAACCCTGGGTTTAATTCTGAATGCCACACACAAAAAGAGGGGCGAGGGGGGGGGAATGAAAACGCAGAGCTATGTGAAATTGCTGTTTTCCTTTTTATACTTTTGATCTGTTCATAGGGAAGAAAGGAACCAGACCCAGGTGCTGAGACAACAGCAGGATGAGGCCTATTTGGCCTCTCTCAGGGCTGACCAGGAGAAAGAAAGGAAGAAAAGGGAGGAACGGGAGCGGAAGCGGCGGAAGGAGGAGGAGGTGCAACAGCAGAAGCTGGCAGAAGAGAGAAGGCGACAGGTGATGGAGCATGCCTCTGTTCTCTGTGATTCCCAAACTACTGAGATTGCTTAAGTGTGAAAGGAACCTGGTGTTGACACACACCAGCAATTCCAGCTACTTGGGAAGCTGAAGCAGAAGGATCTTAAGTTCAAGGCCAGCCTGGAGAACTTAGAGAAATTAAAAAAAAAAAAAAAAAAGTGGAAAAAAAATGTGAAAAAGAAAACATGAGGGAGGGGGGATAGTAGAGGATAGGAAAGGCAGCAGAATACAACAGACATAAGTATGGCAATATGTAAATCAATGGATGTGTAACTGATGTGATTCTGCAATCTGTATACGGGGTAAAAATGGGAGTTCATAACCCACTTGAATCAAAGTGTGAAATATGATATATCAAGAACTATGTAATGTTTTGAACAACCAACAATAAAAAATTTAAAAAATAAAATAAAGGTCCATCAACAACTAAAAAAAAAAAAAGAAAACATGAAAGGAAAAATTATGTGGTAATTATGGGTGATTTATAATTTTTTGACCTTATTCATTCTTAGTACTAGTGTAAGCTGATAACACGTTTCAGTAATGTACTTGTTATAGCCAGGGTCTTTTAGCCATTACCCTTTTCCTCAAATAGTCTAATACCTGAACATGATCAGTAAATAACATATGTGATGCAATAGTTGTTTCTTGTCTCTTTCCAGGGGTTTTTCTGAGTAATTAGTTATTAGTTTTTCTTCTGAGTGCATAATAAACCTACATGATCCTGTTTCTGTAGTTGAGCTGTATTCACCTTTGCTTTTGTCTCTACAGAACTTACAGGAGGAAAAGGAAAGGAAGTTGGAGTGCCTGCCTCCTGAGCCTTCCCCAGATGACCCTGAAAGTGTCAAGATAATTTTCAAATTACCCAATGATTCTCGAGTAGAGAGACGATTCCACTTTTCACAGTCTCTAACAGTAAGCATCACTTAAGTGGGTTGAAGTATTTCTGACATCTGGGCCATAGGTATAGAAGCTTTTATAGCCTTCATTCCTTATTTGTTTTTGTTCTGTTTTGTTTTGTTTGTTTCTGTATTTTGCAGTGCTGGGGATTGAACCCAGGGCTTTGTGCATGCTAGGCAAGCACTCTACCATTGAGCCCCTACATAGCCTTCTGAGAGTGTTATTAGTATATCTTCAGCTCTGATGAACAGGGAAGGAAACAAGAGAACGGGTGTGACATCAGAAAACACCAGGAAGAGTACAATAACTATTGAAGGTTTCTTCTTTTCTGGCTATCAGCTTTTTTTCTGGCTATCAGCACTTTTTTTTTTTTTTTTTAATATCTTTAAAAATCAAACCCAGTGTCTCACGCTTTCGAGACAAGCACTCTACTGCTGAGCTACAACCCCAGCCTGAGCTCAAAGCATTTTTTCAAAAGGTTTTCTTTCATTATAATGTTTGAACTCTGCTAAACAAAAAAAAGAAGAAGGCCGTGTTCTTCCATGTCTTTGAGGTTCTTCCAGGTTCTCTTTTGACATTGACTTCAGAACTCCTGGTTGTTTAAAGAAAGCTTTGTCTTCAGTGACCTAAGAATCACTGAATTACATATCTGAATATATATAAGTAGTTCAGGTGCCTTTATCTCTCCCTTTATGCCCTTCTTATCATATAAGAAGCCCCACTTCCTGAGGCTCCTTTTTTATTTGGAATCCATATTTGTTATTGTCATTTCCATAGGTAAGTAGTTAAAAGCAGAGACTCTTATTAGAGTCTCACAGAATGAGAACCAAACTCATACTATCAGAGTTACTAGATATATTTCTTTAGTTGCGATACATATCTAGCCTAAATTTCTTCTTTGGTAAAATTGGTATAGTAATATTATTAAGTTGCTTGCTCAAGTTACATGTTTTACATGGACATGTGGATTTTAGCTTGTATTACTAAGTTTCACAGTTTGTACGTCTGAGCTCTATGGAATTTCTAGCCCCAAAGCTCAGATAAAACTGTATATAAAATAACCACAATTTACTCTTCTGAGAGTTTTAGAGGAAAAAAATCTATTAAAATTGTGGAACATGGGCTGTGCTTGTAGCTCAGTGGTAGAGCACTTGCCTAGCACATGTGAGGCACTGGGTTCAATCCTCAGCACCACATAAAAGTAAATAAATAAAATAAAGGTATTGTGTCTGTATACAACTAAAATTATTATTATTTTTTAAATTGTGGAATGTGGGCTGGGGATATAGGTCAGTTGGTTGAGTGCTTCCCTCGCATGCACAAGGTCCGGGGTTCAATCTCCAGCACTCCCCACCCCTGTCCCCCAAAAAAATTGTAGAACAGAATAAGAATAGGCCTGTGATTAAAGAGGAACCATTTATTTCTTTTTTCCATATTTTTTTAATTGCTGCATTATATTTGTACATAGTGGTGGAATTTGTTGTTACATATTCATACATGCACATAATATAATTTAGCCAATATCAGTCTTCAGTATTTCCCTTGGGAGCTCTTTTCAACTAAAGACTTGTAAATAGGTTTCTCCCTAAAAGATGTTTCTTAAAAAAGACCATCCTGCTGGGCCCGGTGTGCACATCTATAATCCCTGTGACTTGGGAGGCTGAGTAAAGCCGGAGAATCATAGGTTTGAAGCCAGCCTCAGCAACTTAGCAAAGCCCTAAGCAGTTAATATTGAGATTCTGTCCCAAAATAAAAAAATAATAGGATATAATTTAGTGGTAAAACATCCTGGGTTCAATCCTCAGTACCAAAAAAAAAAAAAAGAACATCATAACCAGCTGAGGCTGAAAGAAATGTTTGGTTTTAAATTGGGCTTGCAAAGGGAGAAAGAAAGTATAAAGGAGGAGAAGTGCAGTGCTGATTCTGGCCTGGAATTTAACATTCACAGACATAACAACATATAACCAGATAATGATTTAGAATGTTTCAGTGCTCTTTAGATCTTGTGTCATTTTCCTATCAGCTCGGATCTCCACATATAATATCAGAGAATGACACATTTGCACATGATGCTCAGCTCTTGATAGTGGTAAAATGCTAAAATGAAAAAGGATAAAATCTCTAAATTCCATGAGTGGGCAGAAAAGTGGCATCTGGCTTTCTCTTAAATGTGTATAAAAGGGGCTGAGGATGTGGCTCAAGCGGTAGTGCGCTCGCCTGGCATGCGTGCGACCTGGGTTCGATCCTCAGCACCACATACAAACAAAGATGTTATTTCTGCCGAAAACTAAAAAATAAATAAATATTAAATGTGTATAAAAGAGATCCAGTTTATACTCAGCCACGCACTCATCTTTCTGTCCATTATAAACTAAAAGGGACATAATGTGGTGACACGTTTATTGGTGGTGTCAGCTCTTTTCATTGGTAAGTGAAAACATGCCAGTTTTATAAGAATATTGGATAGTCTCAAGCAATAATTGATATACAAAGTATTATTTCAGGGTTGGGGATGTGGCTCACTGGTAGAGCATTCGCCTAGCATGCATGGGGCCCTGGGTTCTGTCCCCAGCACCAGGAAAAAAAATATATATATATATATTATTTTACCCTCAGATGAAACCTGTTTTGGGTTCATACCAAGAATACTTGATGTAAATCTAACTGATGCATCTTAAGAAAATGAGAGTTAGTATTAATGGAGATTGCAAAGAATCAGGAAATGCTTGAAGTTGATGGACTAAAATATGACAAGTTTATAAAGTCATTAGATAAGGGAGAAATAGATTTAATCCATAAATTCTAAAAATGTAGCTTCTTAAAATTCTCTGAAGAATTGAAGACAAAGGAGAGAAAGACTGCTTCATGCAGAAGGGAAAAAGCCAAGAAAATTCATTGTTCTGAGAGGTAGAACAAAAAGAAAATATATTCTTTTTTTTTTAATATTTATTTTTTAGTTGTAGTTGGACACAACACCTTTATTTCACTTGTTTATTTTGGTATGTGGTGCTGAGGATCGAACCCAGGGTCTTACACGTGCGAGGCGAGTGCTCCACCGCTGAGCCACAACCCCAGCCCTGCCCCGAGAAAATATATTCTTACAAAACAAAAGGAAGAATAATTTGAATGGTGTGTTCCTCATTTTGAGGGTTGACCTGAAATAAAGTAACGCAATTCACAACACAGAGTCTTTGATAGAAATAGAAGCATGATGGAGATGACCTGTTCTTAATGTGGGCATTAAGAGATAGGGAGAAATAACCATGGCCTATATACAAGCAGATTGTTCACACTTTAAGTTTTAGCAATCTGAGTTCTGCTAACTGCCCACTTTGCACTAAATGTTTTTAAGTCTTTTTTAAAAAATATTTTATAGTTGTCAGTGGATTTTTTTATTTGATTAATTCATTTATATGCAGTGCCAAGGATCAAACCCAGGGCCTCACATATGCCAGGCAAGTGCTCTACCATTGAGCCACAACTTCAGTCCCCCGGCCCTTTTTAAATTTTATTTTTGAGGCAGGGTCTCAATAAGTTGCCCCAGTTGGCCTCTAACTTTCTACCCTCTTGCCTCAGCTTCTTTAAGAATATCAAATCTTTTATTTATTTATTTATTTATTTATTGGTGGGCATAGTACCTTTTATTTATTTTATGTGGTGCTTAGGATCAAATCCAGTGCCTCACATGTGCTAGGCAAACACTCTACCACTTAGCCACAACCCCAGCCCAAATGTCAAATCTTGATCAGGTTAAAGAGTGTGTTTACATGAATGGCAACTCAAATCTGAGTCCAGATAGCTCAGGTTGGTGTCTAAAAATCTGAACATAATAAGAATATACATAGAGAGTCATAGATTTACAGATTTAAAGTTTTGGTTTTATACACACATGTACTAGATGTGGGAGTTTGTATATATGTTTATCCATACATACATAGGCATATTCTCCATAGTGAGTGCCTAGAAACAGCACCTCCCATTCAAAATGAGCATACCCAGCACCAAGATCTTGGCTTTTGAATACCATTGTCCATTAAGAAAACAGGCTGGAGATGACGTTCTGTTGTAGAGCACTTGCCTAGCATGCATGAGGTCCTGGACTCACTCAATCTCTAGCACCACAAAGAAGAAGAACCAGATCTCTCTGGAGGACATGCCTGATTCCAGGACTTGGACAAGGAATATAAAAGATTATCCTAGAACATCTTGACCCTGAAAGCAAGGAATTGTTCAGAAATTGATGACATGTTAGATACTGAAGGCAGCCATTCATGGTGACTGTATCTGGAGTAGTTTGAACATTAAAATAATGATTGTAACATTATAACCTATTGAGTAAAATAGGAAGACAGAAATTTGTATTGCTACAAATAAATGTAAATGTTTAAGGAACAGAATATCTTCATAGTTTCAGAATGTTTGATAGAAATAGACATATATCCTATCCCCAAAATATATCCTAACTGAAGAAAAAGCATAACTTCAGTGGAGAGACCTGGCAGACACCAACTGAAACAGATAATCAAAATGAACATCATAGATAATGGAACAAATTAAAAATGTGCTCCAATCGAATAGGGTACATTGAATAGAGTGCAGCATCATTTCTGAAATACTCCTATCAAGGATGCACAACCTGAATTTGATTATAAATAAATATCAGACAAACTGAAAGACATTCTGAAAAATATTTGACTATACTTTATATACAAATTGAATGATTTCTTCTGAACTAAAGGAGACTTGAGTCATGACAAATGTAACAGTTCTAAACTAGGTAATTTTTGCTAGAAAAGACAACTGGCAAAACTTAAGTGGGGCCCAAGTAATGTAATATAGTCCAACCCTCCCTATCTGTGAGTTTTGCATCTATGGATTCAAACAACACAGATCAAAAATTTTAATGTCATTATTTATTCTGTAAACAAAACAGAAGATAAACGACATAGCATTTACATTGTTAGATATGATAAGCAATCCAGAAATGAGTTACTGTTATTCATTTTATATAAGGGACTTGAGCATCTGGGGATTTTGGTATCCACAGTGGGGTCCTAGAACCAATCTCCCATGAATACTGAGGGATATCATGGTAATAATATGTCAATTAGATTTCCTGATTTTTTTTATACCTTTATTTTATTTGTCTATATTTATGTGGTGCCGGGGATTGAACTCAGTGCCTCATGCATGCTAGGCAAGCACTCTGCCCACTGAGCCACAACCCCGGCCCCTAGATTTCCTGATTTTGAAGGCAGTGTTGTCATCATGTAGAAGGTTGTCCTGTTTGTAAAACATACATACCTTCAAGTATTTTGGGGTGATGAGACATCAGGTTGGCAGCTCACTCAGACCTGGTTCAAAGAAAAAAAAAATTCTATATCCTACACATCCTGATTTTTTGTAACTTTGTGATTATTTTAGAGTGTTTTTTTTTTTTTAACAGATGAATCAATTCAGAGTAGGACTAATATTGATCTTAGGTGATTTCTTTTTAAAGGACTACCCCACATATTTGTTCTGGTAAATGGGAACACCTGAAAATTCCAGTGTAATATGACTGCTTCATGTCCCATAATCATCTTAGGAAGAGTTGGGTGACATTTGACTTTATAGTGGTGCATACATCTCTTTTTCTCACTGTCATTCTTTTTCTATATGACTTCTGCAGGTAATCCACGACTTCTTATTCTCCTTGAAGGAAAGCCCCGAAAAGTTTCAGATTGAAGCCAATTTTCCCAGGCGGGTACTGCCCTGTGTTCCTTCAGAGGAATGGCCCACCCCTCCTACACTGCAGGAGGCGGGACTCAGCCATACAGAAGTTCTCTTTGTTCAGGACCTAACAGACGAATGACACTTTTTCTTCCTCTCCCCCTCCTACCCTAATCCCTAAAAGAAATGGAGAAAAAAAAAGAGAAATTCATATTATTATTATTATAATACAATATTTTTTTTAAAAGACTGCTGCATCCTAAGGAAGGATCAGAAACCATGCTGCCTGCAAGAGTCATAACCTGTGTGTGTGCACGAGGTTAGCAGTGAACGTACCCACTTGGCAAACTCACCCTTCCCTATGGCCTCCGTACCATGCATCTTCCAAGTGAATGGAGACTCTTCACCTCCAACCCGTCCATTGTCCCAACTGGGGAAGGGGACATTCCCACTAGTTTCCATTCATTCTTGCTTTTATGGAAAATAAAAGTGAAAAACCTCTATCAACCAGCTACAGCAGCATCTCCTGAGGACTTGCTTCTTCCACCTCTGGAGAAGAGAGGGAAGAGAAAGCACAGAACAGAGATGTTCCTTGAACTGCCACAGTTTATGTATAACTTTGTTTCTCTTTCTTTGTAATGACCAAAGGATTGAGGCTGACATAGGTGTATTTCTTTTCCTTAACATTGTTTGATAAAGAACCAATTCTTAAACATGAGTTTATGCCCTGGGCTCCTTTAGCCCATAATAGTGTAATAAAGGTGCCCCGGGCTGGTTTGTGCTTATTTCTGCTATTGCCCCTCTCATGTTCCCAGAGAGGTCCTATTTTGGTCCAACTCTTGCCGTCCTTTCTTACCACCTAACCACCCCACTTGGAGGAATAGAGGAATCTGTAGCCCTACAAAGGCCATATATGTACAGATTACACCCATGTGTGTGGTGAACGTTCACCTTTACATACAACTGCAGCTTTGCCTTGGATCTGTACCAGGTGGTGGTGAAGGGTCCGAACCAAAGGATAGCAGCTCTTCATTCCTCTTCTGACATTGCATGCTGCTTCTCCCAGCTTTTCTGAATTGCCAAGCGTGGTGCCTTCCCAAGGACTAACATGGCCTGCTGTGGAGCCAGCAGAACCACATGAGAGTGCCCTGCCTGTCAGTGGAAGTGTGTTTTAAGGATGGAACCAGAGGAGAGGTCCTGAAGAGAAACAAGACTGGACTCCCAGCCTTTGTAAGCTGTTGAAAGGCACAGATCACTTTCTGATGTAGCTACCAGCTGGAGGCGGTCCTATCCTCTCCCTCTATTGCTGTATTGAAGTAATAGTTTCCCCCACCCAGCCTCTGGATGTCTTGTCTGTGGTTGAGTTTATGATATTGGGTACATGGGTCAGGCCATGTATTAACATGCTATTGTTCAATAGCTTGATGGGTGCAGGCTTATACATGGAAGCCTTCAGAAGTCCTGTGGTTGCTAGCATGCTGTGAAGGGCAGGGCTTCAGGTCAAGTTTAAAGTATGACTTGATTGATATGTCGTCTCCAAAGGCTTTCTCTGTTGATTAACTAAAACGTAAGGACCACTTTCTTTACTAGTAGTAATAGGCTTACTGTTCTCTGCAGCCCTCTGCAGGTTTGTTGAGGTAAACCCATGGGACTGAGGGAGGTACCTCATCCATAATACCTGGGTAGTGTGAGAATTTTCCAGTGGCCTTGATACAGGAATCTAGAACACCATCTGTAAGAAAAGTAGTTCTGTTCCTACCTATCTATCATTCTTCCACTTGGTTTCCTGCTGTCCTAGAGCCAGATGGGTGGAAAACTACCCCCTCACAAATTCCCAAAATGTGTCTGGAGTGGACATCAGATGAATGATGTTCTCCACTCAACCTTGGATGAAGTGTGCTCATTGACAACCATGCAAAGAGGAATTTCTCCACTCAGAGCCTCCCTCTCTGTTTGCAATTCACAGCTATTTCCCTGGCAGCACATGGGAGGGTGTGAAGGACCTTCATTAGGCTGGGTGTACAATGTAAGTATTTTGCCCACATCTCCTTGGGGAAGTTATTTTTTTCTCCCCTTAATAACTCAGTCTCATTCTAAAATGTGCACTTTATGCCTCTTGCCTTTCTTTGATAACTGTTTAGTAAAGGAGGTCAGATGCCAGAATATTAAGACAAGGTCCCTCTATCAATACAACTCTTGGGACAGCCTGCCAATTTACTGTAGGTTTCAAGAAGCTTCAGCAGAAGCACCTGCCCGTATCTAGTCCCTTTTAGACCCTGTGCCTGCCTCCTTGCTGCCCCTACTACTGCCGCCTGGATGCCATTTCCTTTCCTTGTAGGTGAAATATGGGCTGCACATTTTATCACTTAATGCCTGTACAATCTGTTACTCCCAAGGACCTCTGGGAGCTTGATGGGACCTGCAAGGGAGAAAAGGCTGAGGTGCTGGTAAGCTACAAGCATTTGCTCATTTCCATATCACTTCTGGGATATTTCAAATGGCAAGTCATCAACTGAAGAAAACACTTGTTTGAAGTTTTGTTCTGCACTCTCAAAACTGAAGTTGTAGATACAGCTGAATAACCATGGAACACGATCAAGCAAAGACACCTATTGGGGTCATTGAATTTTTGCAGCCTCAGTGGGATCCTTCTGGTCTTTTCTTCCACTTGTGCAGAATTTCCTGCAGCAAATATTTCTCCTTGCTTGCCTCTACCATGAGATTTGGAGAAGGAATGGCAGAAGGAGACTATCTCCTTAAAAAAAATTAAAAAGAACCTGGAATCAACTAAGCAGTCACTATGAAAATTGTTAACCGTGCCAAGGCCAAGGAAAGAGTTTCAGAAAATGAAGAGTGGTAACTCCCAGAAAACAAAGTCAGGGGGGTATTATCACCTGGTGCTTGAACAAGGAGCTCCACCTTACAACTGGTGTTTTTTTTTTTTGTTTGTTTGTTTTTTGTTTTTTAGGATTTGTAAGGAACGCAGCAATGGGAAATCCATCCACAAAGGATGCAGTGCCCCAACTTGTACTGCAGCTGAATAGTTACGCGATAATTTCCTGAAGAAATCTAGTGTACTTTAAATTTTTTTCATAAAGGTTTACATTGTATTGTAGGTTAACATTAAATGTTTTATAACAAAAATTTCACAACTGGCTATGGGTCTTTCTGTCCAGTAGAGGTGTGACATCTTTTTCTATGTGTGAGGGAAAGGATGAAAAACATTTTGGAATAAATGGGACATCACATTGTCAAGAAGCCAGTGCAGCACACCTGGGATCCCAGCGGCTTGGCTAAGGCAAGAGAATCACAAGTTCAAGGCTAGCCTCAGCAACTTGGCAAAACTCTGTGTCAGCATAAAAATAAAAAGGGCTGGGGTTGTAGCTCAGTAGTAAGGTACCCCTGGGATCAATCCCCATTAACAATTTTTTAAAAAATCAGAAATAAAGAGTTAAAATAGATCTATATTGTATCCCTGTGAGAAATAGCAATTTAGGCAATATGGTAGTGTAAAAAGCAGGCAGATCTGGTATCAAATTTTCGTTTTCATTTATCAGCTTTGACCTCGGGTGAGTTCTTAGCTCCCATAAGCTTTAGTTTCCTCAGTCATAAATGAAACTTGCCATCTTCTTCAGGATAGATTTGAAGAACAAATTAGCCAAAAATGGTGAGGCACACTGGTAATCCCAGCCTCTCAGGAGGCTGAGGCAGGAGGATTGCAGGTTCAAAGCCAGCCTCAGCAACTTAGACCCTGTCTTCAGAAATAAAAAGGGCTGGGTGTAGCTTGGTGGTAAAGTGCCCCTGGATTCAATCTTCAGTAACCCCTCGCCTCCAAAAAAAGAACAAATCAATGTGAAGCACCTTACATACTTTAGATGCCATCATTTGTTCCCCCTTTCCTGTAAGGATATATTTTGAAGGAATATTTTCTTGCAGAAATAACTTATTTCGGGGCTGGGGTTGTGGCTCAGTGGTAGAGTGCTTGTCTAGCATGTGTGAGGCACTGGGTTTGATTCTCAGCACCATATATAAATAAATGTCCAGTGACAACTAAAAAATATTTTTTTAAAACTCCCTTTCATACGGAGTTTATTCAATTTTTTTTTCCCTTTTTCTTTTGGTGAGGAGTGGTAACTCTCACTGGGGATTTAACTAGGGCCTCACCCATGCTATGCTAAGCAAGTTCTCTACCACTGAACTACATCCCCAGCCCTTTTCTATGTTTTATTTAGAGACACGGTCTTCTTGAGTTGCTGAGTACCTCGCTGAACTGCGAGGCTGCCTTAGAACTTGTGATCCTCCTGCCTCAGCCCCCCGAGTTGCTGGGATTTCAGGTGTCCAGCGCCAGCTCTGTTTTTGTTTCTCCTGTTAGAGCTATATCCTGGTAAAACAGTGATAACAGAAGAGTAACTAACTCCATTCCAACAGATTCTGGGCTATTGGAATTCCTCTCCTAGGGTATTTTCCCCCTGTTTTCATTTAAGCTTCAACCTTTCTCTTCATCTGTCTTCACCTATCTTTTCCTGTGCTAAGAACTCATGCCTATAAACTACAGATTTGTATTTGTGTACATGTGATACTACCTCTGAGCTACATCCCCAGCCCTTTGTTATTTTTTTAGGCAGGCTCTCACAAGCTGCCCAGGCTAGTTTCAAACCTGCAGTACTCCTGCCTTCTCCTCCTTAGTTGCTAAGATTACAGGTATGAATCATCACACCTGGCTGAATTATGGATTCTTGTTACCTTCAAAGTCTGCCTGGTTGCTTATCCAAAGAGGTGGAGTTGGGGCTCTCCATCTTCTTAATGTAAACCAGAACATCTGCTCTAGTCTAGGTCTGCAAGATTCTTTTCACCTAAGGTCAGAAGCCACTAAATTAATGTTTCACAATTGACTGTGAAGCTTGTGTATAAAAATTGCCATGGATCAACAAAATCAAGGAAAATTCAAACTGATGTAATGATTTTGGCCACATCAGCTCTCATTCTAAAGGTTTCAGCAGCTGTAAAACAGGACCAATTGTAGCATTGAAATAAATATTTAAGTCAATTTCATTGCAGGATGCAGGCATACAGTAGGCATTTGGTAAATATTGCCTCCTATTCCTGTTCATAGAAGTTTGTAGTTTACTCACACAAGATTTACCTGAGATATGGATAAAGGAGAAAGAAGGAGGGGGGTGAGGTTTAGGCTTTGTTTATTGGCAACTCATGCAGGATAACTTTTCTTGACACTTCTCTGGCATTGCAGTTGGAACTCCACATGTCCTGATGGAACTCCAAGCCCTCTCAGTCCCTTCTTTATTCCTATGAGCTCAGCTACCATGCTTCCTGAGCCTTAGAGCCCTAGTCCCTCCCATCTGTCCCTCTTTGTAACTCTCAGAAGGATGACCCAAAACTCCAAGGTTTCTTACCTGTAAATAAAGCCTAGTTTTCCCTTGAAGACTCTGCTTGCTTAAAAACAAAAAAAAAACAAAAAAAACTGTTAATGGAGGTTACATTTCCCCATTTCTTGGCCAACAGGTTAATAGGATCTCTATTTCTGTTGCCAACTTGAAGCATGGTTCTAAAAGATACTGCTGAAACACATGCCATCTACTTATATTTATACCTCCACTAGCACTAGAGGACTTCCAATTCTACGTATGTGGATTCCTTAAAATTCTCTTCCTAAAGGTCAGCTGAGCATGGTGGGAAGAGGCTTTGGAGTCAAATCTGGATTTGAAATTATTCTGCTGCTTGCTAATATGCTCTAAGGCAAATTATTGACCTCAGAACCTGTTTCCTCATCTATAAATATCATAATAGTAGTACATCCTTGCAAAGTGGAGGTGCTGTTTAAATGAGTCAGTGTGTGCAAACTGTCTGGCATTGGGTGGATGATGCTCTGTAAATACAGTGTTCCTCTTTCCTGTCTTTCTCTTAGAGTGCCATTTTGCACTTGTAACTGCTTCACTTTCAAGGACTCATGCCAATCCCTCTGACCACCTTTATATTTCCAGCTCCCACTGTTCCTGCCCTGCCCTCAAAACCTTTTTTTCCTCTCCACTCATATCATTTCCCCTATTTTCTTGTCTTCATTTTCTTCTCCAATACAAGCCAGTCTGACTTACAATTCTCAAGGTCATGCAACCATTTGTTTTTCCTCCTTGTATGTTCCTTAAGCCTGGGTGTAAGTGCGCCTTCCTTTAATCCAGCTCCCATGCCTGCCTTTCTGCTGCAAAGGAACTATCTTGAATCCAAGTCTAACCACATCACACCAATCTAAGCCCATTACAACAGCCTGCTGGCCAGAAAGAAGTTGAGTTCTTGCCACAGAACTTTGTTATCTTCCTTTTTCACCTCAAAATTGTTTTGTAATGTCACCTGCTTCCTCTTTCTCTTCTGTCTAATGGGTATATTTTTTAAATGAGATGTACTTTACATACAGTAAAATGCCCAAATCTTAAATCTACAGCTTGTTAAAAATTAACTATGTATCCACCAAAATAAGCTGCAGCATACACAGGATTGGGGATGTAGACCAGTTGTAGAGTTCTTGCCTAGCACATGCAAGTCCCTGTATTCAATTCCTAGCACACCAAAAAAAAAAAAAAAAAAAAAAAGATGCAAAATATTCTTACCACTCTGGAAAATTCCCCTTTGTGTCTTTGCAGTTGATAGCCCCTTTAGAGCTGATGACTATTCTGAATTCTTTCACCATAGTTTTAACTGTTCTTGAAATCTGCCTCTATGGATAAGGGGAAGATTTTATAAATTGTTTTCCTGATTAAGATTTAATTATTTTTCATGGTAAGAAAATTTAGAAGCTGGGCACAGTGGCTCATGCATGCCTGAAATCCCAACAACTGAGAGGCTGAGGCAGGGGGATCACAAATTCAAGGCCAGTCTTAGCAATTTAGTGAGGCTCTAAGCAATTTAGAAAGAATTTGTCTCAAAAATAAAAGGGTTGGAGATGTGGCTCAGTGGTTATGTGTCTCTGAGTTCAATCCCTGATACAAAAAAAAAAATTTTTTTTATAAAAATTTAGGAAGTGAAAAGAAACAAAAAAGACAACAAAGATGATTTTGTAATACTGATAGGTGGCAGAGAGACATGAGTGGTAGGAATATGAAGTTGGGTGTCGGTTTTGTGAACCAGGCCTACTGTGCCTCATATAAAGCTTCCTTTTAAAGGGCAATTTGCTTGAGGCTGCTCTGGCCCTGCCTGGCTCCAATCAATGGGATTCTGGATTCTCCTATTAGGAGAAATGCAGCCCCAAAGACTCTTCCCTGCAGATAGAAAGAGCAAGGGTTGCCCTGAAGGGGAACTTTTGTTACCTTTACACAGATCAGATTCCAAGACTAGGGAAGACAGGATAATTAGAAACAAAGTCCCCAACCATAAAATATGTAAAAACTAGTTACAATTAGGACTGGTCAGTGCAGACCAAAGTGACCCAGAGTTGCCTTGGATCTTTAGCATGCCATTATAATAGGAAAATATATCCTTCATGGAGTAAGACAATGAGCAGATGGGACTTGATTTGAGGCAATCCAACTGTCAGTCAAACATCATCAAGAAGTGGGCCTGTGCAGGAGTCTAGAAATTTCCCTGTAACCCCCCAATAAAACAGGACTGGAGGAACATACTGTTCCTCTCCTGAGAGGATCCACTCTCTCCCTTTCTCCTTTGAGAGTGTTCCTTTTTCCCTTTTCCAATTCCATCTAATAAACCCATGCCTGCTACTCTAAGTGACTCATTTGAAATCCTTCCAGCATGACAGCAAAGAACTGGTGACTGAGAACCTCTGTGGACAGCCTTGCTCTGCAATCATACCACACTGTCCAGAGATGTCCAGTATTAATATTCTAATGTATATCTTCCTGGAGTTTTCATTGCACATAAAAACTTTTTTTCTATAGAAACAAGATTATTATAAGTACTGTATTATTTTGGTTACACACATTTTTTGGTGTGTGTGATGTACTAGGGAGAAAACTTACTACAGAGCTACATCCCCTGCCTCTTTTTATTTTAATATTTTAATTTTACTTTTTTGGTACTGAGGATTGAACCCAGGGGTGCTTAACTACTGAGCCACTTCCCCAGCCCTTTTTTATTTTAATTCTGAGACAGGGTTTCACTGAGTTGTTTAGGGCCTTGCTAAATTGCTAAGACTGGCTTTGAACTTGTGATCCTTTTGCCTCTGGCCTCCTGAGCTGCTGGGATTACAGGTGTGTGCCACCGCAGCTGGCACCAAGCTTATTTTCTCAGGAGGGAAAAAAAAGAATCCAGGGGCTGGAGGCTGGCCTAGCATGCATGAGGTCCTGGATTTGATCCTCAGCCCTACTGAGGGTAAAAATCCTGGAAGTGAAATTTCTGAGTCAAGAGAGAGAGAAATTTTTACTTTTTAAAAAATGTTTGTGGTATCTCCAAATTGTAATCCAGAAAAGTTATTTATATTCCTACCAGCAGCGTATAAATGTGTGCTTAGTCTCCCATCTGTCTCCATCATCTCCAGAACCTTTACCAACTATTCTCTTTTGAATAAGCAGCTACCTGATACAGAATAAATGTCCCCTTGTGCTCTAATCCACAAATCAAAGATCAAATTATGTGAAATAAAGTTAAGGAATTCACACTTTGTTCTGAGGGCCAGTGAAGGGCATTAAGCAAGACAGAGCATCAGATTTGGGTTGAGGCCAAGTGTGGTGGTACTTGCTTATAATCCCAGCAACTCAAAAGGCTGAGACAAGAGAATTGCAAGTTGGAGGCCAGCCTCAGCAACCTAGTGAGACCCTGTCTTGAAATAAAAAATAGTCAGGATTGGTGGCACATCCCTGTAATCCCAGTGACTCAGGAGGCTGAAGCAGGAGGATCATGAGTTCAAGACCAGCCTTAGCAATTTAGTGAGACCTTGTCTCAAAATTAAGACTAGGGAAGACAGGATAATTATAAAGAATTGGAGATGTGGCTCAGTGGTTAAAACTCCACTGGGTTCAATATCCAGTACTAAAAAAATGAAGAAATAAATAAAAAATAAGAAGGGATGTTGGGATATAGATCAGTGTCAGAGTGCTCATGTGTTCAATCCTCTACAGTACAAACAGAAGAGAGGGGGAGACAGAGAGATTAATGGAGGCACACACATCAGGTTTGAGTTGGATATAATTAGGATCCCCTGATTGTTCCTAGACACACCATGCACTTTCCTGCCTATAGCTGGACAACTATTCTCTTTGATCTCTTGATATCAAGAGAATCAACTTAGGCCTGGGGATATAGCTCCATTGGTAGAGTGCTTGCCTTGCATGTACAAGGCCCTGGGTTTGATCCCCAGCACCACAAAAAACAAACAAAAAGAAACAAAAGATATGCTGTCAATCTCTCCAACTCCTCTAATTGCCAACAAGGGAAGTGCCTAGACCACATGACCCTGGTATTTCCAGAATCATATTTATAAAACTGGTTTAAGCCAAACATGGTGGCAAGTGCCTATAATCCCAGTGATTGGGGAAGCTGAGGCAAACTCGAGGCAAGCCTCAGCAACTTGGTGAAAACTTGTTTCAAACTAAAAAGTAAAAAGGGCTGGGGAGGTAGCTCAGTGGTTAAGCACCCCTGGGTTCAATCCCCAGTACCTTCCCCCTCCAAAATAACTGGTTTAACTTTGGATTCAGTGTAACTCAGATACTAGCAAAAAGAATATTATGAATCATAATTAGCAATGGTATGCTAATACGAATACAAACTCTGCACATACTTGGATTAACACCTACAGCTGTTACTTTTGGTCCCGATATCAGAGGTTTTTATTTGTAAGCAACAGGCAAGAAAGCTAATTTAAGGGGGAAAGATTGTTGGAAGAGTTGGGTGGGTTCCAGAATTTAAAACCAGAGCTCAAAAAGCATAGGTTGAGCCTAGTTGATGGACAGAGGAACAAATAAAGGACAACATTGTCAGAATCCACCTTTGGGATGAAGGAGCATAACCAGTAAGCATACTGGGTTTTCTGTACTCAGGTGAACTCCATAAGATGAGGCAGAGCCTTGTTAAAAAAAAAAAAATGCAGAAAATATACAGAAGAAAATAATCATTGCTCACATTTCCACCATCCAAAATGATTAACATTAATACTTAGGTATATCTATTGGGCTTTTTTCTGTGGATATATTTTGGATAAAAAGTCACAGAAGCCAGATGAGATTGTACATGCCTGTAATTCCAGCGGCTCTGGAGGCTGAGGCAGGAGAACCGCAAGTTCAAAGGCAGCCTCAGCAACAGCAAGGCTCCAAGCAACTCAGTGAGATCCTGTCTCTAAATAAAGTACAAAATATGGGGCTGAGGTTGTGGTTCAGTGGTAGAACACTTGCCTAGCATGAGTGAGGCACTGGGTTCGATCCCCGGCACCACATAAAAACAAATAAAGGTATTGTGTCTACCTACAACTAAAAAAAAAATTAAGTACAAAATAGAGCTGGGGATGTGGCTCAGTGGTCGAGTGCCCCTGAGTTCAATCCCCAGTACCAAAAAAAAGAAAAAAAAGTCACAGAAAATGTTTATACATATGCTAAAATAAAATCCACTATACGCAGGAGATTTGGCTAACATGAAATGAGCTGGACTCCGATGCTGGCCTCGAATGCAGACCTGGCATTGTGAGGTTGCTCTGAGCCTCTTTCCCAGAGGCCCTTTTCAATAGAAACAGCACAAAAGACAGGGAATTGTCCCAGTTTGTCAGAACCACAGAGGACAGTGAACAAGGAGTTATCATTATACCAAAAATAAAAATAATAATAATAATAATAATAATAAAGGACAGATCACACCCTGTTTCACTAACGTGGGCCACTAGAAAGAAAGAGTGGGGCCTGTGTCAAGTCACCAGGACTGGGGTCAACCTCCACATACTTTCTCCCCCAGCAGCCACCCTCTTGTTTGCTTATTCAGTCATCTATTCAGAAAATACTGATGCCTATGATGTTCTTGCCCTTTTCTAGGGTCTGGGAACATGTGCATGTGACGACCCTCAGTCTAGTGAAGCAGAGAGATGGGGAACAGCAGGAGCGATTGTGACAGGTGATACACGAAGAACCCTCTGACAGCTTGTGGAAGCCCCAGTGGAAGCCAGCAGGCTGGAAGCGAGGGCTCAGGTTGGACTTGGATGGTGCCTTTGGTCTGGGCTGTGGAAAAGGAATCTGCTTGCTGGGAGAGGGAGAGGGCAGAACATCTGAGACAATGGGCTGAACTGTATGACTTGGGGGTGGGGCACACACACCTGGGTCTGAAACCCAACTCTTGTTGGTTTTGTGGCCTTGAACAAGTCATCCTTCCTCTCTGAGCCTCTGTTTCCTGTGGGTACTAAGAAGGAAGGTGAGTTTCACAGTCAAGAAAACAGGATCCCATGAGAGATAATGAGGCAACACTGTAGTCACTCATAGATGTGAGTGGTCTTCAAGCAGAGGAAAGAGCACAGGGGCTGGGCGGGGGCCGCAGGTGGGCTGGGGAAAACCTAAGCATCTGGTAGGAAGGAGGGAGAGGTCTGAGTTGACAAAGAGTGGACAAAGGAGGCTGGTCCTCCCACAGCCTCTATCTTTTCCCTCAGAGAAAGTGGAGCAGACAGAGGGGAGAGGAAGGGACAAACAAGGAAATCTATTTCCTTGACATCCTTTACTTTCCTCTGAAGTGACAAAGGTTTACATTTGGGGCTGACTTTAATCTCTCCATTCAAAAAAAGAAAAATTAAAAACTAACAAAATTTCTGTTTCAGCTGATCTCCTCAAAACCCCTCCAAGGGACAGGGGCTTTCACATCCTCCTGTGGTGGGAAGCTGTAGGTGGCTGGTTGGGGAGGGCACACCTGAAGTCTGGAGAAGGTGAGGAGAACTGACTCAAGCAAGCGATCTCAGAGGTTCTAAGGCCAACCAAACCCAGTGGCCTCTCTTTTCATGCTTTCAAAAGCGGATTCTTGGGCAGGCTAAATAGCTCAGTGGTAGACCACTTGCCCAGCATACGTGATGAGGCCCAGGATTCTATTCCCCACGACTACAGAGGGGGATGGAGAGAGAGGGAGGAGTGGGGACTGAAAAGCTGGGCTGATTTTTCCATTATGAAGCTGGGCTTAAACCCAGGCTTTTCTGAGTCTCAATCCTCCCAAAGGAAACTCAAAATTATTTCTCTACCCAGGATATTTAGGAGCAAATGAAAACATTATGGTTGATAAGGCCCCTAGGACCTGATTCACCCTCGAAAACTTCACTATATTCCCACTCAAGTGCATCCTTGCCTCTGGGCCTTTGCACATTCTGTTCCTTCTCTTTGGAGGGCTCTTGTCCTTACTAGCTCTTTTCATCATTTAGGTCTTACTCATTTCAATGTCACCTCCTCTGAGAGGCCACCCCTGTATCAGGATGCCCCTGCCCTAGGTCCTCTGACTCACCACTTTTTCCTCATGGCCCTTATTTGTTTATTGGTGCTGGGGATTGGACCCTGGGCCTTGCACATGCTAGGCCAGCACTCTACTACTGAGCCACATCCCCAGCCCCCTTATTATAATTTGAAATGGTTGTTTATTTGTAGATATTCACCTCTCCTATGAATGCCGAAATCAGGAACTTTGTCAGGTTCACTACGGGATTCCTGATATCCTGATGTCTAGAACAGAGTGCCTGGGTTGGCTCAGGGCAGAAGCCTCAGTCAGTTTTGCTCAATGAATTTATTTGGCACAGATGACCTGCCAAGCACCATACCAGGCCCTGTGGAGACAGTGACAATTAAATAGCCCTTATAGAGTGTCTAGGTTTTTATATCCTCCTCGGGATTGATTTCCTGTCAATTAACAAGCAGAACTCAAAGGACACAAAGGCCAAAAGTGATGAGAAAGTATTCAACTCTCCACCCCTCTGAAGGCCGCAGTGCTAAGTGTATGTTAGTTTTATAAAAAACTACCAAAGCATATTCTAGAGTGACTTTATATTCCCATAAATAATATATGAAATCCAGTTTCTCTACATTCTCACTTGAATTGGCTATTTTTTTTTTGTTTGTTTGTTAATATCAGGGATTGAGCCCAAAGGTCCTCTAACACTGAGCTACATCCCCAGTTTCCCCTGCCTTTTTTTTAAGAGACATGGTCTTGCTAAATTGCCGAGGCTGGCCTGGAAATTTTGATCCTCCTGTCTCAGCCTCCCAAATAGGTGGGATTACAGGTGTTCACCACCACACCTGGTTTATAGTCAATATTTTTAGTTGTTATTAATAGGTATGTAATAATATCTCATTGTGGTTTAATTTGCATTTTCCTAGTGACTAACAGTGTCAAACATCTTTTCATAAGCATGTGAAATATCCTCTTTGATAAGATTCATGTTGATGTTTTGTTTTGGGTTTTAAGAGTTCTCTATATATGAGATACAAGTCCTTTGTCAGATATATATTTTGCAAATTAAAAGTTTTTAATTTTGATGAAGTTAATTTTTTTTCTTTTATGGATCATTTTTGATATTGTATCTAAGAATTATTCATTTAGCTCCAGGTCCTGAAAATTTTTACCTGTTATCTTAATTCTATTTTGTGTTAATTTCTGTACAAATTATGAGATTTTTGGAAAAGACTATCCATCAGATGATTAAAAATCAGTTGTGGGCTGGGGTTGTGCTTGCCTAGCATATGTGAGGCCCTGGGTTCGATCCTCAGCACTACATAAAAATAAATAAATAAATAAAGGTGTGTGTCCATCTACAACTAAAAAATTAAAAAAAAAAATCAGTTGTACTTGCATAGGTTGATTATGTTAGTTTTATAAGAAACTACCAGGCCACATTCCACATTCTGGGCTCTTTATTCTGTTCCTTTGTCTTTCCCATCTTTAATACATTGTCTTGATTTATTTAGCTATACAGTAAGTCTATTTTTCTTTTTCTTTTTGTACCAGGGATTGAACTCAGGAACACTTCACCACTGAGCCACATCCCCAGTCCTTTTTCATTTCAAGACAGGATCTTGCTAAGTTGCTTAGGACCTCATTAAATTGCTGAGACTGACTTTGAATTGGTGATCCTCCTGCTTTAGCCTCCTGAGCTGCTGGGATTACAGGTGTGGGCTACCTTGCTCTGCTAGTAAGTCTTAAAACTAGGTGAGGTTTAAAGTCTTAAAACCATTCTTCCTACTTTATTCTTGTTTTACGAAATGGTTTTAGCTACTTTGTATGCCTTTTCACATACATTTTAGAATAAGCATGTATCAGAAAGAAAGAAAGAGAGAGAGAGAATGAGAGCGAGAGCAAGAAAGCAGGGGTAGGGGTATAACAAAAACTTCCCTGGAATTTTGATAGAAATTACAGATCAATTTGGGAAGAAATGATCTCTTTACTATATTTGTTATTAATAGGTATGTAATAATATCTCATTGTGGTTTAATTTGCATTTTCCTATTCCAATCCAAGAACATGTGGTTTACACTTATTTAGTTCTGACTTCTTTCATCAGTATTTTGAAGATTTCAGCATACAAATCTTGTATATTTTGCTAGATTCATACCTATGTATTTTATTTTTCTTTTGATTAGAAATGGTGGGGTTTTTTGCATTCGATTTCCATTTTCATTGCAAGCTATAGAAACACATTTTTTTTTTTTGGTACCGGGGATTGAACTCAGGGGGACTGGACCACTGAGCCACATCCCTAGCCCTATTTTGTATTTTATTTAGAGACAGGGTCTCACTGAGCTGTTCAGCACCTAGCCATTGCTGAAGCTGGCTTTAAAGACATGATCCTCTGGTTTCAGCCTCCTGAGCTGCTGGGATTACAGGCGTGCACCACTGCGCCTGGATGAAACACATTTTTTGTTTTATTTGAGACATTGTTTTGATGTTTTCCCAGGCTCCCAAGAGATCCTCCTGCCTCAGCTTCCAGAGTAGCTGGGACTTCAGGTGCATGCCACCAGGATCGGTTCACATAATTTTTTGATCTTGTATATTTTGATCTGCTGAATTTAGTTTTGACGGTTTTCTGAAAGATTCTTAATTTTCTACAGACTTCCATGTCAGCTGCCAACTGGGACAATTTTATTTCTTCCTTTCCAATCTGTATGACTAACTTTATTTCCTTTTTTTTTTTTTAATATCTTTATTTTATTTATTTATTTTTATGTGGTGCTGAGGATCGAACCCAGGGCCTCGCACATGCTAGGCGAGTGCTTTGCCACTGAGCCACAACCCCAGCCCACTTTATTTCCTTTTTCTTGCTGAATTACACTGGCTGGGACTTTCAGTATGGTGTCGAATAGGACGAGTGAGATGGGCTTCCTTGCCTTGTCCTAATCAGAGCGGAGCATCTAGTGTTTTATTATTAAGCATGAAGTTGCAGAGACTTTTGTTGATGTCCTTTAGGTGATGAGGACGTTACACTCTTCTGGTCAGCTGAGTTTTTATCATGGATAAATAAGGAATTTTATTAAAATTTTTTATATCATTTGATTTGATCCTGTGATTTTTTTTTTTCTTTAGGTTTTCTGAAATAGTGAAAAAAGCTTAGAGACTCCTCCCACTTTACAATTTTCTCAGACTTCTAGGGTCCTGGTAACTTAGTTGCTACTACTGGTCTAACTTGCTAAGTCCCAGAGTGCTCCAGGGAATGTAATTTGAGCCCTACTCATGACCAAACACACCAATATAGGAAATGTGGACCCCAGCATCCACTCTTGGAGATTTAGAGTCATACTGGTTCAGAGAAACCCTGATACTTACTGCCTTCAACATGGAATTGACCAAGCTTATCTGACCAAAGGCGCCTTATGTATTTTTCTGCTTTTATTATACACAAACCGTTATTGCTACCACTGGACTTTTTCTAAAACATACTTAGGTAACTACTCAAATGATATTGTCCCCTAACTTGCAGGTAATCTAAGCAGCTCTGACTAAGGCTCCAGTTAGTAGCATCAGACATAAGATCTCAGCCTACTGCGCCTCTAAACCATGTTGGATCATGTTGTTAGACATGCTAATAAATCAGCCACCATTCCTGCAGCACTAGACATCATTCTGGATAAGAGGAATGTAAATTCATTGCCTATCAGGCACTTGAGGTGTCTCGGGCACTTCCTCCCCACTGAGCCTAGGTTTGAGGAGTACAAGTTCCTGTGGCTTCACTGGGGCCTGTGAATGGGCAGCATGTAACAGTCCTATCAATCTCGCCATTACGGCTCCCTCTCACAGTGAATGGTTCAGGTTTGGGAACACAACCAAAACTGGTCTAAAAAGACTTGAGTCCAGAAATTCTATGGGAATTTGATGATGCCCAAGTCAGAAGATGAAAGAGACCTTTTCCCCTCAGGACAGGCCTGAGCAGCTGTAACAGAAGACCATCTTCGAATTCATTTATATTTTATTTGCTGTGGTGCTGGGGATCAAATGCAGGGCATGGCACAGGCTAGTCAAGCACTCCACAACTGAGGTCTAACCCCAGCCCACTACCTCAGAATTTTAAGTTGGAGCCACTAATGAGAATTTCCCCCTACCCCCCTCAAATTAGGTAGAAGGAATCCTGTTACTTGCCAACAGAATCTCACCTAATTCACATTTGAGACAGGTGCCCAGGAAAAGTAATCACTAAACTGACTTGGCAGGCCACTCTTGATGAGGTGCTGCTGACTACCCTAAAGTTCCACAGCAGAAAACAACCTCTTCTACACCCCCAGATCATCTTTGTCCCCGCATCCACACCCTCAGCTTGACATCATCCGCCACTTCTCACCAACGAACACAGGTAGCCAAAGGCAGCTTGGTGGATACTTGGTATACATCATACATTTATTAGTGAATATCCCTCTGAAATCAGCAACAATATTAAAAAAAATAATGATTGCACTACTTGGTCAAGCAGAACTACCAACTTTCATTTTAAAAAAAGTACAAATCTGTTAAAAATTTCAATCAGTATACACATATATATAATACAACATACTAGTTATGTTAAATGCTACAAACCAATGTGAATCCAATGGAATGGAAAAAACCACACATTTAAGCTTTAAGAACCATTTTTTTTCTCTATATATTAGCATTTTCTCAAATACATACATGGGAAAAATGAGGTAACTGTAAAATGTGCAAGGAACAGGGCCCCCGAAATTATATATATATATATATATATATATGTTACTATATATATATAAAACCTTTCTAACACAGAACACAGGCGCTGGGCCCAGCCAGGGCTGGGGGAAGGTGCCCACTGTCATGCCTAGGCCAGAAGTTGGTAAATAAAAGAGTAAACAATGACAAGCCCCCACCACAGGAAATCATTGGTAACATGGCATCTATAGCAAGGTCGGCAAATCACAAACATCCTAAATAATTGTTTCATAAATCTTTTTTTATGATGATTAAAAAAAAAAAAAAATGTTGTTTCCCCCCCAGTAGCTGCTGTTGGAATCATTGCTGCAGCCAACACACAATCTGTGAGCCTGTTTCCGCCTGCCCCAGGAATGGTAAGGGTTTGGAAAACCTTTTGTTGGGGTGGGAAGGGAGGGGGGTTTTGGAAAGGGTGGTTCTTTGTGTAAAACACGTGGGTTTTCAACACTGCTATAAATATAGAAACGTCACCTGGAGTTATATACAGTAAGACTTTGGGTTCTCCATGGGGGTAGGACCAGGCTGACAGGTCCCGTGGCAGGCTGGGGCAGGTGGGAGGCAGGGAGCCAGGGCAGCTGCGGGGAGAACGAGGGTGGTTGGAGCATCCCTGAGGCAGCAGGCGCCAAGGGCTACCTGCTAGGATGTGCCGGCCCCACACGCGGTTCGTTCAGGGCAGCAACCCCAGCTGAGGGTAAGAGAGGAAAGAACAGGATCAGAGAAGGAAGGTGGGGAGCTCAGCCAGACCCTACAGGGGCCTCCTCCAGACCTTGGAGGGCAGGGATCAGGCTGGGAGGGGTCCCCTGGAGGTGGAGGTCCATACCCTCCCTGGTCCCCATCCTCCTGGGATTCCTTGAAGGAGACTCACCCAGGCAGGTGGGAGACGGGCCATGGCTGGAGAGGGAGAAATGCCCTGAAAAGCGTACGGTCCCAGTAGGCTCTAGGGACGTGTGCAGTACAGTGCATGGCAGTTATCAGCTGAGCACAGACCCCCCCCAACCCTGCCCCATGACTGCCAGCCGCCCAGCCCAGCCCCAGCCGCACACATGCAAGCAGGCTGGGCGGCACCACTCGACCCTTCTCTGCCCCCTGGGCATTAGGTCCTGGTTGGTCCCCATACCCCACCCCCTACCATTAAACCAAAAGGAAAAAAAAATGTCTTAAATATCCACACCCCCAAATCCTACACGCATTTTTGGGCCAAATGAATAAACAAAAACTGCTGCTCCTCACATTCATGCAAAACAGGGGAGAAGATTGGGCATGGATCTGACCCCGTAGCTGGTGGAGGGGCAGCCACCAGGAGTACAGGGACCCTGCCCAGTGTGTCCCAGCTTGGGCCTGTCTCCCATTTGCTCAGGAGGGCTGTCTGGGCTGTCCTCCAGCCTGGAGACGGGGCTGGAATATCACTGCGCCTGTGGCGAGGGTCCTTGAGACACACAGATACACCCTGCAGAGCAACCTGTACAGAGCTGGCTGCCCGAGTCAAGCAGGGGGACTCAGTTCCAGGTCCTAGGAAATAGTCTCATACCACCGTCTGTCCACATGCCTGGCAGTGCCCCTGGGCAGAGAGCACACCGCTCAGCGCAAGAGACAAGATGACCCAGGACGGCGAGCCCGTTGCCCATCCTGGGGCCAAGGATCTCTATCAGCCGTAAGAGGGGAGCAGACCCCTGGCTCTCAGTGCCAGCAGGAAAAAGAAGGACCCGAGGGTGAACAGGAGGGAGACTGAGCTGGGGATACCCAGGCAGCTCCTTGGCGGGCAGACAGGCAGGCAGATCGGGGAAGTAGTCTTTGGAGCTTGGCAAATGCAGGGGCTTATTGCAGGGGCTTCTCACAGGGAGGACCCTGGCACCAGCTCTGGAGATGCAGGTGGGAATGAAGGGGCAGGCCTGGGCCATTCCCTCCCCGTCCTCCCTGGGTCCCCCCGAGTTTCCAGAGCTTCGGGCAGGGTTCTCGTGGGCAGCTGTGGGGCTTCACTCAGCCTCCCTGGGCACCTCGGAGGCATCAGCTCGGCAAATGGGACATGTCCGGTTAGCCTAGGGGAGCAGCAGCAAGTCAGGATTCACTCTCACTTGTCCTCCGTCCCACCCCTTTATGTTCAGCTGCCTGGTGAGGACTTGGTCCCCGGAGCCAGAACTTCTGGATGATGGCAGGGACAAGAAGAGAAGTTCTCTAGGCTTGCCCTGCCCCTCACCATGGGAGGAATACCTGGGGCCACAGTACCTTCAACCACTTGTCGACACACTTGGTGTGGAACTCATGGTTGCAGGGGAGGACTCGGAGTAGCTGCCGCGCCTCAAAGTCACTGAAGCAGACCACACACCTGGAGAGGAGCACAGTGTCACTTGGCTGCACAATGATGGCTGAGGGAAGGCTCATCAGAGTATAATTCTCCTTGAAGGGACTCTCAACTGCAGCCCAGTTGTTCAGGGGCAAAAGATGGTGGTATGGCACTCACAGTGTCTGCTCTGACTGATGGCTGTCTGGGTTAAAGCGGTAAGATGGGAGCTGCTCTATGTCTGCTTTGGTGAGGCCTCTGGGCTTGGCATCTCCCAGCCGCTCGGCCAGGTTCAGAAGGGCCTAGATAAAGGCAGAAGGGGAGGGTCAGTAGCACTCAGGGCTGGAGGTCTCCCAAACCCCACCTCCCAGCACGGGAAGCCACGGAACCTCATAGTTCTCCATTTCCACATCATCCACATCCAGATCCAGGCTGATGGTGGGCCCCATCGCTGTTGGTGACATTGGCAGCATCGAGCTAGAGAAGGAAGGTATGGGGTCCCAAAGTCAAGGTTAACATGGGGTGGGGGCGGGAAGAGCACAGAACTGCTCCTCTAATTCTTCCATGAAAAGTCCACAGCTCTGCACAGTTTACAACGGGGACCCTGATGCTTGTTCTAGGATGGGAACTCAACAGAGCGTTGTGTGGATGTGGCTTGCTGGGGATACTAGATGGCTTCGGAGGACCTAAGGTCTCCAGGACAATGGGGTATCACAGCTCTGGGGCAGATGTGCTGGTACTTACAGGAAGTAGGGCAGGAAGCTTGGGTAATAAGGTGCTGGCGGCGGTGGCGGTGGCGGTGGGGGCAGTGGCTGTTGCAGGCGGTATCTCTGGGTGCTCAGTCTTCGTGGCACCATGTGGGAATATGACTGCAAGAGGGGGACCGGACATAGGTCAGCCTGCAGGCCGCTTCCTGAATGCCCCAGAGCCCGGATGGGAGGTGGGGCTGGCACTTACCATCCCAAAAGACAGCTCCTGGTGCAATGGATCATGGGGCAGGTAGTGTAGGGGTACTGAGGGGGATAAGGCTGGGCCTGGGGCAGAGGTGGAATAAGTGAAGCCACCCAAGGGGTGCTGTTCCCCACGCAGGTCTACATCATTATCGAGCCGCTGCAAGGGCTAGAAGTGGTAGGGGTGGTAAGTCACAGAAGTGATAAAAGAAATGCCCAACCCTCCCCACCACTCTCCCCCCTCTAGCACAGACCCAACCCCAAGACTCACATGCCCAACCCTCCCCTCTACTCTCCCCCTCTAGCACAGACACAACACCAAGACTCACCATACGGGGGTGCTGGGTCTGCAGTGATACAAACTGCCCAAGAGGCGCCATGTGGGCGGGCTGGGGTGGAGGGGCTGGCGGTGGCGGGTGCAGGATGTAGTGGTCACTGGAGATGAGGTGGGGGTAGGTCTGGTAGGGCACAGGGAGCTGTTGCATGGTGCACGCCTGGATCAGCTGCTGAGAGAGGGGTAAGGGGAGGGGGAGGCTGGAGAAGGTTCTGGGCTAGGCCTTAATTTGTGATGAGGGCCACAGGCTATTCCATCCAGCTAAAGATCCTCATTGTAATACAAACCCAGTAGCCTCAGTGGATCTAGAAGTCCCATCTCTGTCTTAGGCTCCCAGGAGGACATAGTATTTTAAAGACCCACAGCCTTCACTCTAGCACCTCTGCCAATGTAAGACACTGGGTACAGGGAGGTCCCTGAACCTGAAACGCTCTATCACTACCAGTGAGCATGCTTTGATACTTCTTTTCAGGATTACGGACTGGAACCGTGACAGCCTGGGGGAACACGGGAAGCTCAGCTCAGTTCAGGGTTGCTGCGTAGCTGTCCTGGGGAAGATAGCTGCTTGAAACCGGGGTGAGGGTAGGAGAAGAAAGCACCCACTCACCGGGGGTGGGAGGCAGCAGAGGGGGTAGTGCTGCCCACTGAACATCACGGAGCATGCTGGGAGCTGCTGGGCACTGCAGCCAGGGATGTGTTGGCTTGTAGGCAAGGGGAAGCCTTGGGTGGTCACTGTGGTGACTGTGTAGGACAGAGGGACAGGTCCCTGGTGCACCTGTGAGTAGAGAGAGAGCCAGGGAACTATAGGGAGGCCCCACCACTCAGATTACCCTCAGGAGAAAAAGTCCTGCCAGGCTCAACTCCCAGGTTCCTGTCCCTTCTCAGCTAGGGACCTACCCAATTACAGACCAGACTATTCCCTGGCCCAGGGACCCCAGGGAAGGACCTCTAGGAATTCAGGAAGGGTACCTATCTCTTTCAGTCATTCACTCTGTGGCCCCAGGGAAAGCCCTGCCTTTGTTTGGGCCTCAGTTTACCTACCTGTAAAACAAGGCTAATAATGTCTCCCACAACCATGTAATGAGTTAAGCAAGATGAAATCAGGGTTTTGTAGCCTTTGCTTCTTAAGACTGGTTTGTCAAAGGCTGGGGGAGTGGGCAAGTGTTGTGCCTACCTGTTCGTGGAGATCAACCATGAACGGGCTCTGCTGGGTGGCTGGGTGCAGCATTCGTGGGCTCCCGCCGGCAGGAGCCGAGGCTCGGTGCTCCTCTAAGAAGAGGTGTGGTGGTCGGGGCAGCGGCTGCTGGGAGGGTAAGCGCTCATCCTGGGCAGGTGGGCTGGCCAGGGGGCCCTCGTGGCTGGGGCTGCACCACAGAGAGGAGGCCCCATAGGACTGAAGGGGTGCCACTCATTCACAGAGCAGGGAGAGAAGCCAGGGTTGTACACCCACTGGGGAGGGAAGATAGCTTGGGACCCTGGGCCCCACCCCTCTGGAACCCCAGGCCCTAGTCAAGCTGGCCACCTCAATACCAGGCCTGGGAGATTCCCTCTTACCTTCCCCAGAGCTGGCCTGGAGTGCTGCTAGGTCCTGCAGAGAATCGCCGCTGACCCACAGGGATAGAGGGTGGCCACCTAGTCACTGCCAGAGCCCATGGTCGCATCAGGGGAACAGTGGGTTGGAGGGGCTAGGCCAGGGCTCACAACCCTAGGAGGCAAAGATACTGAGGTGTGGATAAGTCCAGTCACTGGCCCCATTACAGGCTGGGGAGACTCAATCGAATCACTGCAATATGTCTGCAGGGGCCAGTGATATTCATTATGCTCCTGGGCTCCATGTGCACCCTCAGAGTGGCCTGCTCTGGACCCTGGGGGCCAGGGATGACAGATTACGGACAGGCTCTGCCTGTAAGGAAGTAGGCCTCAGCTTCCAGCTCTGTGAAATGGCATCAAGTCCCCTCAGAGTTCTGGCTAACACTTGTTGGGGCCAGCTGGTTCCAGCAAGGATCCTAATGGACAGGGCTCCTGGGTACTGACCCCTGGTATGAGGACTTGGGCAGGACCTTCCCTTTCCTTTTGCCATGGGCTGCAGCTTGGCCTCCAAACACCCTCCCTTCCATTTGGCTGGCTCAGAAGGGATCCCAAAGAGACCTGGAACCCAGTTCTCCTCCCACTATCACCAGGTAAGAGGTTCCAACCTGTTTTCTGCCATTGGGGGTTTTCAGCTCCAGGCAAAGCAGTGTTTTCTTTCCTTGACCAGTTCCCACAGTGCCACCCCAGTGTGACTTAAATCTATCTACTCTTCAAGAAAGGTATTGTTAGAGCATTTGGCAGAGGAGAAAAACCAAGGATCAGCAAGAGGAAAGGACTGGCCCTAGACCCCACAGTAAGCATTAAAGCTAGGACAGGGGCCACTACAAGCCTGTTCCTGCATCTGAGTGGTTACTGATAGCTTATTGGGTCTGGCATAGGTCCTTGTTCTGGGGAAAAGTGGGGGGTCCTAACACAGCCCCCAAAGTGGAACGTGGGGCCTACTAAGGAAAAAAGGGAAGCAAGACCCTGAGAGAGGAAGTTGAGAAAGAGTGGGCGGGGCGGGACCTCCTCCCCAGAGTCAGAGAGGGGGCCCAGGTGGGGGAAGCTGAGGGACTTGGCTCAATCCCAGGCTTCCATTCATTAACTTCATAGGTTGGGATAAGGCCCTGGCAGGGAAAGCTCTAGAACCTGTCAGGTCCTGCAAAGTTGAAGAGTACATCAAACAGGGTCAGCCCTTTGCTGTTCCTGCCACAGGGAAACCCCCTCTACCGCTTCTCCATTTAACAATTTTCCAATACATCCTTGAGACCCAACTTGAAATGTCACCTCCTTATTTGTCAATAACACAGCCAGGGAACTGGTGTTAACTGTCAGTTCAACATCTTGTTTCTTCCTGCCAATAGCTACAAGAACCATTTCCTCAGTGCTGGGCTCTACAAGCTTGGGCCCTAATTCTGAAAATGAGCCTTCCTAGGAATTATTACCTCCACTTCACAGATAGTGCCTGGCTGAAGCCACACAGGCAGGAGGTATATAGGTTGGAATTCACATTTCTCCCCTAACTCAAGAGCTATGGCACTCAGAGGAGGGTATGGACAGGGTGCAGTGACCACTCTGTGTCTAGCACAGGGCAGGTGTTATAAATGTGCACTGAAGAAAGTCAAACACACAGGTCCAAGGCCACATAGTCTGGCAGTGATGATATTAGTGCCAGTGATTAAAAACCAGGAGATTACAAAAACAACCTCTCAGGGGAGGGGAGAAAAGTGAGAAACTCGGTCCCACTGGGCCTTATTTCTGCACGCCTTCCTCATGTGCTCTCCAAGCCACTCTAGCCCATTTTCTGCCTGCCCACCATAGACGACAGTGTTTGTGAACTCTGGGCATGGGCACATCCTTACCACACATGTATATACATAGCCCTCCTATTTCCTGCTATCCATCTACCAAGCAAACAAGGGCCAAGGGAGACACAGATAACTGAAGCAACAAACTCTTGGCCCATTCCAGACCCTCTTTGGAGGTTCAGGGAACATGGGCACCTACATTTTATCAAATTCCCTAGCAATTTCTATGGCACAGTCAGGTTTGGAACTTCTGCTCTAGCTGATTCCAGAGATCTAGGGAGCCACAGTTCTGCCAATGAGAAATAGTAACAATAAGAATTATAACATTTCTCATGTGCCAATTTGATGAGTCCCCATACAACCTTTGGAGGTAAGGACACTGAGGCATGACCCAGTTTGACCATAAAGCACCCATGTTTAGCCATCAATTCAGTAGTGGCCAGTGGCCTCAACTGCTCATGGGTGCTAATCCCACAAAGACCGGTCTGTGGGAATCTGCTCCATGGCCAGACCTCCGACAAAGGCACCTAGTCCTCAGGAAAGGTAAGTAAGGAGCTGAGAAACCAGACCAGCAGACAGACAGCGTCAGCCATCACAGCCCCATACCTAACACCCCCAGCTTCTTGCTGGAGTCTTGGTTGAAGACTTTAGGTACATGGCTTCCCCTTTTCTGAGCTTTAGCTTTCTTATCTTTAAAAGGGGAACAACCCACTAACTGCCTCCCAAGGCTCCTCAAGGACTGCAGTACAAGTGATTTGTAAAGTTTGAACTCAGTTTGGGTGTGAATGATCATTATCAGAAAATAAGATACAGTGACCTCCATCCCCAAACCCCAAGCAGAAAGAGGGCACTACTTTAAGCACAAGGAACACAGGCAGCAAAGGGGACACACCCACTGCACAGTTGACAAAACTGAGGCCCAGAGAAAGGAAGAAACTTGATATAGGCCACAAAACCTGAGGAACACAATTGGTCCTCACTGGCTCCCTATGCTCAGACTCTCTCAATTCCTTTCTCTCACTGGCATCAATAGCCCAAGGAAGATTTTGTTCCAAGCCGTAAAAGAGGCTGAGAAAGCACTGTCTTTCAGGCACCTGTGAGTAGCATTGTTGTGGAGAGAAACCAGTGAGGCCGAGTTGGAGGTAGCAACTTGCTCAAGGTCAAACAGCAAGGGTGGCCAGCTTAACTGCTCTGCCTTTCCACACTAACGCTCTGCTTTCAAAAACGTTAGTGTAAATGGATTGACTGTCCCCTTTCTAAATCCAACCTTGCCTAGAAGCAGGTATCTCACTTTGCACTGACACTCCCACATCCACCCACTTCCCTGTCAGCCAACTCCCTCAGTCCATGGCCCCATGCAGATACCCTGACCCTTGCTTAAGGAGCCCAAGCCTTTTGGACCTGGGGTCTGCTTGCAGGAAAGACACCCTTTTGCAGATGAGCAAATCAGACCCTAGGAGAATGAGTAAACTCAGGCAGGAACAGAAGCCCCTACCCTACTTTCCTGCCCCACCCCCACTCCAAAGAGTAGCTCTCCAACGTGTGGTGCCTGGAGGCGGTTGAAGGCGGGACCACCACACGCGGGGCCATAAGTCTTTGGCTAGTTCATACTCTCTGGGTGACCTTGGTCAAGGAAATCCCTTAGCTTCTGAAAGTCTCAGCAGCCCCAACTGTAAATGGGGTAGAAATCTCTCTTCCCCGGAATGCCACCCAAAGGCCGCAGGGGACAAGAAAACTGGAGGTCATATTAGAAGGGGGAGGAAAGCCCGGGTCCCTAAGGGGCAGGCTCCTCTCCAGATCTGGCCAGGCGCAAGTCGTGGGGCTCCAGGAACCTTCCACAGCCATCCCTGGGGATGGGGTAGAGATCTGAGACTCGGATACCTGCCCCGAGCGGGGCCTCCCGCGTCTCTTTCCTATTCCTTTGTGCCACGCTCAGAAGGACAGTAGGGGCGGGAGGCCCGACTGCAGCGCCGGGGCCGGAGCGCTGTGACTTTAAGAGCCGAGGATCCTGGACCATGTGCTCGGCGTGAGACAAAAGCAACAACAAAGGAAGTGGCGGCCGCAGGGGGAGGGGGCGGCTCCTTCCTCTCCAACCGCAGCGCTCTACCTCTGGAGAGGGGAGATCCGGCCCGGCCTTGGAGGGCGCAGGGGGGCTTCCCTGATCTCAGGGGTCTCGCTGCTCCCAGTCCCTACCGCCCGTGATTAACCCCTGCAGAGCCAGCTGGATCACTAACCCCATTCCCCAGGGAAAGAAACTGAGTTTCAGGGGTGCGGGAATCGGGAGTTATGGGCCTTGGCCCTGACTCACCTTAGGCCGCCCGGCCACACGGTGACTCCTTTGTTCGCGATCTAGAAAGGCTAGGCCGGGCAGGGGGGCGGGGGGGATGCTGCCTGGACCCTTTAAGAGTCCCCGCCCTGCGGAACAATGTGCTCCCCTCCCCACCCCCCAGTCCGGGGGCAGCCCGGCTCCTTCCGGGGCCCTCTCTCTTTGTTGTCCGCCGGACGGCGTCCGCCTCGCGAGGCCCACGCGCGGTCGGTCTTTCTTGGCCCAGGCCCTAGGGGAGCCGAGGGACGCGCAGGACGCAGTTGGTTTGCGCGGCTGCCGGCGGCTGGCCCTTTAAGAACTGGCCGCGGCGGCAGCGGAATGTAACAAACCCCACATTTGATTCACAACATTCGAAGCGGCGGGGTCGCGCGCCGGGTGGGAGGGGGGCTCGCGGGGGTCGCGCCGGGAGATTTAGGCAAACAGTATCCGGGCCTGCAAGCCTNCTCGCGGGGGCGCGCCGGGAGATTTAGGCAAACAGTAGCCGGCTGCAAGCCTGCGGCGGTCCCGCCCCACGCCAGGGGCTCCTCCCCACGGCAGCCCAGAAAGCCAATCACTCATCGCAGCCAGGCACGTGACTGGCGGACCGCCATCTTGAAAGACAAGATTTTTTTTTTTTAATCTCTTATTTGCTTCCACCTTCGCACTTAAAGCGACCGCAGCAGCCACTGTTAAAGGCAAGGGGCGGGGCAACAGAGCCTGATAAAAAGCTGAAGACCTCGGGGTGCACAAGACCGATGAGCAGCAACTCAAACATGCTATGCAAACTCGCTAACTACTCGCGTTTCTGAGGCTTAGTTTCCCTGCGGGAGAAATGAGTCCCGCCAGCAGAGCCGCAGCCCGGACTTACTGTGTCATGGTCACCTCCTTGGGGACCAGGTGCCGCTTCGGACACTGAAGTGCAATGGGGCTGACCTCCAATGGGACAGGGACAGCCGGATCGAGTACTTAGGATGCTTCAACAGCCCCGGACCAGCAACCTTCCCAGAATGACGTCACCTCCAAGAGCTGCAGCACCGCGATGACATCATGATCCGGTCGCCCCACATCTCCTTGTTTATACTGTGCGGCCCCTTTAATTTAGTGGGACGGCCTAGATTGCCCAACAGACCAATGAGGGGCGATCCATGCAAACGAGCTAACGTCTACCAGGTGGGGAGATTGGTCCTGCGCGCGTTGACGTCACAGAGATAATTAGCCGCCCCGCCCCCAACGTGACCACGGGAAAGGGGTGGGGAACAGATTGTAGTTTAAGATTAAACTGGAGTCACCAGGCACTAGTTACTTTTGGCTGGGCGAGGAAGTTTTGTGTCACGCTTCCATACTTAAATTTTCTATCCCTCCCAGCAGCTATAAAACGAGAGATTATGACAATCATCCCATTTTACAGATGAGGAAAATGAAGATTAATAAATACCTAACCTGGGTTGAGGATGCGCTAGCCTAGCATGTGCCAGGCCCTGGGTTTGATCCCCAGCACCTTAGGGGCGGGGTTGCATGCGCATGAGCCTTCACTCGCCCCACATCACAGAACTGGTAAGTGTGGGGGACAGGCATTTGAACCAAAGCCAAGCCTTGTTATCCTTTGCCTGGATGCCTCCCCAGAGAGACATCATACAAAATGCAGCATAACACATCAATTATATAAACAAACAACAATCAGTAATATGCTAGAGCTGTCCCAGAGCTGGGGACAAGCCTAATAAAGACTGGTGAGTGCAACCGTTCAACTAATAACTGAACCCCTGCACAGCTACAGGGATATTTCCATGGGGCTACTTCCAGGACAGCTCGAAACAAAGTGCGAGCGCAAAGTTTATGATTTATTAAATCTGTGTGATGGACTACAGGGTGGGGCTCATTTTTACGCTGCTTGGGTATTTTGTAACCCCAAATTTGTTTTTTGTTTGTTTGTTTGTTTTTGTGGTACTAAGGATTGAACCCAGGCCCTTGCACATGCTAGGCAAGTACTCTACCACTGAGCCAGCCATAATCTCAAATTTTAAAATAAAAATTGAATCCAAAATACTGAACAGGATGTAACGGTACTATCAATATCTTTAATTAGATATATACATCTGCATAGAATATTTCTGAAAGGATATCCAGGAAACTGATTAACAGTTGTCCTCAAGGAGAACTGAATCAGGAGGATAGACTTTTTTTTTGTATATTAACATATACATTTGCTCATTTAAAAAATTTCTAGAGTACAAGCTACTGGGAAATTTAATAAAAACTACCATATAAGAGTATGTTTTAAGTTTTTTAAGCAATAAAAGCTTTTGTTTTCTCGAAATCGGAAATCACTTTTCAGTAGAAATGTCCATTGGAAGAATCCAGAAAGAAGTTTTGGGAACAGACTTGCTTATCACATATCAAGTAGACCAACAACAAATCAGTATTACTGTGGATGCACATCCTAAAGATGGTACCCAGCAGGGTATTTGCAGATCTCTAAGCAATAGAAGATCCCAGTTCTTGAAACAGTGCTACAGATGTAACCTGGAATGCTGTATTTGTCCAGCACTCGACCACTACACACACCCCAGCTCACACGATGATCTCTTCAGTTGGCTCCCTATCATCAGTTCTTCCTTCACCGCCCATATAATCTTAACCTTTTAATTTTCCCCATCATATAAAAGCAGTTGGAAAACCCTCCCCACATTTAAAGGTGTCTACATCTGTAAGAGCATCCCTTGCTTCAACAGGGGCAGAGTTTGCAGTGACTTCCTACTGCCAACGACACATTGTTAAGTCTTTGGGGTGTACTTAACAAATTCTCGCTGTCCAAACCTTTTGGGCTCACCTCTCCTCAACTCTCTCCCACACCATGGCTTCCCTCTGGCCTTCCCTACCTGTCTTGGATGCCCTCTGAATCCCTACCAATCCATTCTTCTTTTTTGCCCTTTGAAGCTCTGCTCTCGTCTCACCTCTTTCAGGAAGCTGCTTGTGATATCTCCAGCTTGTACTGAACACCTCCATCTATGCACACAGGGCTAGTACCTGACCTTCCCCTCATGCCATTTAATTTGCACATGGCCCTGTCACAATCACTGCGTGTCTTAATAATCCTCTTGCTGGCTGAGAGGATTCAGCCCTTTTAAGTGTGCCAACAGTCGGCCTTTGCTGGAAGTTAGGCAGCACAGGGGTGACCCAATCTCATTTTACAGGTGAATATTTCAGACTCACAAAGGCAAAGTGACTTTGCCAAAAAACCCACACAATACCTTAACCACTTCTCACCCTCAGAAAGGGACTTTCCAGCCATGATCCAACCTCTGACTGTGCCATAATTTTTGTCTAATATATCCTCAACTCCCCCTACTCACCTGTGGCGAAATCCTGTTCAAGCTTTGGGGACAGCTCAAAGACTACCTCTTCTGAGCCTTCCCTAACCTGCTGGCTTGTTCTGGCTTCCTCCCAGCAGAATTGTCACACTGTATCACAATAACAGAAGCCTGTTCCCAGCAGGGCCCAGACACCAGTCCAGGGCCTGGCTCATACTAGGTGATGGATGCTCAAAGCAAAGGCTCTGTACTTGCCCCTCATCCTTGTCCAGGAAACTCTTCCCCATCATCTCTCCTGCACAACTCTCTCTCTCTTTTTTTTTTTAACATTTATTTTTTAGTTGTAGGTGGACACAATATTTTATTTGTATGTGGTGCTGGGAATCAAATCCAGTGCCTCACGCATGCTAGGCGAGTGCTCTACCTCCAAACCAAAACCCCAGCCCCTGTACAACTCTCTTATTTATCCCCTGTGTCTAGGCATGACCAGGAAGTCCTCAGTAAATTTCCAGAGTCCCTTGGAGATCAACTAAGATCAGAGGTCAATAAGATATCTTTTCTGGGCACAAGGAAAGCCAGTCTGGAGCAACGTGAAAAGGGGACATAAATTTATCAGATATCCTAAATTTTCAATACAAGGCAGAAATCCGAACTTTTCTTCAAAATCCTATACTTTGGTGGAACTACAATGTGAGGATGTGGCCTACAACTCCCTATGTAGTGATATGTGCCTCTTTCTCGTCACACTTGCCCCCTTGAAGGCAAGTGCTATTTACTCTCATATTACTAATAAAAGTGGTTCAGAGACAGGAACTCACTGCCCCAGAAATGTGGCCAGTGGGCTCCAGAAACCAAAGGTGGGGGTAGCTTGCTGAGTGTTTGTGGAAAGATGCAGGTGCAATGTGGGATTGATCAGATGATCAATCCCACATGATCATCTGACAGTGAACTAAATGCTATGTGCCAATGTTTGTCCCATTTTACAGATGAAGAAACTTAAGTGAGAGGTGATGAGTCACCATGTTACACAGCCATTAAGAGGCAACCCTAACCCAGGGCCTTGTGCATTCGAGGCAAGTGCTCTGCCAACTGAGCTATATCCCCAGCCCTTAGGATCACATTCTTTTTTTTTTTTTTTTTTAAACATATTTATTTATTTATTTATTTATTTAGTTATTGGCAGACACAACATCTTTGTTGGTATGTGGTGCTGAGGATCGAACCCGGGCCGCACGCATGCCAGACGAGCGTGCTACCACTTGAGCCACATCCCCAGCCCCAGGATCACATTCTTGAAGTTTGGTTCAGGCAAAGCAAATGCCAACAAAGGCCCCCATAATTACTCAACTTGCTCAATAATCAAAAGCAAGACGAGGGGCCTTGTGGCTCAGTGGTAGAGTGCTTGCCTAGCATGTGTGAGGTGTGAGACACTGGGTTCGATCCCCAGCACCATATAAAAATAAAAACAAATACAATAAAGGTATTGTGTCCATCTACAACTTAAAAAAAAAAAAAAAAAGCAAGAGGAGACCACAGAGGTTCAGGGACTAGTGGGTGGCTCCAAGTCACACAGAGCAGATGAAAGCCAGAGGGGCTCAAATCCTAATGCTTTCAAGTATAAAGCACTTGATGCTACTACATTCCAGCTTCCTCCTCCAGAACTCCTTTGCAGCTGGGAGGGGCTTGGGCAGGCTGAGGCCAGAAGAGGAGGGTGTGGTCATCACTTCCTGCTGGGGCCCTGCCCAGCCAGGGTTTCCACCTACTCAGAGCCTGGACAGCAGGCTGCCTTCCTCCCTCCCTCAGGGTCACAGAGCACTCCACTCTTCTTGCATGGCTCCTCAAATCCTCCTCCAAAGAGGCAGGGTACAGTAACCTTCCCAGGATAGAGCTGGCAGGAGATAAAGACTGATGTACCACCTCAGGGGAAAGCAGAGCCTGGTAGAGCCAGTTTAGGACTCAGACCTCCCAGATAACACAGAGTATCAGACTTGAGCCTAGAGACTCAAATACCTGGGAGCAAGTTGACAGGTTCCCTGACAAATCCTCTCTGTTGAGAGCAGGATTGAATGTATCTGAGGCCTTAAGTTTTGGCTTCTTTAAAAAGAACAGTTTGTGCAGATGCATCAGTGGGGCAAGGGTGCTGGGTGTCTTGTAGACATGTCAGGGTATGAGGTTCATGTCTGCAGCATTCTGGCTCCAGTTTTGAGACCCTAGGTAATTTATTTGCCTTCTCTAAATCTTGGTTTCTCATCTCTAAGATTGGGCAATAATGATAGTTCTAATTACAGTGACATTTACTGAGCACAAAGGATCAACCCAGCACTGTTGTTCATCTCCTTTAGGTTTCTAAGAAGTTAGGACTACACTAATGGTTAAATGAAGGAACTGCTCTCTTAAGAGCTCTGTGACCCTGAAGTCATGAACCTCTGTGAGGCTGTTTTATCCAGGTGTAAAATAGGGATGAGAGTACCGATCTCAGTGTGTTGTGCATTTTGTGAGACACTTGCTTAACTTTCTGGTTCCGGATCTGCATTTGGATGTGTGTGTGTGTGTGTGTGTGTGTGTGTGTGTGTAGGGGGACTCCCTTTTCTGACTCACCCCAGTCCCTGTAACTCTCATCACTGGAGCGTCAACGTCCGCAAAAGGATTAGGAACCACGACCCACTGTTCACAGATGATAACCTGCGTCTGCAGGAGTACAGTGTCTGGCTGACTCGGGAGATGAGTTCAACCGAGTGCCCCATTTTTCCTCCACATTAAATATCCCCTTTCACCTCTTCTCCTTTCTGGCTCCCGGCACCAGCTCGAATAGAGCTTAGTGACTTTCAAACAACAGAAGCTGTGTGGTCTTGGAAAAGACACTGATCCTCTCTTGCCCCCTCGGAATTCCAGCTTCCTGAATGCAGTAAGGACGGCTGGAGGTCTGTTCCCTGGTCCGGCAGCCGCTACAGGGCAGGGCCCGGGTCATTCTGGTTATTCCAGTGGCTAGCACAAAGGGCGTCAGTAAAAATGTTTGGGACCGGCATAACGAGGCCTTAGGACTGCAGCGCCTCTTAGGCTCCCGGATGCCTGGATCTCAGGTGAAGCTGGACCCACCTGGGGGGCTGTGATCAGGGCAGGCGCGGGGCGCAGGGCTCAGTGGGACTTGTAGTTGCCCAGGCATCCCCGAGCTGAGGCACTTCGATAGCTGACCGGCGGAAGAGAGCGCCACACTGGCACCCAGATGCACAACAGCTAGTTCTGGCTGTGAGCACACGCAGAGGCCTCGTTGGAACCCCAGCGCTAACTCTGCCAGCCCGCGGCCGCCCCCTACCGCTGCGTCCTCGTT
>NW_026000221.1:784134-793270 GCF_001458135.2 Marmota marmota marmota
GTCTTGGTCGGGCGGCGGCCCGGACGCCGCGCCTGCCGCGGGCCCCCCCTCTGGGCTCGCACTGTGGAACCGTCCGCGGACTTCACCACCCGGGCGCGCGCGGGGGAATCCACGCTAGGCCCTCCCACCCAGGCTCCCGAGCAAATGGAACTGGCTGGACCGCACCAAGCGAGGGGGTGGTGGCAGGCGGGAGAAGGCGGGCGGTTTTCGGCCACGCCCACTCACGTTAGGCGGCAAAGGGTGCGCAAGAGCAAAGCGCCCACTTACTACCTCTGTGACCTTGGAAGAAGACTGTGTCCGTTTTCTCATCTGTGAAATAAGGAATAATACGACTCCGTGGCCTTTCAAAGAGTCTTTGCTTCCCGGAAAGTTTGTGCCCCTTCCCCAGCCTCGGAATGGAGCAGGGGGCGCTGGTAGACCTATAAGAACGGGCTCAATAGATCTTGGTTCCTCCTTTGGGCCATTTTCTGGATCTCATGTCTGCGAGATGGAGCGATGACGCTTTATTCAGGAGAAAGTTGGGAGACTCCGGTGACAAGAAGACAAGGCTACTGGCCAAGGGATTGCAGCTCTGTTCCCACGTTCCCTGTATACCTAACACTACATAGGACTGGACTAGAGCTTGACAGACCTGGGAGCCCCAGCCCCAGAGGGAGCAGGTTAATAGATACTACAGTTCCCAGAGGGTGACACGCTGCCAGGTCTCCGGGGACCTGTAGGCCACGCCTCCCAGAGGCTCCCCGCGGGGCGTGTCCGGTTTTCTTAGGCCAGGACTTAGCTCCTATGCTGATGTTGGTTAGGCACACTCGAGGCTTAGTTTTTTTTGTTTTTTTTTTTAATTTCCATCAAAATGTATACTTTCTTTTTATTTATTTATTTAATTATTTTTTAAAATGTGTCATTTTTTTAATATTCTTTAGTTGTCATTGGGTCTTTATTTCACTTATTTATATGTGGTGCTGAGAATTGAACCCAGTGCCTCACACGTGCTAGGCAAGCGCTCTACCACTGAGCCAAACCCCAGCCCCTCTTTTTATTTTTTTATTTATTCTAATTTGTTATACATGATGGCAGAATGTAATTCATTTCGTATTACACATGTAGAGCACAACGAGGTTAGTTTTTAAAGATTCCTTTTTTGGTAGAAGAGCAACCTGGAAAGAACACTTTAAAGGGAATGTGTGCCTTGGAAGTGGGCTCAAGGGTCTGTGGTTTGAGGACAGGGAGAGAGATGGTCTCCTGTATCCCAAAGTTCTTTCTGGGGTGGGAGGCAGTGAATGAATCTGAGACAACAAGGAGGGCTCTTCCTGGGCTGGTCTACTAATTGTAAACAACAACGAATTAACTTTGTACCCTGGACAGAGTGTAGCATCAAGGGATGACTGGGACATTGAGGAAAGATTGAGTGGATTTGCGCTAAGCAGCCATCTTCAGGCTCTGAAGGTGACCTGTGACCACTAGGGTGGGGATTAGGGGATGTCTCCATGTTGCATATGAAGAAGTGGCCGCTCAGAGAGAATAACTAGCCAGTGTGCTTCAGCTAGTCAGGGACAAGCTAGCACTTGGTTTGGACTTGATCAATTTCTGAGCACATAAGGGGTGCACTTAGCAAAGATAAACAATGACGTTTTTATGACCAACTTTTTGAAAAAGCACCCACTTAAAACAGTGGTTATGAAGGAACCCTAATGTGTATCTAAATTGTTACCTCATGTTCACATCACTATTACTTATCCTGTGCTGGATGCTTTCATGCATTAAATGATTGATCTTTAAAAATAATTCTGTGTTGGGCTGAGGATGTGGCTCAAGCTGTAGCGGCGCTCGCCTGGCATGTGTGCCGCCCGGGTTCGATCCTCAGCACCACATACAAACAAAGATCTTGTGTCCGCCAAGAACTGAAAAATAAATATTAAAAAAAAATAATAATTCTGTGAATTGGAGTCTGCCCTTATACCCATTTTACAGATAAGGATATTAAGGTTCAGAGTGATGAAGTACCTTGCCCAAGACTTCAGATGGTAAATTTGGGAGAAGACATGAGGATCCTGGTCATCCTGGGCTCTTGGTCTTTTGCTCCCTGAAAGTAAGTGAACCTGCACATGTTACTCAGACCTGGCTCATCACAGCCTAGAACACAGCGAGCTTCCCAGGCTGCCTTGTGGTAGGTGAAAGGGTGTCCCTTGAGATGGCCAGGATCACATTTGGCTCATCCAGGTGCTGTCCAAAGGTCTAAGTAGACTAGGGTACATCTAACAGCCAGAACAGTGACTCAGAACTGATGGCCCCAGCATGGAAGGAGGGCAGAGGGTTGTGTCTGGGGTCTGTGCAGAGAGACCAGGCTTACTTCTGTGATCTGAAATAGAGCTGGAGCTTGGAACCTGGAGCCTTGGGTGAGGTCATCTGCCTCTCCTTCTACCTATCAGCCACCAGTGATAATTAGAGCCTACTTTCTTCAGAGGAGAATCTGATAACTGGCAGGAAATCCAGGGGCAAGAATAGTTGTGCAGATATGTATTACTGTCCTGGTTCTGCTGCCTACTGACAGTCTGGCCTCAGATGGTGACACAACCGGCCTGGGCTTTTATTTTCCCCAACTGTAATAGGGGAAAAATCATCCTTGAAGTTTTGGGGAGGACTAAATAAGATAATATTTTTATTTATTTTTTGGGGTACTGGGGATTGAACTCAGTGGCATTTGACCACTCAGCCACATCCCCAGCCCTATTTTGTATTTTATTTAGAGATAGAGTCTCACCGAGTTGCTTAGCGCCTTGCTTTTGCTGAGACTGGCTTTGAACTTGCAATCCTCCTGCTTCAGCCTCCTGAGCCACTGGAATTACAGGTGTGCACCACCATGCCTGGCTAAGATAATATTTGTAATGACAACGCAACCACCACCACAACAAAAATTAACATTTACTGGGATTTCACTCTGTGCAGGCACCCAGCCTAGGGCTATTTTTTTGTGTGTGGTGCTGGGGATTGAACCCAGGACCTTGTGCATGTGAGGCAAGCACTCTATCAACTGAGCTATATCCCCAGCCAAGCCTAGGGTTTTAGATATGTGACTTCATTTCATCTTCACCACCTCCTTCCAAGGAAGGTGTCATACATTACCCACAATTTACAGATGAGGAAATTAGGGCTCTGAGATATTGTGTAGCTTGCCTCTCCCCAAGTTGAACCCAGGAGTCTCACCCTGATCTGTTCTCTTAACTGCTTTTCTGTGCCAGTCATGTCAAGTGCTGTCCAACCATTCACAGCATCCTTTCTGTTACATTCCTGGCGACAAAAACACTAAGGGTCACTCCACAGGAACTGGGCTGCATGAGAGATACCTTTTTCTTTGGGGGGTCCTGTGGCGGCTCCTCTGACCTTAAGAGTTCACAGAAAGAGAGAGCACGTACTGACCCTTTTATTGAGGAGAAGCCATTCAAATGAGGCAAGGGGTCAGTTTTCAGGGGGTTGAATCTAGCTTCTTGATGTCTGCTGTCAGCAGGTTGACTGACACCTGGGTAGGCCACACCCAAAGGCAGAGCAAAAGAAGGGGACACGCAAAAGGCATTTCCATGGAACATTCTATCCCAAACAGGGCAAGGGGTAATGTCACAAAGGTACAGGTGAGCACAGCTCCACCCATGGGCTGCAGGAAGGCACACCTGCGCATGAAGACACATTCTGCTACTTCGAGGATCAGTTGCTTAGCACCTTGCTTTTGCTGAGGCTGGCTTTGAACTCATGATCCTCCTGCCTCAGCCTCCTGAGCCACTGGGATTATAGGCATGGGCCACAGTACCTGGCCTAGACTTGTAGTTTTAAACAGATGGATGCCGGACTCAGTGGATCATGTTTCTCTTTTTGCCTGCCTGCTGAAAAGCTCAGAACCTGATTCATGGCCCACCTCTTTTACCCACAATTTTAAGGCAAATATTCTGTGGACTCCATTCAAGCTTAGATTCTCCTTGTTTTCTCAAGCATCTTCCCTTCAAATTTCTTTGCCTTTTTAAAAAATATTATTTTTCAGTTCTAGGTGGACACAATACCTTTATTTAGTACTTTTTCTGTCATTCTGGGGATCAAACTCAGTGCCTCACGTGTGCTAGGAAGCGCTCTACCACTGAGCCACAATTCTAGCCTCAGATTTCTTTGCCTTTTAAAGCTTGTTGTAGCATATATATTGGTAATCTGTTTTAAATTTGAGGAGCTGGGGAACAAATTATCCTGTTAAAATTTCTGGCTATAGTAACTAACTGATGTGTATCCATTGAATGTGAATCAGATGTGGTTCCTGCTCATGAGGAACAGGCCACCCTATGGGGCTGACAAGATGGAGGGCATATGCCTTAAGAAAGTTATGAATTCAATGCTAGGGAAGCCCAGATGAGGGTGTGTGGGAAGATCCCATGACTTGAGTGGTGTCTCAGTTACCTGATTTAATCCTCACAAGATCCCATGCAGTAGGTAATATTTTCTTTGAGTTATAAATGAGAATGTCTGGGGCTGGGGTTGTGGCTCAGAGGTAGAGCGCTTGCCTAGCATGCGTGAGCCAATGGATCTGATCCTCAGCAAAATAAATAAATAAATAAAGGTACAGTATCAACCTACAACTAAAAACTAAATGTTTAACAAAACAAAACAAATGAGGGTTTCTGATATCATGATACAAGGAGGAGCAGGGACTCCAAGAGGCTTACTAACTGGGAAGTGGCCAAGCCACATTCAGACTCTGTCTCTCTTGCTCACCTGTCTATGCCCTTTCTTTGCATCTGGGTTGGGTGTTGAAGAAAGGGAACTTCCATCTTGAAGAGGACTGTAGTCAGATCGGAAAACAACTTAACAAGCTGTAGCAGAAAAGGCAATGTTTTGGTTCAGTAACTGAAAAATCTGGTGATAGATGGGTTCAACAGGCTGTGTCAGGGGCTCACACAGAGTCACAAGGAATCTGTGTGTTTCTGTTTCTTAGCTCCGCTTTACTCAGTCTTAGATTATGTCTCAGTCAGACTTTGCCTTCCAAATAGTAAGATAGCGTTTGGAAGCCCCAGAGTCACTTTCTTACAACTCAGACATCCCAACTGGGAGGAAGTTCTTGCTCTTGACCATTCCAACAAAAATCCTTTACTTGAGACCCATTCATTCTTATTGGCCCAACTTTGGTCACCTGCCCAGACCAGGAGACACTGTGACTTGACTGGCTCAGCCTCATTTATGCCTAGCATGAAGCAGAGGAGAGTGGTGCATGGAGTTTCCCCAAATAAAAACTAGGGTGCTGTTGCCAGGAGAAAGACTACTGGGCAATGGGAATATCAGGTGCCCACTGCCAGGGAACAGGGGAGACCTTCTGGGAGGTAGGCAGACGGAGACAAGGAAAGAAGTGCACAGAGGAATCCCCCCTCTAAAGGAGCAAGAGGGAGGGTCCAGGTGAGTGAGCAAGGACACGGTGGCCACTCCCCTGCCCTTTCCATTTGTGGAGCCCCGAGGCTCTAGTCAGAATGTGTTGCCAGTTCAGTTATTTGCTCTTGAGGGGACATTGGCATGGTCACTTCCTCTCTCTGAACCTCAGGTTCCTCCTCTGTGGAATGGGCATGATGGGTCTCTAACTCTCCTAGGTGATGTCAGGCATCATTGAGAACATGATGTAAAGCACACAGTAGGTACTCAATAAATGCTGATTCCAACTCCCTTTGGAAGGCATAACATCAGCCTTCACTAGAACTTCTCTGGATCCTGAGATGCCAGTTCCAAGGATTTGCATCCCGTGATCCCTTCTGGAAGTGCCGGGGTTCGCTGTGCTTGCTTGTCTACCCTACAGGCTCCCAGCAGGTGCCAGAGGGACCTGGGTACAGACAGCATGGTTCAGAAGGGGGTACTGTCTTCCCCAGCTAGAAAGAGGCAGGACACAAGGCTGATGATCTTGTACTTGGGACCCTCTTTTCTTGTGTTCACATGGGATGGTTGGGCCTTGAGGTTGGCTGAGAAGGGGCTGGGGGCTCGGTCCCTGATGGGAAGCCATTGGCATTGAGACAGCTTTAGCCAGCCTGGGGTGGATGAAACTCCTGGAGAAGGGTGGTTGCTCTTTGAGGGCCTCAGTGGAGAGAATAAATAGCAATGACAGGAGGGGCAGTTCCAGGGTGCCTCGCTCCCCTGCATAAACCTCTCGGGCTGTCCTGGAGTCACCACGTTTGACTGTCAAACCATTTTACTAGTCTCCTCTCCTGTCCTAACCCTGCCTTCTCCACAAGTCCCTGTCCCTGGAGACTCTTGTAGCAGGGAGGGTCTTGACATCCCCCACTCCATTACCCTCTCCATCTCCCGCCTACCACAGGGCTGGATCTTTGTTCCCAGGTGCTCTGAGCTGGGGGTCTTCCAGGTCCTTCCCCCCTTGCTCCTCCAGTCTGAACTCTCGTCTCAGGATCACTGTGAGCCCTGGAACTGTCCCTTCCTCCTCCCCTGGCCCCTAGCTGTGGTCAGTGCCTCCTGAGGAGTCAGCCCCATCCCGGGAGGTGTGGTCTCTGGCAGGGTTAATGATTGCTCAGAAGAGGCAGAGATGGTGCCAAAGTCTGCAGGGCGTGCTGCTGCCAGGCCTAGACAGTGCCTATCTGTGCTTGCTGGTGATCATCTCCGCCTCTGTGGCCCCTTCCGGGGCACAGGTAGGGAACACACGGCTCAGATGCAGCAGTGGGCTCTGGGATTTTCTGGCCGGGGGTAAGGTAGGGTCCTTGGAGATGAGGCAAGCTTTGGGGTCTTTAAAGATCCCGCCTGCCGCTGGGTGGGAATGCCTGCCAGATGGAGCTAGCTGTGGTGCTGGGCTGGACACACCTGGAGTTGAGTCCCAACCAGCTGCGAGGTCTCCATTTCTTCTGGAATATGGGGATAATGCCTACTTCCTGCTCTTCCAAGTCCTTGGGTAATTTGGCCTACGGAAGAGTCTTCTCAGGATGGAAGGGAGGCAGGGTCTCCCAGGCAAATTAATTAACCCACCTGGGCTCCTTTCATAGGAGACTGGAAAGGATGAGGACAAGGTAAGTGAGCCTTGGGAGCCCTAGAGGTTTAGGAGAAAAAGCTGGGCTCTGACCCTGACTGCTTGGTTTAGATCTAAGCTCTGGACTGCATAACTCTTGTGGGCCTCAGTTTCCTCATCTGTAGGGTGGGGATGCTAGTACAGCCAAGAAGCTGAACAGCCCTGAGGCAGGCAGGGTTGGGTGCTTGTATACTCTCTCCAGACTCAGTGATCAAGTCCAGTGCTACCTCAGCCAGGATGAGGAGGTGTCAGGTGGGGACTAATGGCCCCCAAACCTGGCTCATTCCAGGCCCTACTACATCACCTTGCCGTGGTCTATATGGTGGAGACTAAGCTGCCCCCGGGGGCCCGGACTCATTCCTAAGGTAGGGACTGGCTTACTGGGTTAGCACAAGCCCAAGGTAGGGTCTCAGTGAGCATGAGAGTCTGTTGATCAAAACAGGCCGGGCAGGCTGGGGATGTGGCTCAGTGGTACAGCACTTGCCTGGCAAGCGTTAGGGTTTGAGTATGATCCCCAGCACCACAAAAATAAAACAAAACAGGCCATGACCTTATCCTAGTCCCACTTCTCAGTGTGGGAAACAGAGGCCCAGGGAGGGGGGTAGGAATTGGCCTGGGGCTGCATGAGTAGATGAAATGTTGGAATCCATCTGACTCCATATCTGTCTCTCAGATGCAGCAAACTGTGGGAGGGGCACTATAGGGGTGGTGAGTCCCATATCCTCACCCTGGAACACCCTAGCTGAGTTGGTGTCTGCAGATATAGCCATGGAATGATTGAGTGGAGCCCAAACCAGACCTTGGCCAGGGTCTCCTGCGTTTAAAGCTGCTCTGGGTCTAATTCTCTGCCCCTTGCTCTTGGGCATCCTTCTCTGAGCATCTCTGAGCCTCAGTTTTCTCAGAATGATGTGATCTGAATGATAATTCCTTGGGAAGGCAACAAGAGAAAGCAGAAATGAAAGTGTGGTAAGTGGCGGGTGGTGTGGCTGGGCCCTTGGATAAGGTGGGCAGGCCTCCCTTCTCATCCTCCTGGAGGCTCTGAATCCCAGTGGATCTGAATTCTAGAAAGTCTAGAACATCCCTGGACTGTTCTGAGCTGTCTGAAGCCTCCTCCAAATGAGCTTGATGAGCTGGTGTTTCCAGGGCCCAGCAGGGCCAAAGAGGACACCCAGGGACTATCTGCATTCTCCGAGGTGTGGTCCAGAATCTCCTCATTTGCCTCTGATCTTTCCTCAAACACTTTTTTTTTTTTCCTGGTTCCAGAGATTGAACTCAAGGACACTTGACCACTGAGTCATCTCTCCAGCCCTATTTTTTATATATTTTTAAATATATATTTTTTTGTAGTTGTAAATGAACAGAATGCCTTTATTTTATTTGTTTATTTTTATGTGATGCTGAGGATCAAACCCAGTGCCTCAAACCTAGGCAAGCGCTCTGCCACTGAGCGCTGGCTACAGCCCCAGCCCCCTATTTTTTTTTTTTAATTTTTTAGTTGTTAATGGACCATCTATTTTTATTTACTTATATGCAGTGCTGAGATTCGAACCCAGTGCCTCACATATGCTAGGCAAGTGCTCTACCACTAAGCCACAACCCCAGCCTCATATTTTATATTTTATTTAGAGACAAGTTCTCACTGAGTTGCTGAGTGCCTTGCTTTTGCTGAAGCTGGCTTTGAACTTTCAGTCCTCCTGCCTCAGCCTCCAGAGTCACTGAGATTATGGATGTTCATCATCATGCCCAGCCCCAAACACTTTTTAAAAGTAGGAATAGATCCCAGCAGCTCTGGAGGCTGAGATAGGAGAATCACAAGTTCAAAGCCAGCCTCAGCAAAAGTGAGGTGCTAAACAACTCAGTGAGACCCTGTCTCTAAATAAAATACAAAACAGGGCTGGGGATGTGGCTCAGTGGTCAAGTGCCCCTGAGTTCCCAGCACATCCCCCGCCCGGCCTCCCACCCTCCGCCCTCCCCCCCTGCCCCCAGCACCACAAAAATAAAACAAAACAGGCCATGACCTTATCCTAGTCCCACTTCTCAGTGTGGGAAACAGAGGCCCAGGGAGGGGGGTAGGAATTGGCCTGGGGCTGCATGAGTAGATGAAATGTTGGAATC
>NW_026000221.1:793389-834229 GCF_001458135.2 Marmota marmota marmota
CCCGCCGGCCTCCCACCTCCGCCCTACCCCCTGCCCCCCTGCCTGGAAGGAAAAAAGAAAAGAGTGGGAAAGAATAAGAGTGGGACCAGAGCTTGGGGGCAAGGAAGCAGACTTTTCAGAATGTAGAGTCTCCAACTCTTAGTGAAACAAACCGAAAGAAAGGAGACCGCATACAGTTGTGCATGGCGATGGCTGGAGCTGGAACTGGACTGTGCCTTGCTTCAGAACCAAGCTTGGCCTGAGGCTGCGCCTGCTGGGAGAAGGGGGGTACCCAGAGAAAGTTGCCCATGGGCAAGTCCACCCACTTTCTTTTCATTGGTACCTTGCTGGAGTACCAAAAATTACGGGCCCAGAGGGGGAAATACCAATTGCTGGAACATGGCTCCACCCCTGACCTAGGCCTTAAAAGATGGGAGAATTTGCACACGTGCCAAAGGCATGGGAAGGACTTTTGGGCAGAGGGGAGGACAGATGCAAATGCAGGAAGGAGAGAAAATGCAGGGTGTGAACCAAGAACTGGGGCTTTCCGTGTCCTTGGACCACAGGAGGGGAGAGAATGGCTGGTATGGACACTGAGACCCGGACCCTGTGAGGACTTAGCCTGCCGGGGGAAGGGCAGGAAGGGTGTCCTGCGGCCAGGGGAAGCCGTGGGGGAGTCTGAGTTTGGAAGCAAGTGAGCCCAGCCGGATGGGAAGGCTCTCAGAGAGGGCAGCCTGCCCTGGTGCCTTCCCCGGCTCACACAGGACATTTTTTTCCTTAAGTAACCAAATGCCGGGAATGATGTTGAACTTTGGCCTCATTACGATCAAATGAGTATGTTTATGAAAAGTTGCTGTGACGTGTGACAAAGAGGAAGCAAGACGGAATGAAACCCAGGGCCTACCCAGCTGATCCGGAGGGAGGAGAGACAAGAGGACAGGAAAGAGCTCTCTAGGCCAGAAGTCAGGAGGGTGCCATCCCAGCTCCCCCTCTGGCTGGCGGCCTCTGTGGGGCAGGAGCCTTTGCTTCCCTGAGACTCTGGGTCCCCATGGGAAATGGGGGTTGGGGGTGCTGAGGAGCCTCCTCTTCCTTCCAGGGGGTGTTGAGGACCAGATGCAGGGAGACTTTGTATGTGCTTATGCAGATGAAGGGTCCCATCCTTGTTGAGTAAGGACAGTAGACTTGTTGACCTCCCCCTCACCATGAGAGAGGGACGGGAATGGGACAAATTGAACAGCAAGAGGAAGTACAGAGGAAGGGCGCTGTGAGGGGAGGCCTCAGGGATGGTGGGGAATGAGGGTCCTGGTTCAGGCTGATCTCCCTCAACCTCACCTACCTGGGGGGGGGATCTTGGCAGGTCAGGAAGGAAACACCAGAAGGCCAGAACAGAGAGCACAGATTACCTGGCTTTGGATCTGACCCCCATTACTGACTGGTCCCTGTCTCTCCCCCACCTCGTATGCTCAGTGATAATGGGTACAAAGTGCCATTCACAGCACCTGGCCCTTCTTGTCAGCTCCATTTTTTCTTGAGGACTGGGTAGAGTGATCTTGAGGACAGTAATCTCCCGTCTTGGGAGAGGGACTGAGATGGACTTTGTAATGGAGATAAATATACCTTTTACTCCTGCTGGCTGTGCACCTAATGACTGTTTTTGCAACTGTTGACTCACTTCTGAAGGAGGAGAGAGGAGAGAACAGAAGAGATGAGAGATTAAGTGGACGATTACAGCCCCTCAGGGATGCCAGGTCCTGACATGTCCACCCAGCATGAAAGCCCCTGAGTTTTCCTCACAGGGTGGACATCAGCAGTGTACCCCATCACTTATGCTCAGCTGCGTCTCCACCCACCACCATCATCTCCATCCCACAACTATTGCCTCCAAGAACTCTATCTGTACCTCCATTTCCAGTCCACCAACATTTCTACCCTGAAATCACCACCTCTACCAGCTCCACCTGGATCTCCCTCCTAACCATCATACACATTAGCAGTGCACCATTGTCACTTCCATCCCCACTGCCATCCCTTCCGCCATGTGAACACTGCCTTATCCCTGTCAACCCCTCCAGAACCAGCTCCAGCAGCATCCCAGTCACTGCCCTTGTCCCTAACTCCATCACACCCACACTCTGACAGCATGGTGTATGCACAGCATTCTCACCATCTCACTGAGGGCTGAGCATGGCTCAGCACTGCCAAGGATTGTGAGGACCGTGGATGATTATTAATTCCTCCTGAGCGGCTGGGTTCGTCTGCATTTCCCAAAACAACTGAGCATGTGTTATGATCAAATGAGTACGTTTATGAAAAGTTGCCCCATGACATTGACAAGGAGCTTTCCTTCGGATCATCCCTACACCCTGCTCACCCTCATCACTTCCTAGGGTTTCCATTCCTGTTGTACAGAGGAGGAAACAGGCTCGGAGAAGGGCAGTGTGCTACCCAGAGGGATCTTTATTTCTCTGAACTTTAGTTTTCCCTTCTGTAAAGTGGGTATAATAGTACCTACCTTAAAAGGTTTTTGTGGCTCTTAAATAGTGCCCATCTCAGTGTCTGGCACACAGTTGGTGTTCATTATGTGGCAGCTATTATTGCTCATCATCAGAGTGTTTAATGGCTGCCAAACATTCCACCCAGTGCTTGGTCTCCTCTTCTTTACCCATTCCCTGTGCGCCATGTTTAGGTGACTTCCAACTGGCCAGGGTTGGAATCTTCACTTGGATGGACAACATTCTGAAAAAAGAGCTTCCTTGTTTTAGGTTAGTTGGATGACTGGTTCCAAAAGGATAAACATTTGGAGGTTCGGGGTCCACATTGAACTGTGCTTTTTTTTTTTCTTTCCTGTTGGGTCCAAGGGAAAGGCCAGGGCTATACCCTTCCCTCTGTGTCAAGCACAGAACAGGGTCTTGGGCTTGAGAAACTGGGAGTGAATCCTACTCCCTTCCAATGGTGAGATCCTCAGCACATCACTTAGTGCCTCAGTTTCCTCATCTGTAACGGGTTGCTGTGAAAAAATTCTGTGAATTCTAAACATTCTGCTTCCAAACTATAGCTTTACGTTTGCCTCTTCTCTCCAACTCTACTGCCACAGTTCAGTTTGCCAACACACAAAAGCTAGAAAGGTCTTTTAGAAGAGCAAAATGCCTGCTCCTCAAAATCCCTGCTTAAGACTCTAAAGTCTTATTCAATTTTTCTTAGAATAAAAAGCCATCTTTATTGTGCTCGTGGGCCCTTGCATGATCTGGCCCCTGCTTTGCCAGTCAACTTTCCATTACTATAACATATACCTGAGATAATCAACATAAAAAGAGAAAAGGTTTATTTTGGCCCATAATTTGGAGATTTCAGCCCATGATCAGTTGGCCCTGTTGCTTTTGGGCCTGTGGCAGGTCAGCAGCACATTGTGGAAGGAGCACTTGAGGGGTGGAGCAAAGCTGTTCCCTCATGGCTGGGAAGTGGTGGGGGAAAAGGAGGAGAAGATACCGAAGTTCCATAACCTCTTTTGAAGGCCCATTATCTCCTTCAGAGGCACCTTGTCAATGACCTAGGACCTCCTGCTCCTTAGACATTAAAAGATTCCACTACCTCTCAACAGTGCCACGGGCTAGGACCAAGCCTTTAACTCCTGGGCCTTTGTGGACACTCTAGATCCCAACTATAGCACTTGCCTACTCCCCCTCCCTCCCCTTTCACCCTTCTCCCCTTCTCCCTGTGTTCCAGCCACACAGACCCTCTTTCAATTCCTGGAACACACTGGGTTCTTACCTGACCCAAGGTCATCTCTTACAGTGTCCATGATATCTGGAATACCCCTCATCCACATAACAATGCTCATCTATCAAAGCCATGTGGGTATTGAACTTAAACCACTCTCTGCTTTAGTTTTTTTAGCTGTTTCTTCTATTTGTCAGCATGTTTCTAAATATGTTTATATGGTCATTTCTGAATTTTTTTTCCACTTTAGACATTTTCTGTTTCTTTCCTAAAGTGAAAGTTGAGGATTTTACTCTCTCCCCACTCTTCACTCCACCCCCCTCCCTCTCTCTCCTCATTATTATTATTTTCTTTAAGGTACTAAAAATTGAACCCAAGGGCCTCATGTGTGCAAGCACTTCACCACTGAGCTACAGGTCCAGCTGGAGGATTTTATTCTTTTATACCTCAGTGCACTCCCCTTATGCTCACAATAAGTTTACAGCCCACTGACTATGGAAACATTCACATCCAACCCCTCAGTGTATTATGTTCCTGTGCTCTTTCCAGAAAAGATTTCCCACCCACCTCCTTTGCTGTTTCTGCTTAGTTTCCTGTATAGGATCCCTCTTCACTCTAGCCGAGGTGTAAATCTCCCCTAAAATGTTGAAACAATCAACCCTGTTTCCATTTTCTTAGAGACAGTCCTCTGGAGACCCATTGCTCTCTCAGCTCCCTTTCTCCACTTTCTGTGTTGGCATCCTCTATTTCCTGGATTCCTTCCTTTCCTTTTTCTAACTTACTCCCTTGATAAATATAATGGATTATGTTCCTGACTAGCTTCCCCAGGGGAAAAAATGTATAAGAGATAAACATTTGGACTTTGTGTGTCTAAGAATGTTTTTATTTTGCTTGCACATGAAATTGATAGTTTTGGTAGGTATAAAATTCTAGGTTGAAAAGTAATTTGTCTTCAGCATTTTGCAGGCATAGCATTCTGGTTATTTACTTCTACATAACAAAATACCACCAAACTTAGTTACTTAAACAATGATTTGTTAGTATATTTTATGATTCTCTAGGTCATGAATTTGGATAGGGCATATAAGGAATTGCTTAATTCTGCTCCATAGTGTCTGGGACTTTAGAAAGGATTTTGTGAAAGGCTGAGGGCCAGAGCAGTGGGTGTTGCTGAGTATCCTGCTCTCTTTAGGTCTCTCAATGTGGTTAGCTTGAGCTTCCTTATAACATGGCTTCCTGATAGTAGAATAGTTGGACTTCTCATAAGGCACCTTGGAGTTCCAAGAGCAAATGTCTCATGAGGCCTAGGTGTAAGTTGAAAGCCTTCTTCTGAAGTTCCAGAATGTACTTCTGCCACACTCTGTTGGTAAAGCAAGTCATGAAGGCCAGTTCAGATTCAAGAGCATGGGATTAGATTTCACCTCTTTGTTGTTGTTTTTTTTTTTTTTTCTTTTTTAATGTGGTGCTGGGGGCAGGGGGATCAAACCCAGTGCCTCACATGTATAAGGCAAGCACTATACCATTGAGCCACAACCCCAGCCCAGATTTCACCTCTTTTTTTTTTTTTTCAAATATTTATTTTTTTAATTTTCGGCAGACAAAGTGCTGAGGATCGAACCCAGGCCGCACGCATGGCAGGCGAGCGCGCTACCGCTTGAGCCACATCCCCAGCCCCAGATTTCACCTCTTGATGAAGACACCACTAATTAACTTATTAACTGCTTATTGTTCCATTGTCTTTTACTTCCTAGGATTGTTCTTGAAAAGTTCCATGGCCTTCTGATTCTATAACTTGTATTTTCTTTTCACATTTCATGATCTTTTGATCCCTAGTATTCGGAAAATCCTTTGTTATAGCCCCCCGAATTTTGTTGGGAAGCCTTTCAATCTGGAAATTTGTTATTCATTTATGAGAAACTATTTTTATACTTCTCTGATAGATTCCATTTTCTGACTTCTCTTTCAAGAACTTCAGTTAACCTGACATAGGACCCACTGGGTCCTCTAATTTTTTTTCACATATTTTACATTTTCAACTTTATATTTTTATCTATCTATTAAAATTTTTATTCCTGTTATTATTACAGGCATGGTGGCACACACCTGTAATTCTAGCTTCTTGGGATATCAAGGCAGGAGGATGGAGGCAGAAGGATCACAAGTTTGATCCTTGTGATATCCTCTCACAAAGTTAAAATTGAAGAGCTTGGCATGTATTTTAGTGGTGGAGTGCTTGCTTAGCATATGTGGGGTCTTGAGCTCAGTACCATAATTTTTTTTTTTTTTTTGGTAACACTGGTTCTCGATGAAGGATGAATTTAGCCCCTAGAATCTACCATTTTTGACTATCCTAACTTGGGAGTTGCTAATGGCCTTTAGTAGGTAGAAGCTAGAGTTCTTACATCTTACAATGCATAGTGCAGCCTCCACAACAAAGAATCAACTGACCTAAAATGTCAATAGTGCTAAGGTTGAGAAATCTTGATTTATAAGAACTCTTTTTGTTCTTTGTATTTAAAAATATCTATATTATCTTCCCTATTCATGTTAATGAATCTAGTATTTTCTCTTATGGCTCTGAGAATTCTAATTATGATTTTCTTCAGTTTCTTCCATTGTCTTGTTCCTTCTGAAAGGCTTTTGAGTTGGTTTGGATTTCTCAGTGTCTATCCATTGGTGTGCAGGTTCATGGGGGAGAGAAAAAAACTTCATTGTTGTGTTTACACCATCTTACATTTCTCTTTTTCTTTTTTTTTTTTTTTTTTTGTGCTGAGGCTCAAGCCCAGGGCCTCATACATACAAACAAGTGCTCTATCATTGACCATGGAGCCACATCCCCAATCCCTGTGTTTGCCCAATTTCTCTAGTGTAAATACTTCCACTGTGGCTGATCTTGAGCTATCTACATGATATTAACCAGCATGCAGAATTCCTGAAAATTTGGCAAATTTTCTCCACCTTACCTTCAATTTCTAATGATTCCTATCTGTGTGTTCATAAAAAATGAGGCTCTAGACCTGGGCATGTAGCTAGTGGTAGGGCACTTGTTTAGCATGTGAGTCCCTGGGTTTAATTTCCAGCTATGGAGGAAGAAGAGGCAGAGATTAATGCTTTAAAAACTGATTGATAGCCCTGAGTTTTGGGTGGGACTTGTCTCCTGGAGGCTTCTCCTTAAATGATCCAATGAAGGACACCCCACTACACACATTCCAGAATCTGTGGGGTTTTTTGTTGTTGTGTTTTTGTTTTTGTTTTAGACAGATCCATTTTCTTAACTTTTTATTTCTGGTTATTGGTGTTGTATCATCTGGCAGCCAATTCTCTTGGAATTAAGTGGGGGAAGGGGGTTAAGAAGGGCACCATTTAGTGTGCAGTCTTTCACTTAATCCATTTGTTATGGTATTCTCATCTCCTCTATGCTAGTGTTCCCAAGTCCAGAGCTCTCTGATTCAACTTCCTCTGGTGCAGAGGGTTGGGTGGGGTAGCCACCTCATTGCATGTGGGGAAATGGTATCTGGATGTCTAATTGCTTCTCTTAGAAACTTCCAACCAGTTTGCCTTCTCTCAGGCCATCTCACATCTCTGCTTTCAGAAGGTTCTAGAACCTTCAATCTTTTAGCCTACCTGGGGCTTGGGGTCTGCTTCCTGTGTGTATACCCTTCTCGATTATCATTAGCTTGGTAAATTGTTAGTCTCTCATTAGTTCTTTCCAGCTTCCTTACATCATTTTAGTGGGGTCTCAAGAGGGAGGTGAAGCTCAACATAGAATCATCCATGCATAATAGGAGGCTTCCTTCTCCACTCACGAGTTTCTCTTCTTATTCTTCAGATCTCTGCTGAAACTTTGCCTCCTCAGAGACCCCATCCTATCTATTCCTATTATCAACTGCTGCATGAAAAAACTACCCCAGACTTACTGGCAAATAATTTCTGCCATCATTTATTATCTTTAGAAATCTACAATTTGGGCAAGGCTCAGCATGGATGGTTCATCTGGAGGTAGAGGATTCATTTCAGGGTGGTTTTCTCACATGAATGGCAAGTAGGTTTTGACTATCAAATCAAAGCTTGACTGGGCCAGGGCCTTGGTTCCTTTCCACATGAACCCCTTCAGGGGCCTGCTTGGGATTCCTTGAAGCATGGCTGCTGAGTTCCAAGGGTGAGTATTCCAAGAGATAGAAAGGGGAAGCTGTCAGTATCTGTGGCCTGGGCCCAGAAAGCATCTCTGGAGCCATGTTCTATCAGTCAGTCACAGAATTTTGCCAGATATGTTCATTGTACCCACAGGATGTTAAATTTACAGAGGTCACTGAGTAACAACACAGAGGAGCTGATGGTATTGAAAGGAAATTTGAAAATTTGAATACTCAAAGTCCCAAGTAGAGGGGACATGCTGTACCATACAGGACTACACAGGGAAAGCCCAGAGTAGGTCAGGAGGCAGAAAGAGGGAGGAGGAAGCCTGAGTCAGAGTCTTTATGGTGTATTCATGGGAAGGAAGGTGGGAAGGAGCAGTTAAGCAGCTGAACAGGATTAGGACTGGCTGGTTTCTCAATGAGCTCTGGGTTACAGTAGGTTACAGTCCCTGAGTTGTCCAGTACTTGGCCCTGGGGTGGGGAAATATTGATTGGGTGTGTGGGACCTAGATAAAGGGAGTGGTTGGGAATGTGGGCTTTGGGTTGGTTGGTTTATATATGAATGGCATCTCTGAAGGCAAGTTGTTTACCATCTCTAGGAATTAGCTTGCCCTGGAGGGATGGCCTTTCCCCAGACAGCAAGGCCCCAAAGATGTCAAAGCTTTATAAAACACAGAACACTTTTTTAAAGCATGATTAATACACCGGATTCAGGGGAGTGGACATAGTGCCCATCCTTTGCATGGAGAGATTAAAAAAAAACAGTTGTAACCTATTTTTGTCTTCTATACCACCAAAATAGTTTCTCTTTATACTCTTGTAATAACGTCTCTTCCTTCATAGCACTAATGCAGCTGACTATTATTTGTTGCTTTATTTACTTGTTTAGAGTCTGCTTGTCCCTTAAGTCATGTGCTCAGTGAGGGCAGCACCCAGATTGTTTTGCTCTCAGTTGTATCTCCAGCTCTGGGAACAAGGGCTGGAGCACAGTGGATCATGGAGACCCATAGATATTTATTAAGCGAATGAATTATCAATCAGGGTACTCAGCACATAGTAGGCACTTGGGAAATATCAGCAGATATTTAAAATTACCAGTCCTCGTAATTCCCAAATGTTTCTAATCAGACATGATAAATGTGAATTAAAAGTAAGAAGAAGCCTCTTTCTGGGCTTTGTGGCAGACGGAGCAACCTAGGATGTAGAAGGTCCGATAGAACCAAGTCTGAGTGTCTAGGGGACACTGAGAGGGAGTCTGTGAAATGACCAAAGCTGGCCACGGCAGAATTTGGGGAAAAGAGGGACCAGGAATGAGACCCCAAAATGAGCAGGATGAGAGGTGGACCTTTCTTTTCCCATAATGGTAGTTGTTAACATGTAATATATACTCTCTGTGAGCTAGGCGTTGCTAGAGCCTCACCATAAATCCCATGGTATAGACGGCATTCTACTTCCCATTTTACAGTTGAGGAAACTGAGGGCCAGAGGAGTAAAATTACTTGCCCAAGATTACACTGGATTTTCACCCAGGGTTTCTTGTCCACATACTTAGTCGTACTCTCTGGTCCACTCCCAGGTGTTCCATGTCAGCCCACTGGGGTGACAGGGATCCACTATTTCAGAAATGATGGAGATTTCAGAAAGGATTGAAGGAGAAATAGGTTCCACCCATGGGCACATTGGTGGGATATCTGGACAGAAGGAGACCCTGGAACGAGGATTTTAACATGAACAGGAGCGTATCAGGCAGCAAGGCAGGGAAGGACATTCCAGAAAAAGAGAACTTCGTGGACAAAGGGCCAGCGGTGAGGAAAAAGCAGAGTGGTGTGGAGGAGAGAATCAGGGACTGGCTAGAGATGAATCTGGAGAGGGACATCACGGTCAGGTCACAGAGGGTCTTTGGAAAGCCCTTTTATGGACTTTGGACTCTGGCAATGGGGAGCCATTGATGGTTTGAGCAAGGGAGGGAAGTCATGGGATTGGGTGAAGAAGGGTTACTCCAGCCGAATGGAGGATTAGAGAGGTTGGGGGAGGGAGCCTTCCAGGAAGCTTGGTAACACTGAGCTAGGGAGAGGGGAAGGGGGCTACTGGGTCGGAGGGAGGTGCAGACAGATTGGAGCGGAATGGAGAGGGACTCACACATGTGTGCAGTCTGGAAAAGGGGGCGTTAAGAGTGACTTTGACAAATGGGTGGATCTTTGAGGTGGAAACTCAGGAGGAGGGTTAGGTGGCTTGAAGGAGAGGAGTTCTGGTGTTTCAAGGTCAAGGTTCCCTTGGTCAAGGTTTTAACTCTGGAAGCCCCTCTATATCCCTCTCCTCTCCCACTGGCCTCCCTCTTGAATGGTACTGAGTGCAGAAGCACTGGGCAGGAGGGAGAGTGGATGGGGAGGTGCCCAGGATCAGGTGAGGTGTGCTTGGCACAACTGTTCTTTTATTTGCTTTAAAGCTTTGATTTAATTCATATTTGGAAAAGTTAATTCATTCACTTAGCACAATATACAGGCTAAGGTGCTATCTGATAGAATAATTACAGAGCAGCAGCATATAAAAAGTCTCTCTCTCTTTTTTTTTTTTTTATACTGGGAATTGAAATTGAATCCAGGTCACTTAAGCACTGAGCCACATCCTCAGACCTTTTTTTTTTTTTTTTAAACATTCTTATTAGTTATTGATGGACATTTATTTACTTGTTTGTTTATATGTGGTGCCTCACACATGCTAGGCAAGTGCTCTACCACTGAGCCACAACCTCAGCACCCCCCAGACCCTTTTGATATTTATTTAGAGACAGGGTCTTGCTGAATTGCTTAGGGCCTTGTTTAGTTGCTGAGGCTGGCTTTGAACTCAAGATCCTCCTGCCTCAGCCTCCTGAGACGCCGGGATTCTAGGTGTGTACCATCACAGCTGGCTCAAAAAATTTTTTTTTTTACAGAAAACAAAACATTTAAGGATCCTGTCCTGCTCGCTCCTTCTTTAGTGTAATAAGCCACTTTGTCCTTTGGCATGAAGGAGACTTGGAGTTTTAGATCTCTGAATAACAGGAAAACAATGTTCTCCTTTTCCTGGTTGAAGGACAGCTTGTAATTTCAGATGACTAAGAAGATTGAGTTTTCCAAGGGTGCTTGTGTAGCTGTCAATCAATAAGAGGAGTGCATATACACCCTTTACCAAAATGATGTGACTTGGTGGGAATCCTTCTACTGCAAAGAATCTTACAGGTCTGGCTTCCATGGAACACACTGAGAAAAGCTGACAAGGCAGCTATTAAATGAATCAGCAAGTGGGACAAAGGACCCTGCCTACCCATAATGTCGCTGATGGTCTTGAACAATCAAAGCCCCTGAGTTTGAAGGATGCTATTAATGTGAACAAACAGGCAGGGTAGCATAGTGGTTAAGGTGTGCATTGTACCATCCAAAAGGCCTGTGTGTGTTCAGCGCATGGTCTTATCATTGACTCTCTGTGTGCCCTCAGGCTAACCCTTCTTCCCTCAGCCTTAAGTTCTTAACTGCCAAAGAATAATGTAATTTTCCACCTCAGATGCTTGGAGCAAGGTCTGGGATAGAGTGGGTGCTGAGCTCTGGGGTCAAGATCAGCTATTGTGCCCTGGCTGTCTGGCTCTCCCTGTGCTCACCCCCAACCTGGAGCATCTGGAAAGTAGACAGAGGGTGAGAGGGCCCTGAAGGAGATCCACTGAGTGAAGGTGGTGGGTGGGCTCAGGGTCAGAGCCAGGCAGATGGGCTTTGCTGGAGGGAGGGAGGGAGGGAGGCCTGGGTTGAGATGCCGTTCCCTGACACCTTTCCTCCTAGGTCCCTCGTGATGGCCCGGCCTTGGCTGCCCTGTTTCCTGCTTTCTGCCCTGACGGTATCTGGTGGGTGTCTCCTCTCTCCAACAAGAACAGCAATAAGCTGGGGCCCTTCAGCAGGACCTGTCACAGTAGAGGGGCTGTCCCTCATTAGCGAACCCCCAGGTCCCGTTGGCTGGCACTGTGCGTGGCTGGCTGCCCGGGGAGCCTGGGGAGGAAGCCAGCCCTCTCTGGATGAGTTGGGCTGGAGGTTGGCCATAGGACAGGGTGGGGGGGTCAGGATCTTCAGGGGTGTCCAGGTGACCCAGTGCTCTGTGTCCCTCCAGTGGCAGCCAACTTGCCCCCAAAGTTTGGAGACAACATGACGCTTGTGCAACTGCCTGAGGACTTGCCATTGGGTGAGTAACGGTCCCAAGCCTTTACCCACCAAAGCCCTAGGGGTGCAGGCGACCCGGAGGGAGTTTGTTTGATTTTAGAAGTTTGTTTTCTCTGCAGCTTTTGAGTGGAGAACAGTGTCCCCTTGGGTGTGATCTGCTCCTCCAGGGACCCTCACATAATGCCAGATAAACAAAACTCATTTCCATTTCCTATCTCTTTCAATCTTTCTGATTACTCCAAGGAGATGACTTCAGGCTCAGGGACTTACCTAGACATGTTGTGCTGGAAGTCAATCAGTTTGCTTTCTTTGTAGAGTTACACTCTCTCTATGGCAAGGGGGGGGGGTTCCATTTATGTCAGTGATCTAAAGTTTGCTTTCAAAATATATGTATTTATATGAAATAGCAAGTTAGTGAAAAGATTAATAAAGGTGGCGTGGTGGTGGTTGCAGTCCCAGCTACTCAGGAGGCTGAGGTGAGAGGATCATTTGAGCCCAGGAGTTTGAGAACAGCTTGGGGAACATAGTGAGACCCCATCTTAAAAAAAAAAAAGAAGTAGAAGAATCATAACTAATGATCCATGGATATGGAGAAGGTTGTGGCAGTGAAATAGGAAGGAATAAGAGTTGAGAAACATCATTTTGTAAGAAGCCAGGGGAACTGGACCAAATTCCCAGAAGGCAGGATGTGGACCAGGGAGGCTGACACAATAGTTGAGGGCATTCATTGGGACCCGGATGTACATCAAGGTGGGGGCTTATTGTCTTCTCCCTTGGCCAGCCAGAGCTGTTAAGGAGGCCACTCCTTCGTCCTGTCTCCCTCTTCTGCCTCAATGCTCTGCCTTCCCTGGGGGTGGCCTCCCCCCAATGTGGTAGAGATGGCTCATGCAATACCCCATTCCAGCCAGTGGCAGGAGCAGGGGCCAAGAGGGCTTGTCCCTGGCTCCTGGGGAATGGGTATTAGAGGGGGGAGGGGGAAAAATTAACAGTCTTTGTCATAGTGTCAGAATTGAGATCTAAAAATATCAGAAGTTACCAGATGAAGCAAGAGACTACATCAAAGATAGTGAAAGCCACAGTCAGCCCTGGGATTCAGAAACTTGTGTCTAAGTACAGGACAAAAGGATGAGGATGGACTTTGCAGCCACAAAGGCCTTATCCATTTGGATATGATTGCTGGGACAGTTAGTATCTTATGGGTCATACTGGCAAAAGTTTAAGGCCCAGGATGAGGGAGGCGATAGTTACATCACATTCTGGGATGGCACACCCTTCCTTGGAGGACCGGGCGGAGACCATCTGAGATATCTCTGAAAGTTCTTTGTAGAACAGAGAAATATTGTATACATATTAATGATATTTACATATATTTTCATAACTGTTTGGTGTAAGAGAAAAATAAACAAACACACATACACGTTTCCAAACAAATGTCACAAATATGTGTAATGCACATGCTCTCAAGATCCCCATAATTCTGGGCAGCCCTCTAATGTCTAATAAGTCAACATGAGTCTCTGCCCTGGTATCCCAGGCTCTGCCTGTGTATGTGCTTTTGAGGGTTGTGGCTTTCCTCTTGCTCCTGTCTCCCGCCCTCTGGTCAGTCCCTAGTCCCCTGCAGCCAGCTCCTGCCTGCTCTGGAGGCTGTTGCTCCTTCCCACTTTGCTTTCTCCAGGCTTGGACCCAGACTGCATCTCCCACTGCATGTCACAGTCTTTACTGAAGGTTTGGGAGTCAGGGAGGAGAGGACAGCACTTGACAGCACTTGCTGCTGTTGTCCCCTGGCTTGTGAGATACTTGTCTTTCTGAGTCTGGCTTATTTCACTTAACACAGTGCCCTCCAGTTCCATCCATTTCTTTGCAAATGACAAATTATTTTCTTCTTTAAGGCTGAATAATATTCCACTGTGTATATTTCTCATATTTTCTTTATCCATTCATCTGTGGTTGGGCAGCTAGGATGATTCCGCATCTTAACTATTGTGCACATTGGGGTGCAAGTGTCTGACTTCATTTCCTCCAGCTGTACACCCAGCAGCGGGATAGCTGGGTGGTTTGGTAGTTCTACTTTCACTGTTTTGAGGGACCTCTTTATTGTTTTCCATGGTGGCTATACTAATTTACATTCCCAACAATGGGTGCAAGGGTTCTTTTCCACTTTTGGGGAGGGGAGTCCTGGGGATTGAACCCAGGGCCCCACGTACGTTAGGCAAGTGCTCTAACATGGTTATATCACCAACCGCTTTTATTTAATTTTGAGACAGGGTCTTGCTAAGTTGCTCAGGCTGGCTTCAAACCTGTGATCCTCCTGCTTTGGCCTCTGGAGTCACTGGGATCATAGGCCGCACCACCACGCTCGGCCAAGGGGTCCTTTCCTTTCCTTTCCTGAGAACAAATTTTTTTAGCAACACTGTCTTGAAGGTCCTCCCGGGGAGGGAGCCATGGTGGGGAAAGACTGACGGACCTTCCAAGCTGGAGATGTGGAGACTGTTTAACCAGAGAACAGCAGACTCCAGGGCATGTGACCCCGGCCATCCCTGAGGGGCTGGTGGTTCTGTGAGATGCTCGGATGGGCGCCGGACCACAGGGGGCATGAAGCTGTCATGAGCAGTTTTGCTTTCATGGGACCCTTCAGAACAATATATTCAAATTATACATACATAGAAACATTTGTTTATTTTTTGGTGGCACTGGAGACCAATCCCAGGAGCTTGAGCATGCTAAGCAGGTGAGCTACCACTGAGGTACATCTCCAGCTCTTTTTCTATTTTTTTAATTTTGAGACAGGGTCTCACTAAATTGCCCAGAGTGGCCTTGAACTTATGATCCTCCTGCCTCAGCCTCCCAAGTGGCTTGGATTACAGGAGTGCACTACGGTGCCTGGTTATAAATTTTTAATCGACACATAAAATCGGGCATGTTTATGGAGCACAGCGCAGCACTTCAATGAATACATATACTGTGTGAAGATCAGATTAGTGTAATTAGCATATCTGCCACCTGCATTTGTCATTTCTTTGTGTTGGGAACTTTCAAAATCCTCTCTATTAGCTATTTTGAGATATGTTATTAATTATTGTCAACCATAGTTACTAAAGGGCATTTGAAGTTATTCCTTCTGTCCAACTGTACCCCTGTACCCATTAACCATCTTTCTCCATCTGTCCCCCCCTCCAAATTATATTTTATGGTTGCATTGGCATAAGGAAAAATATGCAAACTATATTAAAAATAATATTTTATTTCTGATTTTTTTTTTCTTTTTGGTACCAGGGATTGAGCCCAGAGGTGCTTAACCACTGAGCCACATCCCCAGCCCTTTTTTGTATTTTATTTAGAGACAGGGTCTTGCTGAATTACTCAGGGCCCCTCTAAGTTGCTGAGGCTGGCTTTGAACTCTCGATCCTCCTGCCTCAGCCTCCTGAACTGCTAGGATTACAGGGGTACCCCCTTGTGTCCTCCTGAGCTGCTGGGATTACAGGGGTGCCCCCTTGTGCCCGGCTCCTTCTGACTTTAAAAGACATTAAGTATCACTGTGTGCCCCTGAAAGTACCGTGGTTCCCAGGCTCCAAGCCTCCTGTGCCAATGGATGAGGCTTCTGAGGACCCATGGATGGCAGCTCTAGGGGGACACACGCTGATAAAATGGGAAAAGCCCTTGCTAAGAGCAGGTGTCCAGTGACAGGAGGGGAGGACTGAGGGGAGATGAGTTCCAGGCACCGAGGGTGCCCCAGCAGAGGCTGAACTTGGTCGACAGTCCACTGGGTGAGGCTGAGGGGACCAGGGGTCGGTCTGAAGAATCTGCAAAAAGTCCCTTTCAGGCTGAAGAGTCTCCAACCTCGGGGTTTTCATGCTCCCCTCTTCCCAGCCCCTGCTCTGCCCAGGGAGGCAGTGAGAGAGGCAGGTTCTTGGGAGGCCAGCAGCAGATGCAGCTTTGGTTAACTGGAGCAGAAACAGTGTCCTGAAAAGCTCCGGGGAAACTCTCGAGATAAAGGGAGAGCTTAGAAGAGGCCAGGCCCAGGCACCTCCGGGTCATCAGCAGCCCCCACCCTAGCATGCACCCAGCTGCTGCACCTGGAACACGGTGACCTCCACAGGCTCGGCCATGGGAGAGGAAGGCACCTGGGTAACACCCGCCCTGCTTCTTCCCATCCCGTGCACTTAGAAAAACTGCCCCAGAGGAAATCAAGAAGCAGTTCTTGAGAGGCCTTTGAATGGGGGCTCAGTAACAACCACGTCTGATGTCCATGACCACAGGGCTGGATCCTGGGGACTGGGGACATCTCAGAACTAAGGTGGAGCCTGTGTGCAGAGCAGCCAGACCCCCAGCCCAGCCTCATGGGCAGCTCTGCCAGACTAGTACTGAAAGAGGTGGGCACAGAGCCTGGGCAGCCCCGTTCCATCTCCAGGTGCTGTGGCCTTCTGGATGGTAGCAGAAGACACGGACAATGCCCATCTGATTTATGGGATCAGTGGCCCCAATGCCTACTTCTTCAATGTCACCAGAGACACGGGGGAAGTGAGGCTGGCCTACCCTCTGGACTTTGAGGTAACAGGGCAGCAGCATGGGAAGGGTCCGAGAGGGGGAGGCCTCTCTCAGGTGGTGTCCAGGTGGCAGGCACTGGCCTATGTACCCACGCTGAGCTCACCCGGGGTCCCTTCTCCCTGCCCACCACAGACGCTCCCGGTCTTCAGCGTCACCATCTCTGTGAGCGACGGTCTCAACACAGTGAGTTGGAAGGTGGAGGGGGTGGAGAGTGACCCAGGGAGGGAAGAGCAGGGTTCCAGGGGCCCACTCTATTTTTTTTCTTTTTGTGGTGCTGGGGATTGAACCCAGGGCCTTGTGCACGTGAGGAAAGCACTCTACCAACTGAGCTCTGTCCCCAGTCCCCAGGTGCCCCCTCTAGACTGTGTGGTCCACCTCAAGCAAGTAGAGCACCCTAGTTAATAACAAATTTAATGTTTATTCTTATCATGACCAGAGTTGATATGTGTTATTAACTCAATTACATAATCAAATTTTGTTTACATGAAAGTATGACATTAATTAATGTAATATTGATTAAAAATCAAGTGTCAAACACCTCTCATAGCTGGGCACAGTGGCACATGCCTGTAATCCCAGCAGCTTGGGAGGCTGAGGCAGGAGGATCGTGAGTTCAAAGCCAGCTTCAGCAATGGCGAGGCGCTAAGCAACTCATCAAGACCCTGCCTCTAAACAAAATATGAAAAAGGGGCAGGGGATGTGCCTCAGTGGTTAAATTCTAGGTTCAATCCCTGGTACCAAAACCAAAACAAAACACCTCCCTACCCACGCAGGTGGGTGATCTCAGCTCCTTTGTCTGAATGTGTTGGCATCTACATTCACATTTCTAAAATATGCTACTGTCTCTTGTATGGAAGTGGAGAATTGGTCTCTGATGTATTCCCTAAACCACATTTTATTAGTCCATTTTCCCATGACTATAACAAAGTGCCTGAGGCTTGGCATAAAGAGGTTTGTTTAGCTCACAGTTCCAGAGGTTCAAGAGCATGGTGCTGGCATCGACCAGGCTCTGGCGAGGACCTCATGGCACATGGCTCCACAGTGATGGGCATACATGCAAGAGGGAGAGATCATATCACCAGACAGGAAGCTGCGGAGCCTAGGGAATGGCCCGACCTGCTCTTCTATAACAATCCCCTTGTGAGAACTACCCAGGAGCCACAGGGAAATTATCGTAATCCCTTCCAAGGGGGGCAACCCCAGGGACCTCCCACTCTGTGAAAGATTCCACAACCTCCACATCGACCCACTGTGGACGAAGCCTCCAACGCAGGAATCCTTGGGAGAAAACCCACATCCAAACCATAGCACCCACCCCTTAAAAAGATCACTTGAATTCTCGTTAATAAATTCTCTATGTAAACATTTTAAAATTTGCAGAGAAAGCTAAATTCTCCTTAAAGAGCCCCCTGAGGCCAACCCCACTGAAATGTCCACGGTACTGTGTTGCTTCCTCCCCTTCCCGGGTGCATGCGTACATCCCTATATCCTTGGAGGAAAGGCTGCCCCTGTTGGTGCATTTCCTGAAACCCACATGATGGGACCCTGCTGTATGTACTGTCTTGAAGCCGCCTTGTCTACTTGGTAGTTGAGCTTGATGCTCTTTTTGCATTTGTGAATATAAATCATTCTTTCTTTTCCTTGTTTGAAAGTTCTTAAGAAAAGAGGTTTATTTGGGCTCACAGTTCTGGTCCAGTGTTGAGGGGCTCCACCTGGCGATGGACTTCTTGCGGGGGTGTACCAAGGCTGTGCAGGGCAGCACGTGGGGAGAAATGGGGCGCTCCCCTGTTTCTTGTAATGTCTGTCTTCTGTGTGGGAATGTGTCATGGGGCTTTAGTTAGTCCCCTTTCATGGGCACTCAGGTTGTTCACAGCTTTCAACTGTGGCAAACAAAGCTTAGTTGCATGTTCCTGTTATAGGACAGGCACATTTTAAATTTAAAGAATACCTAAAGATATCTGCAATTTCACTTTCAAATGGTTCAGAAAATCTAGGGAGAGTAAGGGAAACTAAACGATGGGTTGATCCAGAAGAAAGGTATCAGGGTTCTGTGTACTATCTTTGCAACTTTTCCCGGCATTTTATTTATATGTTTTTTGGTACCAGAGATTGAACCCACAGGTGCATGACCACGGAGCCACATCCCTAGCCTGTTTTTTTTTTAATATTTATTTTTTAGTTTTAGGTGGACACAATATCTTTATTTTATTTTTATGTGGTGCTGAGGATTGAACCCAGTGCCTCGCGCATGCCAGGCGAGTGCGATACCGCTTGAGCCACGTTCCCAGCCCCCAGCCTGTTTTTATATTTTATTTAGAGACAGGGTCTCACTGAGTTGCTTAGGGCCTCGCTAAGTTGCTGAGGCTGGCTTTGAACTTGCGACCCTCCTGCCTCAGCCTCTTGAGTCCCTGCAATTACAGGCATGCACCACTGTGCCTGGCCTTTTCTGGCATTTTAAACCATATTTTCTGGGCTCACCTGGGCTTTCTTACCTGCAGGTGCAAAAAGACATGCCCGTGATTGTGGAAGACAGAAATGACAATGCCCCTGTTTTCCAGAACACCGGATTCTCCACTAGTATCAACGAGGTAACATCTCTCTTAATGGGGCAGAGCATGGGGAAGGGTATATCCTAAAGCGCTTCTCAGAGTGGGAAGCACCAGAGGCAGCCCGTGGTAACCAGGATCAGGAAAAGTCTCTCCCAGAAGGAACAGCTACCCTAACCAAATCCAGGGAGAGGCAACCCACAAACAATACTTAGAGCAACATTTTTCAAGCAACTAGATTGGATTGGAATTCGTTCAGTTATAGCAGAAGGGAAGGGAGTTGATTTTTTTTAATGTATCCAAAAAATTTAGAGATACCACTGACTTCAGCCTTGGCTAGATCCAGGTACTCAAACTGTCCTCAGCAGATGTCTCTCTCCACCTCTTGGCTCTTCTCCTCTTGCTCTCTTCATCATGAGGGATAGGAAGCAGTTCCAAAATTAAAGTGGCAAGGAAAATGTCCCCCAGCAGCTCCAGATTAGCATCCTAGCAGCTTTGCAGCTTCAACAGGAGAGCTCTCTCTTCCTCAGGGATTCCAGGCTAAACCCACAACTGACTTTCACAGGCTCACTTGGGGTCATTGTTAACCTTGAACTAATGTAAACTCACGAATGCTCTGATTGGCTAAATCTGCCACATGGGCCTTCCCTCAATAAAAGGGCACAGTCCGGTTGAACTACCTGAGTGGGGAAGAGGTTCCCCGATGGCTGTTGGGTAGCAACCACACCATCACTTGGGAATGTTCCTGACCACTTGGGTGCAAAGACCTGTGGAGCGGGGGAGAAGGCGTGCTAGGCCCGACACGGGCTGGCAAGGTCTGGACAGTCATGGGACAGGCTCTGATGGAGTGCTATGTTGCTAGGCGCTGTTTTAGGGGCCAAAGTTACTGGGTGAATGACGCCTCCCTGGTTGTCACCTGCAGGGGCTCCTGATCTAGTGAAGGGCACAGATGATAATCTATAAAAGTGGGACTGAGTTATATGAAGACCACAAAACAGGGCAAGTGAAAGAAAGTGACTGGGAAGGGAGCTGCTTTTGGTGGAGTGGACAGGGAAGGCCAGAAGGAGCCTGTCGGAGGTTGCTCCAGGGAGAGCATGTTCCAGGCAGGGGAACAGCAGTGCAAAGGCCCTGCGGTGGGAATGAGCTGGATTAGAGTGGCTGGAGAGTAGAGGGTGAGAAAGGGGTGAGATCACAGAGTGGGGCAGCAGCCTGACCTCAGAGGGCCCCAGAAGCTGTCTGGACTATGTTCTGGGTATAATGGGGGAACACCTGGAGGGTTTTAAGCACAAGAGGGATATGGTCTGATTCATGCTTTTAAGATGTGTTTGGCTGCTGTGTGGAAGTAGCAGTCCAGAGCAAAGGCCTCCCAAAAGAACCTTCCAGAGGTTGAGGCAGGAGGATCACAAGTTTAAGGCCAGCCTCAGAGACCCTGTCTCAAAATAAAAAAATGCAAGGGCTGGAAATGTAGCTCAGTGCTGAAGCAACTCCTGGGTTCCATCCCAGCACCACAATAGAAAAAGTAAAAAAAGAAGGAACCTTCCAGCTCTGCTGGGTGTCGTTTGAAATTCAGGGCTGTATGCTGTAGAGAGCCCACGGGGTGTTTGAGCAGGCAAGTGGTATAGTCAGACTGGGTTCTAGAACGTTCCCTCACCCGGGTCCTGACAGGCTGCACAAGTCAGAAGCCAGTTCAGGTGGTGGCAAGGCTATTAGGGAAAGGAGGAGAGTAAGGTCCTGCCCACACCATCCCTGGATACCTCCAAAGGCCCAGCCCACTTGGGAAGGACGCGGTCACATTTTCCCAGGGGACAGTTGAGGCAACTGAAGCTCAAGAGTGGTAGAGAGGATTTGAGCCCACAGGTGACAAGTCCCTCCCTACAGACCCTGCCTGTTGGCTCCGTGGTGTTCTCGGTGCTGGCGGTGGACAAGGACACTGGGCCAGCAGGCGTGGTGAAGTACTTCATAGAGAAGGTGAGTGTGGCAGTCCTAGGTGTGGCCCCGGGGAGCGCGGGTGCCCTGACTGCTTCTGTGGCCACCAGGGGGCAGCATATCCACAGCTAATCCACAGAGTCACAGCTCAGCTCTGGCCTGGCCCTGGTCCCCTGGCTTCCTCTCACCCCCCCTGACCCAGCTGCCAGGGGAGCCCCACTTTGTCCATTTGCCAAAGGAAGCCCCCTGCTTCCTGGTACCTCCCTCCCACCCTCCCGCACAGGGCCCTGTCGGGTCCCTGGTACAGCTGACGTCTTTCCACCCCATAGCCAACACACTCCTGGCTTCTCAGGGGAAATCAGGGCTCAGAGACATTTGGGGTCTGGACCAAGGTCACACAGACTACCCGGATGTGCAAGAAAACTTGAAGGCAAATTTGCTAGGGATCATGCCACTCCTTGGCAACAACTACGCCCTTGGACATCTGTTGTCTCGTGGGACCCTCTTTTCAACCCTTGGAGGCAGTGTCTGGTCCAACTCCACTTTCCAGAGGCAGAAACTGGGAGTAGGCATCGTGTGACTTGGTGAAGTTCGCGGGACTTGTCAATGGTAGAGCCCTCAGAGCCGGCTCCTGGGGGTTCCGCTGTCCTGAGGGTCAACCAGAATGTCCCCCGCCCCAGGTCATCCCTACCACTCTGGACAGTGAACATCTCTTCACAATCCTGGACAACGGCTCGATCATACTCAACGGCAGCCTCAGCTACAACAACAAGAGCGCCTTCTACCAGCTGCAGCTGAAAGCCTGCGTGAGTAGCCGGCAGGCGGGGGCCGGGGACAGGGCGACCCCCAGCCTTGGCTCACAGAAAGCCCGTCTCCCCACAGGACCTGGGCGGCCTACTCCACGACGACATTATCACCCAGTGCTCCTCTCCCGTCTTCCTGTCCATCACGGTGGTGGACCAGCCTGACCTGGACCCTCAGTTTGTCAGGGAGTTTTACTCGGCTTCGGTGGCCGAGGATGCAGCCGTGGTAAGTGTCGGGGACAGGAGGGGACTGGAGGGCCCTGGAGGAGACGGCAGGCAGAGGAAAGGGCCAAGGGCACTGACCAGGCCTCCTTCCAGGGGACCTCGGTGCTGCAGGTGGAGGCTGTGGACGGAGACAAAGGCGTCAATGACCGTGTGACCTATAGCATCTCCAGTGAGAACCGGGGTGTCCTGCTGGGCTGGCCTGGGCTGGGGCAAGGCATGGGGTGGGGGCTCTGCCAGGGTCACTGGAAACAGTTGCTCCGTCTGCCTCCTGGTCAGACTCCACAAGGCCCGGCTGGTTCGCCATCGAGGCAGACGATGGGGTCATCACAGTGGAAGGCAGCCTGGACCGCGAGCAGCTGCTGGACGAGGATGAGCAAGTGCAGCTGCAGGTCACGGTGGGTGAGCCGCCGTCCTGCCTCCCCACCTCTGCCCTTTGTCACACCCTCTCTGAACCCTGTTCTCCGCCCTCTGTCATTGCTTCTGCTCTGTACCTCAGGCCACTGAGAGTAACCTCAACATCTACGGGCAAGAGGCCAAGGTGAGCCTGTGGGTCACTATAAGAGTGATGGACGTCAATGACCACAAACCTGAGTTTTACAACTGCAGCCTCCCGCACTGCGCCTTCTCACCCCAAGAAGCCCAGGCCAACTTCACCGGCTACGTGGATGAGCACGCCTCTGCCCGCATCCCCATCAGTGGGCTGACCATGGTGGCCTACGACCCAGACAAGGCAGGTGCACGGCCAGCGGGCAAGAACAGAGGGTGACGGTGGGTGACGGCTGGGGAGGTAGGTGGAGAAGGAGTGGCAGAGAACATGGCAGGAGGGTGGGTGGCAGGCCCCAGGGGAGAGACGGCACTGATGGTGAACATGGGTGACTGTGGAGCGTGGGGGTCGCGGGCGATGCCTGGAGATGTCGGACGACGTTGAGTTGGTGAGTTACGACTCGCTGGCGAGTTGTGCCCGGGGTGACTCCAGATGGTGTTGAACAGAAAGGCAGGGTTGAGTGGGAGTTGGGGTTGGGTGTGGGAACTGCTGAGTGCGGTGGAACTTCTGGTGGCGTTGGTGACAGTGGTCAGTGACTGGGGTATTACTGGGAGTTGGGAGACGCTGGGCACTGTTGCAGCCACAGTGATCTGAGTGAGTGTGACATTGGAGGGGACTCTTACATGAAGATCCATATTGAGAGGTGGTCACCTGAGTGGTGCTGACCAGTACATAACCATGGGTGGCATTGGGTGGTCCTAGGTGATATGGAGTTTGTGCAAAAGGTTGAGGGTGCTGGGTGAGGGTGCTGGGTGTGTTGAGCTGGTGCGTGGTGTGGACTGAAGGGTGGCATTGGTGATGGAGTGCTGCTGGGTTGGTGTGGCGATGGGGTTGTTAGCGAGACGGAGAGGAACGCTTCATGGGAGGGAGGGCAGTGTGACCAGGCTCGGTCTCCAACCCAGGTCTGGGACCTGCTGTGCCTAGGGAAGTCCTCATCTGATAAGTTCCCGTTTGCGGATTCTAGTGACCAGCCCGGCCTCCTGGGCCCTACTGCTTCAGGACCCCTCGCACGTGGGACCTCCCTGGGCAGGGCTTCTGGAGACAGGAGCCCGGAGCTAGAGATGGGGGAAAGACGCAGGTGGGGAGGTGGGAAGGGGCGTGGGATCCCTGCTATACCACCCACCTCTACAGGGCGAAAACGGCACCTTCCTGCTGTCCCTGGAGGGCCCTGACGCAGGAGCCTTCAGTGTCTCTCCCGAGTTGGCCGCAGGCTCCGTCAACGTGCAGGTCCTGGTGAAAGAATCGGAGATGGTGGACTACGAGAGGAAGACAGAGATGACGGTGCAGGTGAGGGGCGCCCTGGGTCGTGGGGGTCAGGGCCACCGGGCAGTCAGGCCCCAGCATCGCTGCCTTTTCTTCTGTCCTCAGGTTGTGGCCACTGACTCGGTCAGTAAGAACTCCTCTGTCGCCATGGTGACCATCCAGCTCCGAGACATCAATGACCACAGACCCACATTCCCCCAGAACTTGTATGTGCTCAGTGTGCCAGAGAACAGCGCCACGGGCTCTGTGGTCACCAGCAGCATCCAGGTGACTGATGGGGAGTGTGGCTGGGCCAGGATGGGAGGGAGAGAAGGGCGGGCCTGGGGACCGTGCCCCTGCTCTGAATCTCTGCATCATGTCAGGAAGCACGAGGGCCCTGTTTCCAAAAATTGCATGCTAGGCAGAGAGTACCATTGGATCCAAACAATGTCTCACCATCTCTCTGCCTCATAGGCCACTGACCCAGACACGGGTGAATGGGGCCGCATCACCTACAGCCTGCTCCCAGGAAATGGGTAAGGTCTTAGGGAGGGCGGTGGGCAGGGGGGCAAGTGGGGCTCAGGTCTACCTCTGTGCTTCACCATGGGACTAGGGTAGCCTGAGAAAATGTAGGGATCTCGGTTACATTTTAATTTCAGAAAAACAAGCAATAATTTTTTAAAAAAATGTGTACTAGTCTGTTTTCTATTATTATAACACAATACTTGAGACTGGATTCTTTATAAAGACAAGAGGTCTCATTAGCTGACAGTTCTGGAGGTTTAAGAGCACGGTACCAGCATCTGTCGGGGACCTCACTGTGGTGAAAATGTGTATCAGAGGGAGAGATCAGAGGTGAGACAGGGAATGAGAGGGGGCGGAGGGGCCGGGAACACACCTCCCACCAGGCCTCATTTTTTAAAGGCCCCGTGGCCTCTTCACATGGCTACTCTGTGAACCAAGCTTCTAGCACAGGAAGACTTGGGGACACACTCAAGTCACATCCAAATCATAATAAGAATGGATGTTGGAAAGATCGACAGTATGTTTTAAAACATGTGTCACTGCTTATCTGAAACTCAAATTTCAGAGGGCATCTTGTCATTTTATTGGCTACATCTGGCCCCCCCTGAACAGGGACGACGTCTTTGCGGTGGATCCAGACTCAGGGACATTGACTGTGAAAAACGGCACGCTGCTGGACCGGGAGAGGCAGGCCGTGTACTACCTCACCCTGCAGGCCACAGACGGCGGCAACCTGTCCACTTCCACCACGCTGCAGGTCAACTTGCGGGACGTCAATGACAATCCCCCGGTAGTCAGCGGCTCCTACAACATCTTCGTCCAGGAAGAGACGGGCAACGTCTCCGTAACCATCCAGGTGTGAATTGGCCTGGACCTGGTAGGTGGGATGGGGGAGGGACCAAGCCTGGCTTGGCGGTCCTGCTGGCCTGGATAGAGTCTGAGCTCTGCTGTGTGGCCCTAGAAAGTTGCTCAGCCTCTCTGAGCCTCTGTGGTTGTTTATTTTTATTTTTTTTAGTTGTAGTTGGACACAATATCTTTATTTTTTATTTATTTGTTTTTATGTGGTGCTGAGGATCGAACCTAGGGCCTCATGTGTGCAAGGCAAACGTTCTACCAAGGAGCCACAACCCCAGCCCTGAGCGTCTGTTTTCATAAAGTGAAGATAATCATAATATTTATTCTCAGGCCCACTAGGGGATAATGAGATAATGGACGTGAAGTGCTCAGCATAAGGCAAATAGGTCTTCAAAAATAGGCTGCTCTTTTATGTGCACGGTGCTGACTTGAGAGGGATTACCTAAAAAGTAAGATGACAATGTAGAGGAAGCCGGGTGTGGTGGTGCACCCCGAAACCCCAGCAGCTCCGGAGGCTGAGGCAGGAGGATCGCAAGTTCAAAGCCAGCCTCAGCAATTTAGGGGGGCCCTAAGCAACTTAGAGAGACCCCGTCTCCCTATAAAACATGAAAAGGGCCGGGAGGTGGCTCAGTGGTTGAGCGCCCCTGGGCTCAATCCCCAAGACCTCTCCACGAAAGTAGAGGAAATAAAGGGGGTTAAAAAAAAAAAAAGGATGGCATTATTAAAGGGCCTGGGGAGAGTAGGACTCAGAGCCCAAAGAGCAGAACCTGAAGTGGAGTTGGAAAGATCGCTGACGGTGGGGGCAAAGTCAGTGCTGAGCTTCCTAAAGCCAAAGCAAAACAAAACGAGGACACGCAGGTTAAATGACATTAAAAACACCTCGTGGGCTGGGGACGTGGCTCAGTTGGTAGAGGGTCTGCCTCACGAGCATAGGGCCCTGGGCTCGGTCCCCAGCACCCCAAAAGCAACAACAACAACCAAGCACAACACTCGAGGCTCCAGAGAAGCACCAAGGAGAACGTCTTCTTGTGTCCTGAGGATTTCAGAGGCTTCTCTTGGGCTTTCTGAAAGCAGGTCTGGTGAGAAGTGGGAAAGCAGGTCCCCAGGATGACCATCACTTGGCCACAGAGCCCTCCCGTCTCGCTGGGGACCGGGCGGCTTCCTGAACACTTGCAAAGCAGTTGCCCTAGTAGTTCCCATTTCACAGGAGAAAACTGAGGCTCAGAAAGGTCAAGTGGGTTTCTAGGGTTGCACAGCCAGCAAATGGCAGCCCTAGGACTTCCGCCCAGACTTCTGGGAGCTGGAGCCCCTTTTCACTGCTCCTCAATAATCCCCTCCTGGCTTCCGAGCTCCAAATCTGCCCAGTGTGAGTCCTGACGAGTGCCTGGCAGATTAACTGGTCTGAGTTCAAGAAACGAACAGGGGCAGGCTTTGGGAAGAACCATCTCTGGCTGCTTATGAAGGAAACTTCTAATGAACAAGATCTCAACGGAACTGAAATGAAAGGGCTGGAGGTGGGAACTGGGCAGGGAGGAGGGGAAATATCGGCTCCAAGTTAGAATAACCTGGCATTTACCGAGCACCCACTCTGCCTAGCTCCTTTGCTGGACCTCAGGTCCTCAGAGATGAGGTCACCATAATTCCAACCCATGGGTAGCTCTCAGCTTCAAGGAGGGCACAGTGTCATCTCTGCCATATTAAAGGTAACAAAACGATGGACCCAGAAGAAGCCTCAACTTGGCCTAGAGTCAGTCAGGGCAGAGGTAGAGGGCATTCAGGATGAGGAAACAGCATGTGCAAAGGACCCATGGCTGGAAGAACTTGTATCCTATGACTTGTTTGCCCCGCATACAAACCAAACACGTTTGGGACCCTGGCAGGACAGGAACACACCTGTACACACACACTCACACACATTGGGTGAAGAATTAGCTTTTGAGAATATAGCACTCGGGCTGGGGTTGTGGCTCAGGGGTAGAGAACTTGCCTAGCACATGCGAGGCCCTGGGTTCGATCCTTAGCACCACATAAAAATAAATAAATAAAATAAAGGTATTGTGCCTAACAACAACTAAAAAATAAATATTAAAAAAAAGAAAAGAAAATATAGCACTGTAGTAGTCATCATGGGAAAATCGCGATCTTATATTTTCTGATGTTTGAATGTCTGTAGTGCACTTCCCCGAGGCCTTTACCCAGTAGCATCTCGGATTCATAGGGAACTGTCTTGATCACTGCTGTACCCCCAATGCCACGGGCATGTAATAGATGCACAGTGAACGTTGCGAGGGGAATGCATAATGACATTAGCGCCCAGACCTCAGAGCTCCCTCAGACTGTGGCTCTGAGCCTCGGAGGGAGACTGAGGTTGGGGGTCTGTCCAGCGTCCCTGTCACTTCAGGCCCAGTTGCTTGGAGGGGGAGGCCAGGCTGCAGGGCAGGGGTGGGGTGCTCAGGGGCACCCGATGGCTGACGTCCGACTTCTGCTGTCTGCACAGGCCTATGACAATGACGAGCCAGACACCAATAACAGCCGTCTGCTCTTCAGCTTGCTGCCTGGCCCCTACAGCCACAACTTCTCCATAGACTCCAACACCGGGCTCCTCAGAAACCAGGGACCCCTGGACCGAGAGGCCATCGACCCCACCCTGGAGGGCCGCATTGTGCTCACGGTGCGGGTGTCTGACTGCGGTGTGCCCAGCTTGAGCACGGACATCAACGTCACCATCAATGTGGAGGTGAGGCCCCCGCTCAGTGAGCCGGGTTGGGGGCCCCCCAGCAGGTGGCCACTGGGTGCCTGGGAGAGCACCCCGGCCCACAGGCTGGGAGTGTGGCCCTGGGCCACTCAACTCCCCTGGCCTGTGATTCCTTATCTGTGAAATGGGGATGAAAATAGCACAGAGATTAATTGAGTCCATCAATGAAAAATGTTCCTAAGAGGCCCCGCCCAGAGAAGGAATTCAGTGGACATTAGTTTTTATCATCATTCCAAAGTCCTACCCGGACCCTTCCTATCTTCCCTCCCCCACGATCCAAAGGCAAAGAGTAAGAGTGGCCCATCAGCATCGAGAGTGTCTACTGCACTTTGGGCTCTGCAAAGTTATTACCATTTTATTGATTAAGACAGACACAGAGAGGTTCAATAGCTTGCCTAGGGTTGCAGAATGGGATTTGAACATGATTGGTCTGGTTCGAAGGCTGTCACTTGCCCACAAAGCACCCTCCTCTGGGAAAGGGTTGTGAGAAATGTGCACCTCTACAATGGCAATGATGTAGATGGTCCTCTGAGGGTTGTGCAGTGCATAGCCTGCACCACTGCACATAGCAGTCCTGAAATGCCACTGGGCTGGGAATCACCACTCTCCTACAAAGGTCAGAGAGTATGATTCCAGGGATATTGGAGAAATCGAAAATTTAGAACTCGGCTCTCCTGGGGTTATGGAAGTCCACAAAGAAGGGAAAATGAAGAACTGCTCTTCCTAAGACAGTGGGTTCTTCACCCCTAGGAGCTAGTCCTACTAGTAAGTGGATACCGCTACCCCATTTTGCAGAGGACCCTGAGGTCTAGGAAGGTCCAAGACACACAAGAGGCAGAGAAGGGTGGGACTGGACCCAGGGCTTAGCTTTTGGCTGCTCCTGGGAATTGGGCTGACCATGAGAAGTAGCAGGACCACTTCAGCCTGGGCAACACAACTGGACCCATCTAAAAATTTAAAAAATGAAAGAAAATATCGAGTTGAAGATAAAAGTGCTTTGCTTTCCAAGTGTCCCCTCTGTGGTTATAGAAAACTGAATGTCAAAGCAAAGGCCCATGACGTCACCCACCGGTGAGCAGCCCCGGAGAAGGGCCCGAGCGTCCAGGGAGGCCCTAAGTGCGTGCTGCTGTGGGGGCCGTCATGAAGGCTGAGACGGTTTCATGCTGAGACAACACTGTCAGGGCCCAGAGGTGCCTGGCTGGGGAGGGCAAGTGACAAGTGGACAGCTAGTGTCCAAGGGCAGGACCAGTCCAGGCTCTCGCAGGAGCCCAGACCCAGCTCCACCTGAGCACAGAGCTAGTGTCCCCGGGTCAGATGAATGCAGGAAACCCAGGAGGAGGGAGGGGACAAGGGCGAGCGTGGGCTGCAGAGTTCTCCTAGAGATGAGAAGTCACACTGAGCCAGACAGGGACACAGAGGGGACCTGGAACTGCCTTCTGGAAAACAGGGTCAAAACTGTCCTGAGCTGTGGTCAGAGAAACAAAAGGGAAATGGAGCTTCCTGGCCATGTATAAATAATTACAGAGGGCCTTGCACATGCCTCGGAGACCGGGGGAAGTGACAGGGACACCGTCAAGGTTCACTCTCCTCGAAGAAGCCCACTTCCTGTTTGCCCATCAGGAATTGGGCCGACCTGTGCAAGGAGGGGCCATCCTCTGTCTGTGGCTTCTCAGGTGGGACGTGTGGCGAGTGAACCCCGGGGTCCACCAGGGTCCCCGGAACTCACATCGCCCTCTACCTGCAGGACATCAATGATAACGTGCCCGTCTTCAGCCAGTCCAGCTACCAATTCTTTGTAAAGGAGAGGGAGTCGGGTAAGTCCTCTCCAGGGCAGGCTGGGCTCCAGTGATGTCCCCAGAGTTGGGCAGTGCGTTGGCTGGAAAGATTGAATGGCTGTAAAGTGCTTGTCACATCCAGGGCTAAGCACACCGCATACAGTAGGCATCTCATTAACTCTGCTGTTTTGTGAGGGAGCATAAGGGAAAGAGCACAATGTCGTCGGGTGTACGTGGATATCCCACTCCTGACACCAAAGAGCATAGTCACCGTCACAACGGCCACGCCGCCCGGGAGAGCCTGCCTGGGAAAGCCGGAGACCTGGGGGCAGAGGAGGCCTCCCGTGGCCTGTCCAGGGTCCCTGTGACCTCTTTCCCTGCCCACAGGAGTGCTGGTGGGGGTCGTGGAGGCCTGGGACGCCGACCAGACGGAGGTCAACAATCGCATCAGCTTCGGCCTGTCAGGGAGCGGTGCCAGCAACTTCATGATCCGGGGCTCCGTGCTGGGGCCCGGGAGGGCAGAGGGCCAGATCTGGCTGCCCTCAGATGGGAGCGTGGACTATGAGACACAGGCCCTCTTCCTTCTGACAGTGACTGCTGAGAACCTGGACCCCCAGGGCCACGAGGCCACGGCGGGCGTCAACGTGACTGTGGTGGACGTGAATGACGAGCCGCCCACCCTGGATGAAGGGTCCCTCCGGGGCATCTCTGTGGCTGAGAATGGGTCCCAACATGGCCAGGTGGCTGAGGTCGTGGCCCGGGACGTGGACACGGAGGCCCAGCTAGAGATTCAGCTGGTGAATGTCATCTGTACCAAGGCTGGGGTGGACGTGGGCGGCCTGTGCCATGACTGGTTCTCTGTGGAGGCCAACGGCTCCGTGTACATCAATCAGAGCGAGGCTATCGACTACGAGGCCTGCGACCTGGTCACGCTGGTCGTGCGGGCCTATGACCGCACCACAGATCCCCGCTTCCAGGCCTACAGCAACAATGGTAAGGTGGTCTGGCCCGCAGGGCTGCTGCTCAGGACCATGGGGTGGGCCTCTGGGCTGGGACCCCCACAACCTGGCTCCAAGTCCTGCCTCCAGCCCTACGTAGCGGTGTCCCAGGCAAAGTCCTTTCCAGGATTTGTTTTCCATCTGTCCAGTAGAGTTGGACAGCAGGTCAGACGTGAACGTGAAATGACAGCATGTGTAAAAAGCATGTAGTGCAGGACCCGGCATACAGCAGGTGCCTCATTAGTGTTGTTATTTTTAAATTAATTTTTTTTTTTTTGTGTGTGTGTGTGTGTGGTACTGGGGACTGACCTTGGGCTCTCATACACACCGGGCAAGTGCTCTACCGCTGAGCCGTGTCACCCCTGTGCCCTATGCTGTTATTTTTTTAGTCTGTACAGTGGAAAGAGCATACTTCAAGGCAGATGTATATTCATAGCTGCCTTCAATATTACTGCTGCCAAACAGCAGAAATAATCATATTAACAACTAGCATGTGTTGACACTTTACCAGGGCCCAAAACTATACCAGGCCCTTAGTAAGCAGATCCTCATTTGATTCCTGCCTAACCTATGAAGCAGATGTCTACCCAATTTGATAGATGGGGAAACTGAGGCATGGAATGGATGTTTAAATAAGCAACTACATGAGTTAGAAAGTAATATATATATTATAAATATATATAAAGTCATACATATACTGATAATATACATTTCTAGTGTATACTACTACTTTCTAAGTAGTGTAGATTTTATATACATATATATGTATGTCTCTCTCTATATATAGATATAGATATGGATATCTATATCTATCTATGGATATCTATATAGATATCCATATCTATATCTATATAGAGGGAGACATACATATATATGTATATATAATCTCACTTGCCCAGCAGAAGTGAGGCTCTGGGTTCCATCTCCAGTGCATCTCTCTCTCTTTCTCTCTCTCTATGATGGAACCCAGGGCCTCACTTCTGCTGGGCAAGTGCCTACCACCATGCTCCAGCCCCAGCTCATATTTATCTCTCTCTCTCTCTATTTTTTTGATGAGCTGCTTTTCCTCTCTGAGGTCCAGGAATGACACTCCCCGTCACTCAGGCCAGAGAAGACTGCATGGGCATCCCAGCTCAGGAGCAGGGGAAGGGACTGAATGGGGGTGATGCGTGGGAGGGAGGCTGAAGGGAATTTACTGAGGCCCGGGACCTTTGGGGCAGGTCTTTGCCCAGAGCTTGCAGCCGGGTGACCTTGTCTCCCCAGGAAGCCTCCTCATTACCATCGAGGATGTGAATGACAATGCACCCTATTTCCTACCTGATAATCAAACTTTTGGTAAGCAGCCCCCCTGCTCTTCACCAACACCCCCTTCTGCCCCCTGGGCCCCCTGGAATGACCTTCAGGCAGTCCCCGTAGGCCCTCCTTAGGCCCTCCTTAGGCCTCAAAGGGACCTTAGAAAGGGAAAAATAACTCTAACCCTACTCACCCCACAGTGGTCCCTGAGGGGACACCCGACGCCCTCCCTCTTTGGGCCTCAGTTTCCCCATCTGAACAGCTGGAGGTGGAGGAGCTGCCCATCCCTGGCCCCGCTGTAGCCGCAGTGGGGCCTCCCGTGGGCAGAGGTGCTGAGGGCAGATCGGGCAAAGCATCAGGCCAGATGGGCCCCGTCTCAGCCTGCTGACTGACCCCCTTCTGTTCACATTGCAGTGATCATCCCAGAACTTGTGATACCGAACCAGCAGGTGGCTTCTGTCCGGGTAAGTCCTTGGCCCCAGGGGACATGGGACGCAGCCCTTCAGGCTTGTCAGCTGCTCCCAAAAGGTTTGAACACTGGAAAGGAAATGTCTGGGTTTGAACAGATGAAAAAGCCAATCCCAGAATGGAAACCAACACCTGCCTCATTGATAGGATCAAATTTCGCTAATTGTTCAATTTAGTACTCATAAAAATTTCATGACTATCAATATCACGTTTCAGGCTAGACTTTTCTTTTTATTTCTGACTGTACCAGAATTCTTGAGTAGGAAAGAAAAATCATAGCCAATTATAAATTAAATGAGTTCCTTCTAGAGAAATTATGTCCAGAGCAAAATGATAAAAATGCTTTTAATTTGTTCTGTGTTGGCTGTGGGTGTGTTTATCAGAGGTGGCTAGGCCACGGGGGAGTGAGGCCCACGGGGCCTGGGCACGGACAGTTGCCATGCTCCTCTGGGCCTCAGTTTCCCTCCTTGGAAAGATTGCTGGTGGTTCTCGGCAGGTGGAATCTGGGTGCCACCCCCTATGCTGTGGAAGGGACATGGTATAGGGGGTGGCCAGGCCTGGCCTTCCCCACTTGGAACCAAGGGGCCCTTAGGACAGTGTCTCTATTGGAGCCTCAGTTTTCATAAAATGGGGACCAGAGTTTTCTTCTCTAGGTTCTTTAAAGCCTTAAAACAGTTTCCCAGCCTTCAGCCTCTTAAAGCCCGATGCCGTGAGAAGAGTCATGGCTTTGAACTGGGTTTTGTTTTTTTTTTTAAATCAACTCCTGTTTGAAACTTGACCACCAGCTGTTCATCTGAACAGAAAAGCCAGTGATACATAGCCCTCGTGTGTCAGTTATATTTTTCTCCAAAAGGCACTAGAATGACTAAAAACGTCTGTGCCCCACTCCTCGAGCATTCATGGTTCACCAAGGCAATCTGTATTTGTAGTAAATAGTAAGACTGAAATGAGAGAACAAAGAGAAGGAAGGGTACGGTCAATGCTTAGGAAAGCTGAATATTTCTGTGCCCAGGAATACGTGTGGTGTGTGTGTGTGTGTGTGTGTGTGTGTGTGTAAGTTGTTGGGGGAGAAAGGCAGAACTTCTTTCGTACTGGAGCACTTAACCCCTGAGGTACTCTCCAGCCCTTATTATTTCGTATTTAGAGACACGGCCTTGCCCAGGTGCTGAGGCTGGCTTTGAATCTGCAATCCTCCTGCCTCAGCCTCCCACATTGCTAGGATTACAAGTGTGCACCACTGTGCCTGGCTGAAAGGCAGAACTTCTACATGGGAGGGACTCTGGGGAGTGATATGCTAAATTAGGGTGCAGGAGCAGAAACTTGTTCCAACTTGGATTTGCAGAGCAAGCTCACTCTCTTCAGAAAAGTGTTTGCTAGTTTGGAGTAGCCTCCGAAAGGCTGATGGAGCTTCCCTAGACCGACCTCCTGGGCTTCTGAGCCCTGCTGGGAATGGAGGGGTGCCTGACCTGGCCCTCAGATGTCACCCACTTTTGTTCCTAGGCCAGAGACAATGACTCAGGAAACAATGGGGCCATTGAGTTCTCCATCCTCCAAGTGAATTTCATCTCTAAGGATGGGGCCACCATCCCTTTCCAGGGCTTCTTCAGGATTGTCACCTCTGCGGAGGCCACTGTGTTTACTGGCAGCATTGAGTAACTGCAGGCAGCCCCTGGAGGGACAGGGGTGGGGGGAGCGAGGGAGGCTTCCCGTGAGTGAGTCCCCACCCTGGGAGGTGTACAGAGGGGCCCAGCTTGGGTTCCAGGGTTGAGCTGTGTCCTCTCACCTTCCGCAGGCTGGTGACCAACCTTGATTCCACTCTCCAAGGCACTTACCAAGTGACGGTCCAGGCCCAGGATAAACCTTCTGTGGGTCCTGCACAGGAAGCCCAAGTCACCTTGAACGTGAGTGCCTGTCCCCACCTCGGCCCGGTGCCTTCTGCCAGTCCTCTGAGTGCCTCCTCACCCTCCCCGACCCTTGTCCCCTAGCTCTTCACTGTGGACCAGAGTTACCGTGTGAGGCTGCAGTTCTCCACACCAAAGGAGGAGGTGGGCGCCAACGTGGAGGAGATTAAAGCGTAGGTCTTGGGAGCACAGGAGGGGCTGCGGCTAAGAACAGGGCTTAAGAGGCTGGTCCCTGGCAAGACTTGGATGCAATGTCTTTCAATTCTGTCCTGACCCATATTTGACTTGTCCCTGTCTTTGATCCTGTCCCTGTCCCTGAACCATCTTTCTGCATGCCCCCAGAAGTGCATGCCCAGCACAAAGCAGAAAGAGGCCTAAATAAGCTGCACGTGGAGACAGCTGTGAAGGCTGCGCACTGCACAGGAGCACCCTGTGCACCAAGCACTAGAGGAAGGGCTTCCCTTTCTGATTGGCACAGAGGTACTATCTGCTTCACCAACAAGCCACTGTGCCTCCTTCTCATTCACGTAATTCCTCAGTCCGCTGGAAGAGCCCTAGCCACAGGCCTTGGCTAAGACCCCTCTCCTAGGCACTCGTGACACCTGCCTTCCTTGTAGGGCTCTTGCCCAGGCGACCAGGACTACGGTCTACGTTGTGAACATTCAGGACGTGGAGTCTACTGCTCGGTGAGTGCTAATGGGCCCATCACGGTTGGGCTGAGGAAAGAAATAGCCAGAGAGGCTTGCAGAAGGCTCTGGACTGCCAGTTCTTCTCCTCCGACCCATTCCAGGGCTCGAGCCCAGTCTTATCTTGATGCCTACTTTGTCTTCTCCAATGGGTCCGCCCTCACACTGAGTGAGCTGAGCCTGTGAGTGGGGCTGTCCCTGGGGGTGGGTGGAAGGCGAGCAGGGGGCCCGGGAGGTGCGTGTGGCTCTTGGGTCTGAGTGCGCTCTCTGGCCAGGATGATCCGGAAGGACCAGGATACACTGACACAGCTGCTGCGGCTGGGGCTGGTGGTGCTGGTGAGTGGGGCAGGGCAGAGGGCGCACAGGGAGCAGGAGGGGGTGGACTCCACAGCCTCCGTCATCCCTCTTCTTCTCCAGGGCTCCCAGGAGAGCCAGGAGGAAGACCAGGGCAAACTGTTCATCAGTGTCATCATAGGACTGGGAGTGGCTTTGCTGTTGGTCCTGGCGATCATGATCATGGCCCTTGTGTGTATGCGGAAGAGGTGCTGCTCCAATGCCCCTCCACGTCCCCAACCTTCCCCATGCCCCACCTCCCAAGATGGTCAAGGGTGGGAATGGAAAGAGCTTGGGTCTGGGCGTCAGGTATGCGTGTGTTCAAGCCCCACTGACGTGTGGGGAGATCTGGGGTGAGTCACTTCTGCCCGAGCCTCAGGCTTCTCCTCTGCAGAAGGAGCATGATGCTAGAGTTCTTGATGCACCCAAGGTTGTGAAGTGTATCTCATACAAGGTGCCCGGCACCTCCAATGCGGTTAATAAGTGCCAAGGCCTTGCCCCTTCTAGTAGACACAACCGCAGCCGCATTCAGGCCTTGCCTCGGGCAGGCCGTGTGCCCTTCAGCTTCTAGCTATTCTTTCTGCCCCCTGTAAGATGGAGCCAAGGCTCTCACCAGCCAGGATCATCGTGAGGCCACATCTCAGGACCTCTGGGGGGCACTCAGTGGGTGCTTACCTGGCAAAGCATGACTCCCCTCCTGGTTCCCTCCAGCTACCACCGGAAGCTTCGGGCTATGAAGGCTGCCAAGGAGGCCCGGAAGACAGCAGCAGGGGTGCTGCCCTCAGGGTCTGCCATCCCCGGGACCAACATGTACAACACTGAGCGGTGAGCAGGGGTACAGGGGTGAGCAAGGGACCCCGTGAGGTGGCCAAGGCCACGGCCGCTTGACCTGACCCTCTCTCCAGGGCCAACCCCATGCTGAACCTGCCCACCAAAGACTTGGGCCTCGAGTACCTCACTTCCTCCAGTGACTTGGACTATGTCAGGTGAGCAGCACCTCTCATGGCCAGAATGGTTATTGGTGACGGTGCCGATCACGGTGATGGGGCCGGTGATGGTGGTAATGGTGACTGTTGTGATGGTGGCAGTGACTGGTGATGGAGATGATGGTGATCGCCATAACAGTGGTGGTGGTGTAATAGAGGTGGGGATGGTGATGGTGGTGGTGGTGGCCATAGTGGTGGTGGTGGAGGCCACAGATAGGAAGGACTGGGTTTGCCAACAATCCTGAGCTCCATCCCTGTTTCCCCCTAGCCTCAATTCCCTGGATGACAACTCTGTGGACCTGGACGGGAACAATCAGAAAATCAAGGCAAGATCTGGGATGAGCTGGTACCCGGGGCTTCTGACGTGGGAGTCTTCTTTGAAGGGGTGGTTTCAGGAAAGGGGTGGGCGGAACCTGCTGCTGGCCTGGGCAGTCTAACTCCTCTGCACCAGGCCTTGGGAAGCCCCATGGCTTTGGAATGAGGTCCAATCCCTGTCTAATCCCTGTCGTGAGGATTAAATAAGAGCAGCCATAAAAAATACTCGGTCCTAAATCAAGTGCTCGGAAGTCTAGTTCCATCCTGTTCTAGCCTTTACATGAAAGCTGATGGGGTGAGGAAGGATGTGGAGATGAATACACATGGTCTAACCAAGGAGAGGCAGGCCCAATACACGGCAGCGCCATCACTTGTTAAGTGGATTAATTGGTTAAGCGTTTACAGCCTGGGTTTGTGGGGAGCTTTAAAATTATGGGTGCCAGGTCTCAAGGAGAGATCCTGATTTTGGTGGCCCAGGGTGGAGCCTGGGCATGGGTGTGCGTCAAAGCTTCCCCAGGGGATTCTAAGGTACAGGCAGGATTGTGAACCCCAGGAGCCGGTCAGTAGGCTGGGGAGGAGGATCCAGAAATGAAAAGAACTACTCCTTCTCTTCCCCCGGAATAGAAATTCTCCTATTTGAGTTGTAATGGTGTGAGGTTGTGGATGCGGGTAGAGGTGTCCGCTCACCATCTGCCCACAGCCAGGCCCCCTGAGATCCTGAGCTCAGCCTGGTTGCTGTCTGTAAGAGCGCCAGCCTGCCCTCACTCCTCAGTCCCCGTGTTCCCTCGAGGACTCCTTGCTTGGAAACACTTGGTTAACCAAAGTGTCTTTTGGACTTTAAAATGCCAGAATGCTGCACAGGGACCCAGGCATGTCACTCACAGTGCTGAGAATCTGGCATAGAGGCGTCCAGATAGGTCCCTGAGGTGGGGGCATTGGTTGGCAATCCAGGCAACCTCTGGGCATAGCTCATCTCTGAAGACAGTTTGAGGCAAAAATTCCAGTGAACATGTCCAAGGGGACGAGAAACAAGGGAATGATCTTGCCTATTGGTGTTAGGCACCCCTCTCCCCCAGAGGAGGCCAAGGCTGACCCCTGGAGGAGAGTAGAGTCAGGGGACCAGGAGGCGGGGCTGGGCTCATGGGAGAGTCTAGAGCCAGGAGGGGACGAGTTCACAGAGACTTCGAAGCTAAAGAGCTCCAGGGAAGGCAGGAGCTTGCTGTGTTTCTGAGAAGCTGCCCAAGGCCTCATTCCTGCCCTGAGCAATGGATGGCCTTGGGGGTCTCTGGCAGACCCAGGAGGCCACAGAGGCTTCTTAGGAGCCATTTTTCCTTCGCTTCCTTGGCTTGGGTGGGGATTCAGGCGGGGGTCTTTTCCATCAATCTTGTGACTGATGCGTGACTTTCCCAAGAACTCCAAAAATGGGCAGATAGACAGTGTGTGTGACCTGAGAGGTCGTCCATCCTGTCTTTCCAGGTTACCAATATGGAAACTGACATTCAGAGAGGGCTGCTGACTCTCTCAAGGTCAGACAGCTTGCAGGGTAGGAGCACACTAGAACTCAGGTCTCTGATCTAAGGGGCTAGGTGACATTATCCTGGGTAGCACTGCTCCTCTGCTCAGGGTCTGTGGAGCTTAGCCCCTCTGGGGCCCCACAGATGTTCCACTGTTCACTAGAGACTGGAGTAGTTCCTAATTTGGGAAAAGCCCTTGGAGTGTCCTGGGTAGGGTAGAGATGGCAGCAGAGGATTGAGCCTGGGGACCTGGTCCTCCCACAGTAGGGTGTATGTGTGAGGAGGCACATGTGACTGGCTGGATGTGCAAGTGTGCACTGTGTCACATGGGGAGGGGAAAGAGGAAGGGCAGGAGTGGAGTGTGTGTGCCATGATGAACTACAGGTGGGACCTGGGTGTGGTATGTCCCTGAGGGTGGCAGGAGATGCTTGATTCATCCAAGGACATGCTTTAGATCTACAAAGACCAGTGATCCAAAGCTTTCTCTGTCACTTCCTGCCCAGGAGGGTCTGCTGAGCTTCAGTTCCCACATCATAATATGGGGGATATAAACCCTCCCTCAAGGGGTTTTTGTGGGCATCTCAGGTAGTGGGTGAACTTTGCTTAACATGGTGTCTGTTGAGGGGTGCAGGTGGCAGGAACCGAGATGGATTGACTCCTTGGCACAGGATGCATTTTTTAGGACTGGACATTTTTCAGGACTGGGCAGAACCCCAGAATGCTGCTCTGTTGGTGGGGCAAAGGGCAGAAAAGAACTCACCCTGGCCCACCACCCGCTCCAGCCCATCTGCATGTACCACCCCTGGTCGCGGCCAACTCTGAAACATACCTAGGAGATTGAGGCCCCAAGAGGAGTTGGGGGTTTCCAGTCCCATTCTGTCCCAAACAAATGAAAGCCCCCCCTCTTTTTTTAGCTCTCTCAGAAATAAAGGGATCTCTACTAAACACAGAGGTTATGCCAATAAAAAGGTATTTTTCAAAGATTAGATGACATTTGGGCTGGGGATGTGGCTCAAGCGGTAGCGCGCTCGCTTGGCATGCGTGCGGCCCGGGTTCGATCCTCAGCTCCACATACAAACAAAGATGTTGTGTCCCCCGAGAACTAAAAAATAAATATTAAAAAAAAATTAAAAAAAAAAAAGATTAGATGACATTAGATATCTTAACTACATCTTGTGGGGGCAACCTCAGCTGAGGAACCATGTGGTCATGGGCATGAGGCCCATGTTCCTCCAGAGGGCCTGTAATCACCCTGTCATCTCACCTTCCCTTCCTCTTCCCTCAGAAGGAGCCTCAGCACAATCCACCGGAGAAGGATCCAGAGCCCCTAAGTGTGGTGCTGTCAGGAAGGCAGGTGGACACAAGTGGAGAGCAACAGGGAATGTCCTTCACCAACCCTGGCCTGGACACCACAGACCTGTGATGGAGGCCCTACTCCCCTGGCCCTCTTGGGAAGAGGCCTCGTGACAGCCTAACAACACCTCCCCCACCCTGGATATAATAATATATGATGTTGCTTTGCCTCTTATTTCAGTCAATCACAGCAGACAAGGGTTGGGGAGAGATTTTATTACCAACGTATACTGTGACAGTTTGTAGCCAAAAACTGAGGCTGGAGGGGTGGGGACGAGGGCACTGAGTGGTCACAAGGGACTTGTGGGGGCTCACAGCACAGGGGTGACAAGGGACTGAAGAGGGTGGCCTTTAAAGGTGAACTGTGGTTATAGAATGAACTCTTCACCCTGTCCCCAATACCCAAGAACAGCTACCACCTAGGCAGCTGTGGCCCAAGACCTTTCATGAGCCTGACTGTGACCTTCTGTCCTGTTTGAGACCCTCTCACTTTTCTGCAACTCTCCCTCTCATCTGAGTCCCCAGTGCCCTTCCTGGCCTTTGGCCTCTCTGGGAATTGTGAACCAGTGACCTGGTGGGAAAGGAGCTAAAGGTTGGGGGATGGGGGGGACTGGAGATGGGGAGGGACCACCAACAGCATGCAAGAGATGCCCCAGCCTTGGGGGTCAGCACATGCCCACTCGTTCAGAAACCTCCAGGGTCTCACATTCAGAGTCCAGCACGCTTAGGGGTGGGGGTCTCACACACCGATCCTTGCACACACGGAGGGCCACTTAAAAGATTTGCATGCAGTCTTTCCCAGTTCTGGGAATCTGGTCCCACTGGAGACCTCAACATACCTAATCTGGCCATCTCAGGAGCTTGCCTTAGCTCTCAGGGGGCCGGAGGTATGGGTGCTGAGCAGGTCCCCTTGCTAGCCCAGTGTGACCAGGAGGGAACGCAGCTGAGGGCAAGATGGGAGGCAGGGTCTGTGGTCTCAAGGCCACGAGGGAACTAAGTAAAGGGGTTTCATTTGTGTGTTTCGGACAGAATGGGGCTGGGAAGAAGGGGATGAGAAGCCCCTAGAGGCTGCCCACCCCTCAGAGGGCTGTCGCACGCCGAGGGGACACCTTCTAGGGGTCTGGGGGTCAAGAAAGTAGCCTGAGAAGGTCGAAAACCCGGGCGTACAAAACAGGGGCAGCTCACTCAGCCGTGGGTCCTGCCCGCGAGCAGCACCGCGGCCGGCGCACACTCTGCAGC
>NW_026000221.1:834254-845353 GCF_001458135.2 Marmota marmota marmota
CTAGAGGCAGAGGCGCGCGAGGCGCTGCCTGGAAGCTGAAAGCCGGGCCGCCTGCGCCGTCCTGCGGAGACATGGGACTCACGGCCACCGAGACGCAGGCCTGCGCCCCTGCCTGTGTGCCTGCGTCCTCGCGCGGCGGCGGTGGCGGGGCGCTTGCGTCCCACGACGGCGCTTTGGTGAAGTTGTCGCGAGTCCGTGGTCCCGGCTGGGGCGCTGCGGCCTCTGCATGGGGGCTTTTTTCGGCCTCAGTGGCCACCAGGTCTTTCTGGCAGAGGCTGGGGGTCTTAGCGCTGGGGGCGGGCTCTGGCTCCACACCGCTCTCCAAGCTCCCGGGACCGCCGCGGGGAGATGGGGCTGAACTGCAGGGTTTGCCATCTGATTGCCTGGAAGAGGAGGACTCGGTCTTCTTCGGAATGGAAAACCCCTTTCCAGAGGATGGGGACTCTGCTTTTCTTGGAGATGCAGAGTCGGCCTGGGACACAGGCTCCACGTTCCCAGACACAATGGGATCTGTTTTTCCTGAGGATCCCGGATCTACTTTCTCAGAGGTCTGTGGCTCCTCCTTTTGCAAAAACAACCCCTCTGCTTTTCCTGATGATGTGGCACACTCTTGCCCAGGGAGCTTTGCTTCTGCCTTGCCCCCAGACTTGGGCTCAACTTTCCCCAAGGCCTTGGTTTCCTTCTTTGTGGAGTTCACAGGATTCCCCTTCTCCAGGGACGGAGGATCCACCTTTCCCTCTGGAATGGCTTCCGCTTTACCACAGTCCATGGGATCTGCTTTCCCAGGGGACACCAGACCTGTTTTGTTATAAGTCATGGGGGCCTTTCCTAAAGACATGGAGTCCACTTCTCTAGAGGGGGCAGTTTCTGTCTTTCCCCTGCTCACAGGGTCCACATTGCCTAAAACCAGGGGATCAGCTTTCCTTGAGACTGTAGGACCTGCCTTCTCCAAGGACCATGAATCTCCCTTTTCCTCAGCTTTTACTGCAGATGGAGGAACCCCTGTTTCCAAAGACCTGGGGTCCCCTGGACCTGAGGACTCAGGGTCTGTCTTGCCTGAAGATTCAGGATTCACTTTTCCAGAAGATGGTATTTTTGTGTTTCTCTCAGTTGTGGGATCCACCCCTCTGGAAGACACCAGGTCTTCTTTTCCTAAAGATACAGTTACTGTCTTTCCCATAGACACATGTTCTGCCTGCCCAGAAGACAAGGGCTCTGGCTTTCCTGAGGACATGGGATCCACCTTTTCCAAGGAAACTGGATCCATCTTGCCTAGAGACACAGGAACAGTACTTTTCACAGATGTGGGATCTATCTTTCCTGAAAACATGGGATCCACTGGGCCAGCAGACACTGTTTTTGTCATTCTCACAGACACAGGATGCCCCTCCCCTGAAGAGGTAGGGTCTGTCTTTGCCAGGAACTGAGGGTCCTCTTTTGCCAAGGACACCATTTCTACATTTTCCACAGATGCAGGATCTGCCATCCCTGAGCATGTAGGATCCACCCTTCCCAAGGACCCAGGAGTCCCTATTCCAGAGAATACAGGCTCAGTCTTGCCTGATAACCCTGGGGTCAGCTTTCCCAAGAGCCCAGGATCTGACTTTTCTGTGGGTGTGGGATCCGTGCTTCTCAAGGATACATGATTCACCCTGCCTGAGGGCCCAGGATCTATCTTTTCTGTGGATGCAGAGCCCACCTTTTCTGAGGACCCAAGGTGCTCTTTTCTATGACACTCAGGCTCCTCCTTTTTGGGGAACATGGGATCCACTTTGCCTGAGGAAACAGGATCCACCTTTCTCAAAGACCCAGGATCCTCCTTTGGGGACACTGTGTCAACCTTGCTGGAGCACATAGGATCTACTTTTCCCAAGGATTCAAGATCCTCCTTTCTTGGAGTCGTGTAATCCATCCTTCCAGGAGGCACAGGATCCCCCTTTCCAGAGGCTGCAGATTCTGCCTTTCCTGTCAACACAGGCTCTGCCTTTCTTGTGGAACCAGCATCTTTCTTTCCTATGGACCCCAAATCTGCCTGCTTTGAAGAATTGAAATCTCTCTTCTCCAGGATCACAGGATTTCTGTTCTCTGAGGATGTGGGATCAGTTTTCAGTGAGGACACAATCTCTGGCTTCCTAGACAAAGTGGTTTCTGGTGTCCCTGAGATCAAGGCTCCATGTATCCCCAATGTCTCCTTGGTGGCTTCCTCTTGGGAAGGGATGCAGGTGGCAGAGGGGCAGGCTAAGTTCCCAGTGGGGTCCTCAGAGCAGGAGGCCCCTTCCCCAGCTTCCCTGGGGCTGCTGTGTCTGGAGTCCATGCCTGGGGTTTGGTCAGGGGTGTGCCTGAGGCATGCAGGACTGGCCTTTTGCTGGGAGGGGCAGCAATCCCTCATGGCCGGGCCCCCAGCACCCAGGCTCCCATCCTGTGGGCAGCAGAAGGGACTGTGGGGGCTGGAGTCTGTCGGAAGCAGCTGGAACCAGGCTGGGTCTTCAGCACTGCCCATCTGCCCTCATAGCCATGCTTGAATGCAGGCTGCTGTCTGGTTCTGAAACAGAGAGAGAGCAGACTCAGACTTAGGGGACGGCATCCATCCAAGCCCCTCCTGCTCACCTTCTTCCTAGCAGCCCAGCTCTTCACAGGGTTCTTTGTCCCTGTCTGGCCCCCTCCTCTTCACAGGGCCTGGGCTAAAAGCATAGGCCCAACCATGTCACTCTCCTGCTTCATCACACCCAGTGGTCCTCTGGATAGGACTTCTTAAAATGGCATTCAAGGCCCTTCACAACTTGGCCACAGCCTGACCTTTCAGTTTCTCCTAATGTCTTCCCACCATGGTCATGCCCACCTCATGCAACCCAGAGACTATATATTTGTTCTGTAGGCCACAGCTACAAACTCTGAGGCCATAGGGGTCATTTGAGTGAGGGAAGCAAGTTTGGTATGAAACAAGAGGGAGTGGTGGGGACTGTGGCCAAGAGATCATGCCCTGTCTGAAGGGAAAGCCACTACTCCCTGAACCAAGTGCTGTCCTGGAGAAATGAAACCATAGCACTAGTTCTTCCAGTGTCTTAAGTGGGAAAAAACAGACTTTTATGTAAAATATGCTAATTAATTCAGGATTTAAATAAAAACCCAAAACACTATGTGGGCCAAAGAAAACATGTCTGTAGGCCACCGGTTTATGTCTAAGTAGGCCCTGCGGAGCTGTGAATGGTTTATAGTCAAGGAAGGGACACAGTCAGATGTGTATGTTTTCAAAGATTCCTCTGGAATGGCGTGGAGGCTACACTGAAGGAGGAGAGGGACTGGACAGTATCTGTGAGGAGGTCCGTCCTCCACTCATTCCGTCTTCCACTTGAGTGACCCTTAGTTCATTTGTGCCATCCCTTCTCAGAAACAGACCCTGAGCAGCTGCAATCGTTTTTTTGTTGTTTGTTTTTTTTCTGGTACTAGGGTTGACCCAGAGCTGTTTACCACTGAGCCACCTCTCCAGCCCTATAGCAGGTGGTGGCCAGGGTGGCCCACAGGACATTTGTTAGCGTGGTGCTGGGCAGTGACGCTGGGTAGGAGATCTGGGGAAAGAGGGAACTCCGTCTGGATGAGCTGTTTGTGATAGTTGGGGGACATTCAAGAAGAGGGTTTGGCAGGCAACTGGAGCTGTGACCGACTTTGTCCCATTACACACTAGCAGCTAGAGTGAGCAGGGCTCATGATTCCCCCCAAAACCTGCTCCAAAACTATCTCCCTAGTGCTCAGGCCAGAATCCTTGACGTTCATACCCCATGTCCTATTTTATTTATTTATTTTTGGTACTGGGGATTGAACTCAGGGGTACTCAACCACTGAGCCACATCCCCAACCCTTTTTATCTTTTATTTTGAGACAGGGTCTTACTAAGTTGCTTATTTAGGGTCTTGCTAAGTTGCTGAGGCTGGCTTTGAACTAGTGATCCTCCTGCCTCAGCCTCCCAAGTGGCCGGGATTACAGGCATGCGACATGGCACCTGGCCCCCATGTCCTGTTCATCCAGTTTGATCTACTTTCAAGAAACATACAGAATCCCAACACTGCCCTAGGCTAAACCCTCACCATCTCTCATCTGGACGACCCTGGCTTTCCTCCTTCTCCCATCCAGTTTATTCTCAACACAGCTGCCAGAGAAGTCAGTAAAACCCAAGGAAGATCATGTCCTTCTGTTCAGAACCAAGCAGTATCTACTTCTCGTGCCAAATAGAAGCAAACTCTCAATAGCTCTTAAGACCCGACATTTTCTGGCTCCATTAACACTTTTGGCCATTTCTCCTACCATTCTCCCTTTTCCGTAGTGCTGTTTCAAGCCCACTGGCTCCCTCACTGCCCCCTGAGCACTCTGAACACCCTCCTCCCCAGCCTCAGGGCCCTTGCACTGAAGGTCCTTTGTCTAATGGTCCACTCCCTGAGGCCTTTCCTGGCCCATACTGTATAACACAGCCTCCTCCCCAACCCTGGCTGGCGTTCTCCATCTACCTAGTGCCCCTGAGTTTTTCTCCATGGCACGTGTCATCTGACGTATCACATATATTATTTATTGTTTATGGTGTGTTCCTCTTATTAGAATGCCAGCCCCAGGAGGGTGGGGACTTTGCTGTGCTCAATGATAGATCCCAGAGTCAAGAGCAATGAGTGGCAAGCTCCTCATAAAAGTTACATGAATGACTGATTTTGCTGAGATTTAGATCTAACCGTGCTATTTCTGGCTCAAAATGCTTCCTTTTTTTTTTTTTTTTTTTTTTTTTTNCCCCAATGTCTCCTTGGTGGCTTCCTCTTGGGAAGGGATGCAGGTGGCAGAGGGGCAGGCTAAGTTCCCAGTGGGGTCCTCAGAGCAGGAGGCCCCTTCCCCAGCTTCCCTGGGGCTGCTGTGTCTGGAGTCCATGCCTGGGGTTTGGTCAGGGGTGTTTAACCACTGAGCCATATCCCCAGCCCTTTTTTATATTTTATTTGAGACAGGGTCTTGATAAATTGGTGAGGCTGGCTTTGAACTCACGATCCTCCTGCCTCAGCCTCCCAGGTCACTGGGATGACAGGTGTGCTCCACCACATCCTGCTTCTTCTGGTTCTTGATGGGAAGTTAAGTTGGTTATCATCTTTTTTGAAGGACATTTGTCAACTTCTGTCAAAGTTTACAATGTACATAGAATTTGAGCCATCAACCCACCTATAGGGATGGTCCTGAAGATAGGCTAGAAGATAGACTAACGTGCACCGGGGGGGCCTGAGAATATGGCTGGCGGTGGAGGAAAACCAGGAAGCAATTCTATGACAAGTGGGACAAACTCAGGGAACACCATGCAGCTACCAGAATATACGTGGGGTGTTGAGGAAAGATGCCACGATAATGTAAAAGAATAAAGACCTAGGGACAGCATAGTTTCTAGACTCTCATGTGTTTAGCCAAGGAAAAGGGCAGACACGTTTCTGGAAGGAATTCCATAAAGCTTTTTAGTGGTGATGGCCTCTTGGAAATGAGAACGGGATGCAACCCCCTGCTGGGGTCCCCTCTTGCCTCTCCAAGAGTTCTGTTTTTGTTCTTCAGGTGCAAACAAATCCTATTCCTTTCACTATTGGGGAAAAAAAAAAGGAGATGACCTTTGTTGTGTTGTACACCCCTTTGAGATTGAATCTGGATCACATGTGCTCACAGTACAGGCACACATTGCTAAACAACAGGGATGTGTTCTGAGAAATGCATTGTTGATGATTTGGTCATTGTGTGAATATTACAGAGTATACTCCATGCGGCCTCTTGATGCAATTAAGAGACACAGTACACTCTAGGTGTATGAAGCTGCTGCTGGTGAAGCATGGCCTACTGTTTCACAGCCAACTTTTGTTTTTTTATAAGCAGAAGGAGCACACTCTAATGATAAAAAATATAGTACAGTAAACACATAAACCAATACCATAGTTGTTTATTATCATAATCAAATATGCACTGTACATGATTATATGTGCTATAATTTTATTCAACTGTCAGCACAGGTTTATTTACACCAACATCACCACAAATGTGTGCTAAGATGTGACGTCGGACACAATGTCACTAGGCAAAAGGAATTTTCCAGCTTCATCATAATCTTATGGGACCACTGCTGTGTATGTGGTCTGTTGTTGACCAGAATGCCGTTATGTGGTAAATGACTGTACCATTTTTAAAAACAAGGGAAAAAAGAAAACTTTAATGCTTCCCTGTTGTCTTTAGGGTCAAGCCTATCTTTAAAGTGTGGTTCTAATCCCCTAGTACCCTCTTACCTGCTAGGATTTATCTTTCATTACCTACTCCCACCCCCCAAAACACATACACACACACACTCACACCACACAGACACACACAACACACACGCACACCACAGACACACACCACACACACTCACACCACACAGACACACTCATACCACACACACACACATTCACACCACACAGACACACACAAGGTGGCCTCTTTGGGTTCACCCACGGTGTCATGTCCTGAGCCAGCTCAGCCTCTATACACCTCGGTAGGGGGACTCTTTTGCTCCCTCCTTTCCTTGTTATTTCTTATTAAACCTTCAGGTCTCAGTTTAAATCCTTCACCCTCTAGTGGGCCTTCTCCCCACCCCCCCACCCCCAGCGTCCTTTGGATTTCCTGACCTCTTGTTCTTCCGCTGACCAGGCAGGTCACTCTGCATGTATTCATTTACACCTCTAGGTCCCTGACTTGACCTCAGGTTCTTGATGGGGATTCAGTCAGTACTGGTTACCACTGGGTCTCCCAGGCTTTGAGCTTGAGACTTGGCAGGGTGGGAGACATGAACTAAGATGGGGATCCAGGAGAAAGAACAGTTTTTCAGAGGGCACTGGGCTTTAAAGAGTTGAATTGGGGCACCTATGGGACTTATGGAGGGTCATGGAGGAGTCAGATGGGAGTCAGGTCTGAAGCACAGGAGAGGTCTGGCCGGACTCCTTTGGATGTGTTTTCATCAGCATAAAAGTGAGTTAGAATATCATCGATCCACAGGGATTGATCAGATTTGAGCTGAATAGATGGGGTCCGTCTGCATGGCTTACCTTTTGATAGTGATATGGGTGGAAATAAAAAATATAAGAAAAACAATAGAACAAGGGAGATGATGACAGATTCCCAACATCCTCGGAGTGAGGGAGACGAGGGTGTGGTAGGGACTGTGGCCAATGGAGGGCACTGGTCCCTTCTAAAGGGACCACTGAACTCAGTTCTGCCAGCTATGGTCAGATCCATCTCTGAGCTCGACATTTACTGGGCACATCTGCAACATCCTAGGCCCTGTTCTTGGTGCTGGAACATAACTGTGGGTGAGGGATGTACAGTCCCTGGTTCCAATGAAGGTAGACCAGGAAGGGGCAGCAAACAAGGAGCAAACAAGTGATATCATTTCAAATACTAGATGCTGTGGAGACAAAGGAGTGGGCAGCCAGTTTGGACACGTGGTCAAGAAAGGCCTCTCTGAGGTTAACGTCTGAGCCATTGGGGAAGAAGTCAGAGCGGCGGAGGGGGTCGAGCTGGAAGCAGGGGAAGCGGCAGCAGCCAGCCTTGCAGGGCTTGGGGGAGGAGTGGGGGTTCTCCTAAGGGTACCTGGAACCCCCTGGAGCATTTTAGGCAGGGAAATGAAACTGGATTCTAGGTGGCCAGGTCTCCTAATTTATTGAGCACAGTCATAATCTAGATTTTCTACATCTTTAACATTGTCTCGTTTTTTAACTATCACACAGGCCAAAACACTTCTGTAGGTCAACTCTGACCCCAAAGTCACTAGCTTGTGACCGCCACTTTATCTGGTCCTGGCAGCTGTGGAGAAGGAGGTTATAAGCCAGAGTGACTGGATGGGCAAGAGAAAGGGCCCAGGTTCTGGAGAGGGCCAAGATGGGCTTGCCATACCCACCTCAGCTTCCTCCTTTGGAAAGCAGGAATTCAGAAGCTACCTGCCAGGTGTATGGGAAGCTCAAGCTACAGCTCCAAGTAGTCAGGAAAGGCTATAAGGGGGTGTTCTGGGTCACTGCCTCATTTCAGCCCAATATCTCGGCCCTGGGGTCTGCACACACTAGCCTAGCCAACAAGTTCCTCCTGGGTGAGCCCTGGGCAAAAAGTCTGGACATCTCACCACTTACCAGCTGTGTGGCCTCAAGCAAGACCCTCTTCCTCCCTGGGGACCCTGAAGAAGCCACCCCTTGCTCTCCCAGGGATGTTACGAGAATTAAAGAAGATGAGGGGTGTGTGGGATTCTGCTCCCTTCAGGGCTGGGCTGTGTACATGAAAGGCCTGTTTTTATCTACTCAGAGTGTCAGAGCCCAGCTGTGCTCCCAGGAGGGGGCGGGGGCTGCAGCAGAGATGCAAATCAGCAAAGTCTGGTCTTCCCACATGCTTGTTTGACCCACGGGGCTTGAAAAAAAAAAAAAAGTTAAAAATTAATTTTAAATAAAGGAGCAAGGTGATCAACATTTAAAAATTAGAAGATTCCATGTGAGAATTAGATTTCCAGAATCTCCTGGAAAATTAAATTTTGACAATTTGAGTATGCTTCCTGCATAGCAACAGGGGAGGCACTCTCCAATTAGCTGCAATCCTCACTTCTCCCTAGGGTGTCCTGGACACTGAGGCTGACTGTTGCTACTGATCACTAAATTCATGCTGTTGTTTTTTTATAACTCACCTTTCATGTATGTTACCCTCCTGACCTATGGCCACCAAAGTTTTGACCCCTGCACTGGATGCCAGTAAAGGCAGGAAGTGACCTCGCACAAGTCAGGCAGACCTTGCATACCTGTCAGGTAGGTGCTATAGTCCTGTTTTTCAGAGAAGTAAGCTGACGTTCTGAGAAGTAGGCATGGCCCAGCTGGTATGATGTCCCTCTGGCAAGCCTTCCTGGAAAAGGCTGGATTCCCAGTTCCCTGCTCAAAGTTTTGTCTCTAAAATAGGATGGGGGGTGGGGCTTTCAGGGTAGAAACAGAGAGCCTGGCCAGGGTGAGAGACCCAGCTTAGCCATTAACTTGCTCTATGTCTTTGAATGAGTTTTTGTACTCTCTGGGCCTCTATTTCCCAGTCTGAATGGGGCTCAAAGATCAATGCAAGAAGCTCTGTTGCTCCCAGTTCTTCTGGGCCCCTCCTGGCTCTGAAGGAATCTTCAGTATTCTCCAGTCACTAATTCAAGAGGCAGCCCAGGCCTGGGGATCCACCTCCTCCCCACTTCTTCCCTCTAGAACCCGACACCACCACTTTCCTACTTTATGCTCAGCCTTGGGTCCAGAACTCTCAGGCCCAGTTCATCATCTGGACCCCACAACAAATGCATGGGGGGACAGACATTATCACCCCATTCCACAGATGAGGACACTGAAGTCAGAAGGAGAAGTGACTCGACTGAGGGCACACATTGGGGGGAAGGAGGCTATCGTTCAAAGCCAGTTCTGTCTGAGGCCAAAGCCTGGGTTCTTCCCAATCATATCAGCCAGGATCGGGGACACTAATGCTTGGCTCTTAAAACCCTTTTGTGTTCCTTGGGACCAGGCCAAGGCTCCTCTGGATCCTGTGGATCTCACAGCAACTGTACAATGGAGCATGCAGTAGAGGAAGCAAGAATGTCCCTGCATACATACACCCACCTGCGGGAACATGCACACCCGATGAACAGATGGTCTGCACACTTGGGCATAAACAGGTGAGTGTGACCCAATTGAGGAAGAAGGCTGAAATGACTGTGTAGGAGTATAGGCTGGCTCACCTGGTGTGCAAAGGAGTGAGCAGACTGCCTGTGGAGATTTGTACAAGCTTAGGCCAATCTGGAGCTAGGACTTGGCTCCTGAGGTATGCTGAAGAAAATCTTGGTGTGCGTACATATAACCCATATGTGCAGAATGGCCTGTGTGTTTGCACATCATGGGGGCCTGTTGGACCCTGTGGGTATGCACATATGGCCATATGGCCTCATGGTCTTACTCACGGGAGACTGGTCTGGGTTTGTGCACAGGCACTTGTATTCCACTCAAAGGCATAGCAGCCCCATTGAATGCCCAGAGACCTGGCTAGCCTGTTCCTTTCTCTCTAGAATTTCTTTGCAGTCTGGAGCCATCCCTACACCCCCAATCAGGACCAGAGCTGCCAGGTACCTGCAAACATCTCCTCCCATAGTAACAAGACCGACAAATGCTTGTGTACCTGTGAGTATGGTCTGCAGCCCCTTGTCCACTAGTCCCTTTAGAACAGCAAAGCCTCCTGCCTGGGGCTCTCAGGGAGAAGGAGTCTACTAAAGGGACTTTCCCCCCTAGAAACAGCCTCCATGCATCCATCCATCCATAGGAGAGCAAGAATGGGCACTTAGGGGCATGCTAGTTTGGGTGGGGTAAGCAACAAGCTAAGACACAGCAAGTCTGTGTGTGGAATGATAGGGAGTGTGCTCACAAGGGTGACCGTCTATTCCAGGTTCTGGGGGTACAGGAGGGACACCATGAGCAGGTGTGAACAGGCACAATCAGACCACAGTAGGGAGACTGGGAGTGTGTTGTGATCAGGGCATTGTCGAGTTGAGTATGCTGTGATCTGTGATGGCTAATGTGAGTGCTTAACTGTGCCTGAGTGTATACTCAAAGCTCCCACTCCGTGAATTGGGTGGGTACACAGGTGGCTGTGTGTATGAGTCTGATGGAATGACCAAGGGCCACAGCGGGTGTGTGTTGGACCTGTGGCCTGGCCCAAGGATGAGGTGATCTCCAACGCAGTGTGTGACCGTGTCCCAGAGTGTGTGCCACACTGGGTGTGCAACGGCGAGTGTGCTCAGTGGTGCCAGTGGAGCCTCTCAAGCACCGCGGAGCTCACTCTGGGGAGGAGATGAATCAACGCGGGCGGACCCCCTCCCCCCGGTGGCGGGAAGCGCCCCCTCCCGCACTGCCGTGCGGAACAAAGCAGCTAGCAGCGTCCAGGCCGGACGCGGGGCCCCAGTCCTACACGCACCGCGGCCAGGCCCGCAGGGCCCCTCGGGGGTTCGGGCCGAGGATGCCGGACCCGCCCCCGCCCCGCCCCAGGTCGAGGAGCCTGGAAACAGACACCTGCCGCCCCAGCCG
>NW_026000221.1:846834-878192 GCF_001458135.2 Marmota marmota marmota
GCCCCTCACCGTCGGCCCGGTCTTCCAGAGTGCCCCGCCCTTCTCCTCCGGGTTCCCATTTCACAGACCCGGAGACTGAGGGGCGGAGAGGCTGCCCATTTGCTGCGCGCCAGCAGAAGGCGGGGCATGTTGCTTCTCAAATCTCAATAAACGCATCCCCGCGAACGCTCTGTAGTTTCACCGAGGAGGGAATTGCTGCTCCGAGAGCTGCAGCCACTGGTCCGAGGACCTGCGGCGCCTGCATGGGGACCCAGGTCGTCGGGATCTCCAAGCTCCCTCGAAGAGGAAATTTCCCGCCTCCCCCTCGGCCGCACATCCGGCCTTCTCTGCCCCCGCCCCCGCCCCGCCTCCGGCCCTTTGTCTCGCCGCTGCCCACGCTCCTGTGGGTGGAGGGGACGCCAGCGGTGGTGGTGCTGGAGAGGAGCCTTTCATTCTCCCTCTGCCGTCCTCCCCAAACAGGGTGTCCGCCCACTCTCCGGTCTGTGTAAGCTGGGTTTTCCTCCTCCTGGATACTCCTGAGCAAGTCATTTCACCCCCTTTGAGCCTCAGTCTCCTGATCTGGAAAATGGGGCTAACATTAATCACCTCAGTAGTTTTGGAAGGCCGAAGGCGCCCGAAGTAGGAGTTCAGGGACTTCAAGTTGAATCTGAATTGCCAAAGACATGAGGATTCACTGCTCTCCTCCTCCACGTTTCCTGGCAGAGAAGTGGTCCCCTGCTCTTTCAATTTCCCCGAAGAGAAAATAACTGTAATTGTCCTGGAGGTGATAAAACCCTCTCTTGCCTGTACTATGAAACCATCTACTAAAAATAGTAACAATTAATGTAAATGAAACTCTTAGTTAGGCACAAACACAAACACTGTACTAAGATTTTGTTTACAGGTTTCATCTAATTTCCATTTCCAATCATTCAGGAGAAAGATTAGTGTATTATATCCCCATTTTCAGATAAGAAAACAGATACAGATAAGTGCCTTGTTTGTGGTCACACAATTAATAGTGGGACTGGCATTACAAATTTATGCAATTTAACTCCAGCAACCCTCACGTTTCACTGTTTTAGCCTTCTCCCTTATCCGGTGAACCATAAGTAACTGTGACCTTAAAAGAATTTTTTATTTTTAAAATCCGATGGCAAATGAAGAAAATCCATTAAACTGGCATCTTCAGCCTGGAGCCCAGGAAAGGGAGAAAACGGCGAAGTGCCAGACCAATTTTCAGCACCACGGACAGCACACACAGAGCCGGGATGCTTCCTTGTATTCCTAGTCCTAAAAATTATTCACTCACTGGTACAAGGGCACCCTTCTGCATCCGTCATTTCATTCCCTTCAGTCCTTCAAGGCAAATATTATCGACTCCATGGTGAAGATAAACACATTTTGGGGAGGTTCACAAGACATGAAAGGTGGCAGGAACTAAACTGATCTAAAAAGTTCCCCCTCTGGCAGAACGAGAGTGCACAGGAGCAGATCCTACACACAGATGAAGAAGCCATGGCAGGTGAGGTTCGCTGATACGTGAATCATGGTGACATTTCTTGGTATGGAGAAGAGGGGCCAACTAATATACTTGGTCATGGGTTGGAGGTTGGCATGGAGGAGAGAGGGTTCTGCTGCCCCTCTGAAGTTTTGCCTTAGAAATCCAGGTGGATGGAAGATCTATATCTGATGAGCTCAGGGGAAAGGAGGGGCTCATGTTCTAGCCACAGTGAGACATAAGAGCCCAGAGCTGGATTCTGAAGTGGCCACTGCTGAAAATGGACTAGGAAGCTGTTAACACCCCCTGAGACTGTTAATGGAGGCCAGGAGAGACATGTCAGCCTGTGGAGGGAAAGTATCAACCAAATAGGGAGACGTGCAGGGCCTGGGTCAGCCTGAGGAAGGAGCACGGAGGGAACCGCTGAGAAGAGGAGACTGCAAAGGATGAGAAGCACAAAGTCTGAGAAGCCAGTAGAAACCCAAGAGAGTGTGATGTTTCAGAAGGCAAGGGGAGAGAATGTTCCAGAAGGAGGGCAGTGTCAATCACATGGGAAGACAAAATGTGGCCTGCAAGGTGCCCTCTGAATTTGAAAAGAAGGTTAACTGGAAACTCCATCAGAGCCCAGTCAGTGGAGGGGTGGAGAGGAGGGGGTGGAAGGCCAAGTTGGTGTAGGGGAGTTTGATGATCAAATGGGAGTAGGGAGGTGGAGTTAGGCTGGGGACATAGCTTAGTGGTAGAGTCCCTGCCTAGCATGAACCCTAGGTATGATACCAGGCACTGGGCAGGGGGCAGGGAGGAGAAAGTGGAGAGAACAATTAGATGCCTTTCTCAAGAAATTTTGGCTCTAAGAGAGAAAAGAGGGATGCTGATCTCTATGGCAATACAAGGTTAAAATGGAGGAGACTTAAAGGCATTGAAATCCTGGTGAGAAAGGCCTGGGGCAGGGGCAAAAGGGAGGAGGCCAGCAAGGCAGAGCATGAGGGCTGGGCCAGATACTCAGGATGGAGGGACAGGTGGGATCCAGATCCCTGGGGTGGCTTGCAGAAACTGACATGAACACCGAAGCCATGTTGTTTATTTGTGTGGTGCAAGGACACCGGTAGGGGAGTGTAAAGGTGACCCAGGAAAGGAAGGCAGCCAATGAGAGGTTGTTATTAAGCCAGCCACCACAGTGGGTGAGTGAAACTTAATTCTGCAGGGAAGTCTTGGAAAATGAGGCGAATGTTCATTTCAGAATTCCTCTGGCCAAGGAAAGAGATCTGGGGAATGCATATCCCCACATCTGGCAGATATTGCTTAAGTGCCATCCCCAGAGTTTGTGGCATGGGGCTGTGTGTTAATTCCTGGGCAATTCTGGTCCACAGTGCACGGGGGTGATATGTGTTCAGCAGCAGCCTGAGAGTGTCTTGGACAAAGATAATCATACTGACTGTTGGGAGTCCTGCTGGGGGCACAGAAATGGTCAGGGCATTCAAGGGGATGTGTAGAGCTCTGTCCATGTCTGCTGCATAGGCATAGCATCTGTGTCCTTTTCCATGCTCTCTGACCCCTCTTGTTCCAAAGGGACTTGTTGATAAAACCATTTTTAATGGAAATCTTCAGACAACAAAATAAATCATTTATTAAGACAGGAATGGAGCTCAAATGGGCAGGGAGGCAGTCTGGGTTCAATCTTGGCTTTGTCAGTTACTAAATGTGCGGCCTTGACTGAGGTCTCTGTGAACTTCACTTTACCACATATAACACTAGCGATCTGAGAAAAAATACACTAAGTGCCTGACATAAGGTAGCCACTGTAGAGGATGCTTCTGTTTGGGTGACCCCAGCTCATACGCCCTTTTCTGACCACAGCACCTCCATTTTCCTGGGGAACTCCCCACTCTAGTTTGTGTAGTGGGGTGGGATGGACTCCATTGCCAGCTCTGGAGGTGGGTAGTAACCCAGGCCTGGTTAACTGATGTCCAAGGATTTATTCTGAGGGTGGGGGTAGAGCAGGGGACCAAACTCAGAGCAAATTACTCTCTTTCCTGGAACTTTGTGGATAGCTGAATTGTTGATGTGTCCACATGCTGGAGGGGCATCTTTGTTCTCATGAGGACAGATTCTGCCTAGGCTTGGGGCTTGGGACACCCCTTTGACAACCCACATGGCCACCCGCACCCATATGAGTGTGTGTGTGCATATAGCTTAGGTTGATCTGCTGCTGGGGAGCCGTACACACGCGTGCGCACAAGAAGATAAACAAGGGCCTGCAGCTCCTTGGCTGGCGCCCAGGCCGGGGGTGGAATAAACAATCCTGGTGACTTTCTGAAAAGCAAGCGTGTGTGGCAACAGGCACCATGGAGACAAGCAGACTGTACCAGAGTAGACAGCCGACAGCCCCCAATGCCACCCCTGTGCATGCCTCTCTGTGCACGCGCACGCACACACACACACGCTGTCCTTTCCTCTTTCATGTCTCTATCATGTTCATATCCATTCCATCAAACACAATTCTTCTTTCACACCAGGACCACCCGCTCCTGCGGTCTAGCCAGCCACCCCCATTCCAGCTTTGATTGATGCTAAAGGCTTTGGAGAAGATCTGAGATTCCCCATACAGCAGCAGCCATGATTCCTGACCCCTTCACCTGTACACTGGTCCTTGTCTAGGGTGGAAAGGTGTGTGCTCTGTGTGTATGTGTGTGTGTATAGGTAGGGGTTATCATAGTGGGCAGTGACAGATAATCCTAACTTTCTGTAAAGTTCTTGCATAACGTTCTCGCGCTTCAGGGATACACGCACAACACACATTGACTCCTGAGGGTTGTCCAGATACTCAGATGCATAACTCTACATGCTTGCGATGATGATGTGACAGTAGTATACCTTACTGACTCCCTAAGTATAGTCATCATCTCATTTAATTTAATCCTTAAGGAAAATCACCTGGACAATACAATTATTATTCCCATTGAATAAGTGAAGAAACGGACATTCAGTGAAGTTCAGTAAATTGCCAGGGTCACACAGCTAGAAGGGAATCTGGGAATCACTGCTGCCACACTATTAGCCCCACCCAGATGTACATGCAACACCGCATGCCTGGGTGCATACGTGCAAGCACACACACACTGCCTCCTGTCAACCCAGATAACTGATGCCCATGGAGCCGTCTTCCCATCCCTGGCCTTCTCACTCCCAGGCTCTCACTTGGCTGCCCTCTGATTCATGAGACTCCCTGGTTTGGGACTTTATGAGAACAGCCTGATGCCCACACAGACCCCTTCCCTCCCCTGCTGCAACCCCCTCACCCCCCCCCCCAAAAGCTGCAGGCCCTGGCCCAGCTGGGGGCGGCCCCAGGATTTGGATGGGTGACTCAGGCTGAATCATGGCCCAGCTGCTCCTTGGCAGCCCCCTCCCCCATTCTGCCCAGAAAGCCTATTTGGAAGGCAAAGGTGGGCCTTGGAGTGGGGGGCAGGGAGCGGGGGATGGGGCACTTGAGAAGGAGGACAAAGCACAAGAGAGCCTTTCAGGAAGCCCTCACCCTGACCCTCATTCTGCCAGGAAAAGGTGTCCTTTGTTTGGACTGAGACCAGGGGCTCCCTCTCCAATACCAGGGCCCATTTTGGCTTGCCTCCTCAATGTCTGGGTTCTAATAATAACAGCAACAATAACACTGTTCACTACTCTAGTTGATCACTCACATTTCACAGTAGTGCAGTTTATAAAGCTCTTTCTCATCAGCATCACATTTAATTCTCCTACTGGTCTTAGGGGGTGGAAATTAGCATCTTTACTTTGGAGCGGAGGAAACTGAGGCTCAGAGAAATATATGAAATGACCAGTGTCACACAGTTAGTGAGATGACTGAGCCAGGATGAAAGCCCAGCCCTCTGGTCCATTCTGTGGGAAGTAAGCCCTGGAGCTGTGATTCGGGCAAAGTTAGGGCACGGTTGGGGGGCATGCAGGGTAATACGGCGATTGCTAGGAGGAAGACATGGTGGGGGTACTACAGGGGCATGACGGGGACATGGCTGGGCATCAAAGGTGCATAGTAGTGTGGCATGGTTGAGCCATGGCAGGGCCATGGCAAGGGCATTGGAGGTATGTGAGAAGGGATGGCAGAGGTATCCCTGGCAGCAGGGTTTGTGGCAGAGATGTAGAAACATTTTTCCTTTACGTTCTTGCAATTCATGAATTATGGAATTATTTATGCTTTCAAACCTTTCATGTTTCAAACTAATATATCAAGACTAACAAATGTAGAGCCTGGAGTTTCTTCTGAGAAAGCGTTGGTTGTGAGGACCTTTGCTTCCTGAAGCCTCAGTTTCCCCATCTGAAAACAATGGGTCCAGTCCTGTGGTAGGATAGAGGCTATTAAGAGGCACGAGTGAAGCCACTCTCATCAGGCGCTTGAGAAGCTGTGAACGACTCCACAAAGGACTGCTGGTTCTCACATTTTGTTTCATCCTTTTAAGAAACACTTGTGGGTGCTGGGCAGAGGGCTGAGTGGGCTTCTGGGAGCCAGGGGGCGGTGCTGCGGGGGGAGTGGGTGACATCTCTTCCTTTCCCCCTGCCTGGGCTCCGTCTGGCCTTCCCCCACCCTCAGCCCAGAGCCCGTTTCTAGGCAACAGAATGGATGCAGGGATGGTTCGGAGGGGAGAGAGCTATAAATAGGGAAGGGAGAAAACAAAAATAAAGTTCCAGAGAAAGCCGGGAAGCCGCATTACTGGGGGATGGGGGTGGGGAGACGGGGGAAGACAGACAATGGCAGGGATGCAGGGATGACCCCCAGCCCCCCATTATTTTCTGCTTAGCTGCCCAGCAAGGGTCCAGAGAGGGCTGATGTGGGTGGGAAGGGGGACTCTGTGTGCACAGCTGAGCAGAATGTACTTCTGGTCAGAGGAGTAGGAAAGCTCAGAAGATGGAAGCATTTCATCAGGCACAGGCACGGTTGAGGGCAGCTTGTCTGGATGCGGGAAAGAGCCCAGGCAAAGGAGGAGACAGCACAGGCCAGGAGGGGTGGGGCTGGTGCAGGATCTCAGATATCCGGAGGCCTGGCAGGGTGAGCCTTGCTGACCACATTCCCTCTATGCACATGCCCAGGCACAGGGGTGGGCACTTTCTCTGGTGTGCAATGCTGGCTGTGCCCAAACCACCTCTTTTCATTCAGGTTTTAGCTCCACCTCACCTCCTCAGACACCTGACCCAGCCACCTTGTTTTAGTGTTGCCATCGCCCCCTCCCTGTAACTTTCTATCACATGGCTCCCTTTTATGTGCTTCATAAAACTAGAAATTATCTTGTTGATTGTTTTGTGATCTCTGGGAGGTGAATTGTCAGAGCATTGACCTGCAGGGCTATTCCCTGAAGTTCCTCACTTCTAAGAGGAGAACAAGTGTGTAAACACACTATTGGAAGAATAAATGAACTCAGCACACACGGGCAACATCCATGTACACACACGAACACAGATGCAGACATAGTGCAAATGCATGTCCATATCTCAGTTGTAAGTGTGAACACCCCACTAACTCACACAGTGTTGCTCCTGGGTCCCATGACATTGCACAAGTGTCTGTAATCTCCACATTGCTGCTTCTCTGCATTTTCCTATTGGTTTTATTTGTTTGTTTCTCCACAAAGCCAAAGAAAGCCCATTTTGGAAAGGTGTTAGGCTTTGGATTCAGGTTTGGGGCTCAATATTTCTTTTGCCACTTCCCAGCAAGATGACCAGGACATGTGGTTTTACCTCTCTGAGCTCCATTTCCTCATTCACAAATTGGGGCAAATAACAAAGAAGCCTTGAAGCTGGCTTCAAGTGAAATTAATGGAGTTAAGGACCACATGCCTGGGCCCTTGGGAAATGATTTTGTGCCTGTCACATGAGAGGAGACCATGATCTGTGTGGGCTCACACACACATACACACACAGCCAGGACTGCCTTCTGACACGGGCCTGGCATCCTCTGCTGATGCTTCTGGACTTGTGCCTGGAATGCATTTAAAGTAACCCTGGCAGACGAGAACATTGGTCTCTGAGCAGAACCATTCTCAGTAGGACCAGGTGTAGGTAGGGGTTGGCGCCCGGGAATGAGGAATAAATTTCCCCACAGACCAGATGGTGAATACGGTTTTGTCATCTAAAAATGGGGATCAGGTGCTGGTCGCTGGATCAGAGGTTGCAAACTTCTTTAGAGGCCAAGCTGTTCATGAAAATAGAGGATAGGAGTAATACAATAAGGAAAGGACTATGGCAAAATGGAAAAGGTGTGCTCAACCCAAAGATATTCTTTCTTTCTATCTATCTATCTATCTATCTATCTATTTATTTATTTATTTATTGGTTCTGGGGATTGACCAGGGGCGCTTAACCAATGATCTACATCCCCAGTTCTTTTCATTTTTTGAGACGGGGCCTCACTAAGTTGCTTAGGGTCTTGCTAAATTGCTGAAGCTGGCCTAGAACTTTCAATCCTGCTGCCTCAGCCTCTCTAGTCTCTGACATTACAGGCACACCACCGTGCCCAGCAGATACTCAAATTTTTAAAGTTTAAAACCTTGTGCTAGCAAATTAAACATAGCTAGAGGCCAAATTCAACCAAGGGCCACAAGTTTGCAATCCCCTAGGACTGTGGGTTGTAAGTAATGTCTTAATTCAGCCCAAAGGGATTTGAGCTCCTCCTTGCACCCTCACGAGAATCACAAAATCCAAAGCCACCAGTTTGTTCTACACACACACACACACACACACACACACACCCTCCGTCTGTCAGATGCCTCCTGCCTCAGGGCATAAAGGCCCCTACATAGCAGACCAAGGTGACGGGAGCAGACTGGTCTCCAGCTTCATGACCTTCCCAGGTTTGACTTCGCCTCTCGCCTGCAATAACTCAGGTAGGAAGAGACGCTAATACTTCGGACTTATTGAATAAATCAAGCTTGCAGTTTTGCAGCTGGAGGGTAAGGCTTGGGCTTCGGCTAGAAACAGGGATCTACCAAAGCATAAAAATGGGCGGGGTGCGCAGTCAAGGTTGCGGGCCTCTGCGGCAAAGCCGAGCGGGCTCCGGCACACTGGGGGTGGAGCCTCTGCAGGACGCGGTGGGGCCTGTACAGCAAAAGAGGGCAGGGGCGATGCACGGATGGGGGCGAGGCCTAGGAACGGCAGTTTTTGCGCCAATAAAGACTGGGCTTTCGTGCTGGCGGGGGCGGAGCCTCTGCGCAGAACCCGCAGTATCTCCATCCCCTTCTATTTCACTCTGAGGCGGTGTTTGGGGCCCCCTAGTGCCGGTCCTGACCGGCGAGGGCTCCCGGACCGCTTTCCTACATTTCTATCGAGGCTCGCACTCTTCAGCTGAAACCTCAAAATTTTCAGGCACCCTTCTAGGAGGGATGGAGACCGGAGCTCTGTCCCCTTCTGGGGGACAATGGCTCTTTCCCGCCTGCTTAGGGATTTTGTTTTTGTTTTTCTGCTTTGGGCAGGTGAGAGCAGGGCTGTGTGCGCATTAACATGTCTCTGTGTCTGCGCTGCTGGTTTCCGAAGGTTTCTGCGTGGCTCGTATCCAGCTGCGAGAGCACACGCGTGTCTCCACGTGCGGCTGCCTAGGGTTCGTACTCTCGGGTTCAGTGCAGGCACCGGGCACGTGCACGCTGGTCTGCGCGAGCGTGCGCATCCGCGCACCCGCGCTGCCTCTGCGGCGTGGAGCTCCCCTTGACCCCGCACCTCAGAAAGCTCTTTACAGCCCAGCAGGTGGCGCCCCAAACCACTTTCCTATCTCACAGTCCACTGCTTGTCTCAGACCTGTGGGGTCCCCTTTCCCCGGCCAGGTCACGGGCGGGAGACGGAGAAGCCAAGGTCTCAGGTGGTCAGCTTCGTGGGCTAAGCGTACTAGACTCCACCGAGTGAAGAGCAGCCTGGAAATCTGAAGCCCATCTGCCTCTGCCCCCCCCCCCCCNACAGCCTGGCTCCTGGTTTTGGTTTAAAAAAAAAAAAAAAAGTTCTTGGTGTGATGTGGGAGTAGGGTGGGGTGCTCTGGGGCTGCCCGGAGGTCCCTCGGAGAGCCTCTTTCAGGGTGGGAGAGGAGCGGTCGCTTTCCTATTTTTGTTTAAAAATACATAAAACATGCGACATCCACGCAGACACCAGACGGGAGGGGCAGGAAGGGGCAACACTGGTGAGGAGAGACTCTCAGCCACAGCTGCAGCCCCAGCCCCAGCCGGGTTCACGCCCCAGGGTTGGACGCGGGCAGGTAGGACAGACAGACAGACACAAACACAGGCTCTGAGAGGGCTCCTCAGAGCAGAAGGAAGATCTCGTGTTTTGGGGGACGGGGTAGAGGGACAGCCCTGGTTCTGGGGGGCGGGCAGGGACAAGGAAAGAATTGTGCTGCTGGTGGGGGGCCGTTCTGGACCCTTACGCCTCTGGCTCATACTCCTGATATTCCTCCTGCATCAGAGAGTTGGGGGTGGAGTAGAGAAGAGCAAATGGGAGAAGGGGTTGGAGACCAAGTGGCCAAACTTTGGCCCCCAGATCCCCAACCCTCGAGGAGGAACAATGCATGCGCCTCCCCCTGGCCAAGGGAGGAACCCCAAGTAGGGGATAACTGGGTAGTCCTAGGCAGGGGTTGCCTGGAGCTCAATGCTAGGCCCCATCTGACCTCCCCTCCCTGCTCCCACCTCCTGCAGCCTGGGTTCTAAAAGAGGCAAAGGCTGAAGCCCCCTGGCCCAACCTTATCATGCCAGTAACCACCCACCCCAGTTAGGGATGGCAGCAATCATCCTGGATGCCCAAGGCCCCGCCTGACCCTATCACCCCCTCACCTGAGGTGGTTCCTCATAATTCTCCCCCTCTGGCTCCATCAGGGGCTCAATCAGCGGCTCCTCAGCAGCTTCTTGGGCCACTTCCTCTGGCTGAGGGCAGAAAAGGGTAGGGCTGGTGAGGGCAGCCAGGAGACCCCTAAAATCCTATGCTGGAAGAATGGGGAAGGCTACGTGGGGTTGGCAGTGCAAGGAGAATTTTTAATTAAATTGTTTATTTGGAGCAACTTAGAAGTAGGGTGGAGGTGTGAAGGGTGAAATCCCTTCAAATCCTGCCTTGAAGCTGAGAGTGTGGAGGGGGTGCTAGACTCTCTGCACCCCTCCCTCCAGCACTTGGCAGCCTCTTCCATATCTATCATTTGGACTGGGTGGGGTAGGGGGATAGACAGCACACCAAGTCACCCATTTATCCCTAGCTCCTTTGTGTCTGGCTCTGAGCCAGATGGGGAACTCAGACAGAACCCTGGAGACTCCCCTCCAGGGTAGAAGGGAGATGGAGACTCAGGGACAGGGCTAAATAGGGGCTCTGAGCCATTCCCCTGCCACCTTCCATCATCCCTCCCCCAGGGCCAAGCTTGGCCTGATTTCTTCGCTGTTGCTATTTTAAGATAAGCTGGAAGCAACAGCTCATGGTGTTGCTTGGATGTGTGAGCTAAGACTCTCCCCTCCCCCCTGCATCTGCTGCCCAGATGGGCACAGACCAGCGGGAATGCATGTGGGGGGCTGCTAGGCACATGGCTGGCCTCCTGCAGGTGAGTACATGTATGTGCACACACAACAACTGAGGGAACCTGTGTGGCTTTACAAAACCCTATGTGGGCTAGCACACAGCTGGGACCCTCAGTTGGCCCTGAGATATTGGCACTCTAATTGCTCTAGCACTATCTAGGTGGCTTCACTCCTTTCTAGTACCTGTTTAGGTGGACCCTGTGGGTATATGAGGTTTTAGATCCTGACCTGGCTTATTCTTCCTATTGTAGAGATGGGTATACCAAGGCCCAGGAGGTAGGGAAATGTTAGTTTGCCCCAAGTTACCCAGCTCTGACCAGAAAGAATCCAGGTGAAAACTACAGTTTTAAAAATACCAGGGCTGGGGATNAAAAAAAAAAAAAAAAAAAAAAAAGAATGAATGAAGAATGACGGCACCTCTAAGAGCAGGGCTAGATCTCAAGAACTTCTCGTTGAATGAAAGAAGCCAGATACAGAAGAGCATGCACTTTATGATACTGAAGTGGAGTTTAAAAACACCACAACTAATTTGTGGTGACAGAAGTCAGGAAGTGTGAACCCCTGGAGGGGGTTAGGTAGGGCCAGGACTGGGGTAAGATAAGTGAGGTGCATAGGGTGAGTGTTAGGGAGGCACTCGCTCCCAGAATCCTGCAAAGGAGACCCTATGTGTGAGTGCCCCCACACCTCCCTTGCCTCACCCTAGTCTCAGCCGTAGGGGTAGGGACTTGGAAGGGAGCACAATAGGAGGGGCTGGGGGTGCTGATATTCTGTGTCTTGAGCTGGCTGCTGATCATTATGGGGACATTCCTTTTCTGAAAATTTCATGGAGCTGCATGTATGTTGTTCTTCAATAAAAAGTCATTTAAGGGCTGGGGGTTTAGCTCAGTGGTAGAGCATATGTGTTCAGCATTAGTGAGGCCCTGGTTTTGATCCCCTGTACCCCCCGCCCCAGTCACATAAAAACACATCCCAGCCTGGCCTCACTAGCGATTTGGAATTAGACAAGTCATTTCACCTCTAATCACAGCAGCCTGGGGTGGGAAGGAGGATGCCGTGTGCCTTGAAGGAATACGGCGAGGACTTCATGGTCACGTAGGAAAAGCATGTTGGAAGCTGGAGACTCAGAAATGCTGACCCTGAGCTTAAACAGGTTCCCCCACCCCAGGGAGCCTCAAAGAGCTGCTGTTTGGATCATGACCCTGATCTTCACCTCCCTGAGAAAGCAGCCTTGATGTGTCCACAGACACCAGTGGGAGAAAGGTGGCTGGAGAGATGATTCTGTGCAAAGACCTTTCACAAAAAGCCTAGAGGCCAACAGGTCAGGCCCCCATCTGCCTCTCTCTGCACCTCAGCACCCAGCACACACCCTGGTCCTGGGCCAGCACCTGAGCGTATCCTCCCAACCACCTCATAAAGGAAGTGGGCAGGAACTGGGATGTTGGGCAAGTCCCTTCACCTTTCTGAGTCTCAGTTCCTCCAGCTATAAAATGGGCTAGTTTGGTACCTTCCTCAAAGGGACATGGTGAAGATTTGGTAAGTCACTCCGTGTTAATGTCTAGTGATCAATGAATGGGAGCAATTAGTGCTAACATAATTATTGGAAATGGGACATGAGTTCCCATTTACAGCTGGTAAATGCAGGGAAAGAACTTGAAACTTGAACTTCTGAGCTAAGACCCAGACTTCTAACAGAGGAAGGAACCAACTGTGCAAAATGTCTGGAGTCGGGGGTGTATGGGGTCTCCCCAGCCCGATGGGTATGGTCACAGAATACATACTGATCACCCAGCCCAACACTGAACAAAGAGCCCGACGCCTACAGCCACGGATACACAGGGGCACCCACAGGAGGGATGTAGGTATACACGTGGTTAGGACCACAGGGCACACTGTCATGGGCACACTTCTCTGCACACCTGTGATGCCATGATCTCCTGCAGGTAGACAGCCACTGTTTACCTGACCATGACTGGGCACTTGCTGTATGGAAGCCAGGCTCTCTTTATCTCAATGGTTCTCAAAGTGTGGTCCTTAAAACTGTAGCATCAGCATCAAGGGCAAATTCTCGGGCCCCACCTCAGATCTACTGAACCAGAAATTCTAGAGATGGGGCCAACCCTATGTATTTTCATCTGGCCTCCTATGATTCTGTGCATGTTTGAGTTTAAGAATCTCTGATCTATATTATCCCAAATTTACCTAAGAGTACTATTGGGTTTGTTTTCCATGTTGCAGGCAGATAATGAGGCTCAGAGATATGATAGGACCCATCCAGGGCCACAGAGCCTGGAAGTAGTGGATCTGGGATTTGAACCCAGTTCCACGGGGCTCAGGAGCTCACCACTCTTTCCTTATGGGGTGTCTTAATGAAGTCTTCTGTCTCCATTCATACACGAGTAGCCACCACCACTCTACTGAGGAAGCATATGTGCACAAATGTGTGACAGACAGGTCATACCACTCTGACGCCATCATGGCTCACACTTGCCTCACTGCTTCTATCTGCCTGAAATATAATTCCTGCACATCTTCTTTCTCCTCCCTTGGGTGCCAGCTCAAACGTCATCTTCTCAGAGATATTGAGAAGATATCTTCCCTCCTCAAGTAGCCCTCTCTTCTCTTGATTCTATATCATCACCCACATCATCTTTTCTTTTTCCTTGTGGAGGTACTGGGGATTTAACCAGGGTCAATTTACCATGAGCTACATCCATTATTTCAAGACAGGTTCTCACTAAGTTGCTTAGGGCCTCACTAGGTTGCTGAGGCTGGCCTTGAACTTGTGATCCTTCTATCTCAGCCTGCTGAACTGTTGGGATTACAGGCATGTGCCATCCATGTTGTCTTTTCTTCATAGCACTTATCCTGTCTGAAATCACCTTATTTATGGACTTGGGTTTTACTGTCTTCTCCTGCTACAACATCAGCTGCACAAATGGAGGAACCCTTTCACATGGGAACCTCTAGAACAATTCCATGGATTTTTGTTCCATGAAAAGAAATGAATGAACAGTCAGTGGCCCAGGCAGATGTAGCCAGAAGTGGTCTGGATCACACTGGCAAGCAGGGGACACCCAGCCAGCTACATCCATGGATGCAGTGCACCCATGTAGACCTTCGGACTTCATTCCTAGCTGAGCCTAGTGTAGTCTTACAGAACAGGAGACAAAGACACTTGTTCCCCAGGTTAGCAGGGGCAAAGGGGAACGTGGTGGTGGGTTTATTTGTGTGCCTTGTGTGTGTGAGAGAGAAAGAGAAAGAGAGAGAGGGGGGGCGGGGGGAGGGAGGATCACTCACCTTCAGGTCCGTGGGGAACTCCTCCTTCTTCACCAGGCCTGTGGCTGCTGCGATGTTCCCAGCCCCAGAGAACACAGCTCCTCCCAGATGTGATGCCTGCTCCTTGGTTTTCTCAGCCACTGGAGCAGGGAGGGGGTGAGGAAGGGATTTGGGGGCCAGGGTGAAGGAGGCATAGATGTCCCCACACAATATCCCAGGGCATGCCCTTCCCAGGGAGCACCCCTCACAGAAGCTTTGGGAGTCCCCTCCTGCCCTCTGTACCCCAGCCAGATCACAGGCTGGGTGAGGGAAGGGGCTGTGCCAGAGCTGGATGGGTACCTGAGGCCACACCTTGTACCACCCCCTCTCGGGTCTTGTTTCCTGCAGGGAGGAAAAAGAACACATTTAAGGAGTCTCAATGAGAAAACAGAAGCCAGCAGAGCACATGGTGGACAGGGGGACCCAGGTGATAGAGAGTACCTCCATCCCACTATTTGCTTTCTTGGGTCCCCATTTCCCCCATGCTAACCACACTGAGCCCTCCATACCTACTTTCTCAGGTTTCCCAGTCCCACCTCACTTCCACCACCTTCCCAGGGGATGTTGGTTGAGTGCCAGCACTGTGGAAAGCATGTGACTTGCACCCTTTCATGCATTACTCTCCCTAGCCCTGGGAGGGGGATGCTGTTGTCCCTATTTCACAAGATGGGAACGAATTTAGTCAGGGCCCTGTAACCAATAAGTGACTGAGTCCTATGGGCCTTTCTGACTCTAAAACTCCTGCTACCCACTCTGTTCTGTAAATATTTTAGCCCAGGATGGAGGCAGGTGGAGCTGGGGGACTATGAGTTTTGAAAAGTGTCCCTGGTACCCCTGATGTAAGACTGCTCATGTTCCACTGCCTCCAACTCCATTTCTTCTAGACTCTTTCTTCCTATCAAGGGTCAAAGCCCTCCTTCTGGCCAAAATGGGGAGTCTTAGGCGCAGGGTGGTTCTAAAGGTGATATGCATATTGTGACTGGCCGTGCCTTCCCAGGAGGGTAGCAACTTGGTCACATCAAAATAGCGGGTGGGCACTGGGAAAGGTAAGAAGGCCTGATCTGCTGCAAGGGTCCTACAGGGAGAGAGTGGGGTGTGTTTCATGCTGAGAATTTAGCAACCCAGACAACCACTGATAAATTCAGAAATGGGCATCTGGGCAGGCTGAGGCATGTGGGGAGAGGAGCAGGGGTCCACATGGGAAGACGGGTTCTCAGGGCTAAGGTCCTCTGGAATCAGGAGATGCAGAGCATGGGCTACATGCCCACCCCTCATTCCTCCCACAAGTGCCTGGTTTGCACATGCTCTGAGCCAGGCAGTGGGCTAGCGGCTCACTGTCTGAGGAAGTAAGAGAAGAGCATGTTCAATTTCTGAACCTCAAGTAGTGGTGAGAGGGTCTCCAGCCTCCAGGGGTTGTGTGAAGTGGGAGGGGACACTACCTGGACCTTGAGAAATGAATGAACAGGTGGATATTCAGGAAGGAGATTGGAGAGAGTGATCCAGGCTCAGGGAACCATGCAGGCAAGACTCAGGGAGGCATGATTTAGTCCTCATGCTAGGAGCAATGGGTATGGTGAGAGGCAAAGCTAGAAAGGTAAACTGAGGCAGGATAATGAAGAGCATTGGGATGCCAGGTGCCAGGGAGCTGAGCTGAGGCTTTAATGTGTGAGGACTGGGCTTCATGGGGGGCTTCTGGGCAGGGGGAGGAACAGAAGTTACCAATCTAAGAAGAAGGGCAGCATGGCTTGGGGGGATGTCTATTTGCAGAGAGAATAGTGCGAGGGGTCAATAGGAGTGAAAGGACTGGGGAAGAGGCAGAAGGGAGGCCAGGGCTCAAGCCTTTTCCTTGTCTCCGTCGCCACTGCCACACTCATTTGGTGGCTACCCTACTTCTTAGTGGGCTTCCCTGTAATTTGTTCCATCCCCAGGGGCCTGAGAGGCCTTTCTAATCTGAAGTCAGATCATGTCAGTCTCTTGCTTACAATCTCCCCCCACACTTACAATTAACCACCAGGCCACCTCCCCAGGCCTTTTTAATATTTTATTTAGGGACAGAGTCTCTAAATAAAAGTTGCTTAGGGGCTCACTGCTGAGGCTGGCTTTGAACTCATAATCTTTTCCTGCCTCAGCCTCCTGAGCCACTGGGATTACAGGCGTGCTCCAAGATGCACGGTGTCTTGGTCCTCTCTTGAACTGACTCTCATCCACAAACTTGACCTTATCTCCTATCACTGCTTCTTGCCCTTGGCTTTCCAGACCATCCCACTTGCCTTTTCTGCCTCCCCTCCACTTGGCTCTTTATTATGAAGGGCTCAGCTCAAATGTCATCTCCTCTTTTTATCTTATCCAAAAAATGAACCTAACCAGGTGTGTGGTAGCACATGTGTATAATCCCAGCTACCTGGGAGGCTGAGGCAAGAGGATTGCAAGTTTGAGGCTGGCCTTTGTAATTTAGCAAGACCTTGTCTCAAAAAATTGAAAGGGTCGGGGTGAAGTTCAATGATAGAGTGCCCTTGGGTTCAATCTAGTACTGAAAGAAGAAAAAAATTCCCCATTTCTGCCTTTGGATATCAAAAATTCCACTACTGAAATGCTCTTTATCCCCATCAAGACATAATAAATCCCCAGCATCCACACAATGCCTGTCACATAGTAGGTGGTCACTAAATAGTTTTAAGATTAGCACAATCCAAATCTGCCATGACTTTGGGCAAATTATCAACCCCTTTGAGCCTGAACAGGGGATAATTATACCTGCTTCCCACAAGCAAGTCCTGAATCACCATCTGGGCTAAGAAAATCAGCAAACATCAATTTCCAGCCTTTCCTCTCTTTATGCAAATGACTCTAAAGCTCCTTTTACACTTAGGGTGAAGATTTTAAGCACTTGGACTTTTTCCTGACTCCATCTGGCAGCTGCAAGGAGGGTGGACAGGTGGAGAGATGGCAATGGTGAACCCATAGGCACTGGGAAGCAGGGGGAGCCACTTGGCCCTGGAGGCAGGTGGAGAGAGCCCATACTAATACAGGAAGGAGAGTCCAAAGAGGAGGGATGGGGCTTCCCAGTCTATCAAAGTAGGTTCAAACCCCAGCTTCAGGTTTTACCAGTTGTGTGACCTTGGGCAAGATAATTAGATAGCCGGGAGCCCCAGTTTTCCCCATCAGTGGAATGGGCTGGGAGTGTTAAATGAGGTATAGGGTCTTTTGTTATTTCACACGGTGCTTGGCCTAGAGTAGGGGTTCAACACCAGGTAGCTTGTTATGAATAACAAACAAGAATAAGAAAAAGGAGGCTCTCTGCTTTCTCTGATTTAATCACTGCATTGGCCCCCTGGATTTTCAGCTGAATCCTTGCTTCATCACATGGCACTCCCTGACTCCATTGGTCTGTCACTGACCCAGGCTTCAATGGGCAAGCTGTGTCCCCAGTGACCCCTGCTGACCCGCCCCATCTGCTGACTCATATTCCTCTGCCCAGAACCCCTACTCCCTCCGAGGACTCTGTCCTCCTCCCCTTGGGGGACACCCGAAACCCCGCCCCTCGCCCACCGACGTAGAGGACTCCCTCCTTGGTCTTCTCTGCTGCCTCGGTGACCCCCTGCTTGGTTTTCTCGGCTGCGGCCACGACGCCCTCCTTGGCCATGGACAGGCCCTTCATGAACACGTCCATCCTGGCGGCCTGGGGAGGACGAACACACAGGAACCGGTGCTCTGGCTCTGCATCCTCACTCCAGCCCCTCCCAAGGGACGCAGGTGTCCCCTCCTCTCCCTCCCTGAGACCAGGGCGCCCTTCTGGTCCCGTATCCTCTCCCACTTCGTCCCAGTCCCCCGTGCGAGGCCTCAGGGCCTCGGTGAGTCCTAGCGTCCTTGAAACCCGGGGACGCGGGAGGAGCCACCGCCTCGGTTATCCGGAGCCCTGCAAGCTGCAGCCCCGCGGAACCGGGATGCTGCGCTCGGCGGCGCGAAGACTCGGGACCTGCCTATACACACAAGACAGTGAGTGACACGGTCACATGCACACAAACATACCACGGACACGCTCACGTGCACATTCAGGACATGTAGACGCTCAAACGCGCACGGACCCCCCTCACACACGGTCGCGGACGCATGTCCACACGGCCACCCAGACAGTTTCAGAGAAGACCCGTCCCCCAGGGTACGTCCACACCAGCCCACCGGTGACCGCCGCACGATCTCCATTTTCCACCCCGTTCCCCATCTCCAGCCCCAGTGAAGAGTCCATCCTTCCTCATCCCACCCGAGGCTCCTCTCCATTCCGGTTCCACTCCCCGGCGCGCGGCCGCCTCACCTGGTTGCAGGGCCCGGGCTGGGGTTGGAGCGGCGGCTGCGGAGGCTGCTGCTAGCAGACGCGGGGGCTCGGCTAGGCCGGGCTGGGGTGGGCTCGGGGCCAGTGGGGGTTCTGGCCGCGATCAGGAGCTACAGTCACGGACCCTGAGCAGGGGCGCAGCGGTGCCCGGGTCTTGGGTGCGTTGCCACCACGGGTGCTCCTAGCGCCCTGCTAGCTCGCGCGCTCCGGCTCCGGCGCTGCGGCAGCTCTGAGCTCAGCGCCCCCCACCGGCGGCCGCGCCGCCCCCTCGGTCTGACTGACAGGGGGCGGGGAGGGTGACATCTCCGCGGAGCCAACGAGCCTCCAGGGACCGGCCTCTGACGCGCCGCTGGGGAACCAGGGTCGTGAGATTCGTGTAGTGTTTTAGGGGTGAGAGAGGAGGGACAATGCGGCGTGCTAAGAGTAGGGAAGAAATAATGCGGTTGGCTTTGAGGTGCAACTGGGTGCTGATTCTAGTTGTGCTTGTTATTTAGCTATGGGATCTTGGGCTGCTTAGTTTTTTTTCTGTAAAATACGGTGGTTAATTCAAAGTATGCTTATTGAGCACTGAGGCAGGGGTGCAGGTTCGAGGGTGGCCACAGGAGGAAAGGAAAACATGATCCCCTCTGTATGTATACGTGCTTGCGCAGATGGGAGGCAGAATGGAAAATAGATGCTTCTGCATCAACTCTTAAACCAAACAAAATCATTTCACAGCTTGTGAGACGTGTTACGAAAATAATAAAATAGTGGCCTAACAGAGTGACCAGAGGAGGAGTGCTTGAGACAGAGTCGTCAGGGAAAGCCTCTGCAAGAAGTTGCATTAGAGCAGAGACCCCAGAGAAACAGCCAGGCCAAAGTGGGTGAAGGCAAGATCTATAGAGAGGGAACTGCAAGTGCAAAGGCACTGAGGTAAGACCTGCTTTGGAACAGTTAAAAGGCAAAGCAGCCCAGGAAAACCAGAACGGAGAATGAGAACGTTAAGATTGCTTTTTATGGTGGGGATTGTAAAAGTGGTCATAGAATGCCACAGTAGTCCTCAGTCAGTGCAATGATAGAATTATTTCTAAGAAAATATAGGACTCTCAAGGAAAGGGACTCTTACAGTTTAGGGGGTTCAGGAAAGGCAGCAAAGAGGAGGCAATGTCTGAGTTGGGACCCTAAAGATGAGAAGACAAGGAAGGAAGGGAATTCTAGGCTATGAATATGACATGGCCAAACATACTGTGGCCAGAAATGCAGGGTATATAAGAGGCAGATGATGAGGTTTGGGGGTGGGGATGTTCACAGGACTCTGGTAGGACTGCAAGTTGGCACAGGGTTTTGGAAGACAATTTGGCAATGTTTACCCAAAGCATAAGTGCATGTTCCTTTTGAGCCAATAGCTCCCCTTCCAGGAATTTATCCTGTGGATCTCTACTCACAAAGTGCACACAGATTTTTGTGCAGGGATGTTCACAGTTTATTGTAGCAAAAGAAAAAAAAACTGAAAAGAATATAAGTGCCCATCTGTAGAGGACTGGCTATTTAAATTGGGGTTCAATCACCCAGTGAGATGCTATGCTATGGTTAGAAAGGATGAGGTAGACCCATGTGTATTGATATGGGAATGTGTCAAAATATGGTGTTAGGTGAGAGAAGCAGGATGCTAAACAGGTGTTGAAGAAGCCAAATAAAAATATAATTTTCTACGTCTCAGAATATAATCATATATTAATATATAAGTATATATTGGTATATACACATATACTTATCCCATACTATACATTATACACAGGCACCGTATATACACATACATACATATAGTTGACCCACTATGTCCAGAGATTTCCCATTTCAGATTCAAACAATTATGGAACGGGGAACTGGGGTTGTGGCTCAGTGGTAGAGCACTTGCCTAGCACATGTGAGGCACTGGGTTGTATCCTCAGCACCACATAAAAATAAATAAAATAAAGGTATTGTGTCCACCTACAACTAAAAAAAATTAAAAAAAATATGGAACAAAAATGATTAGTAAAAAATTGCATCTGTATTAAACACAACGGACAATTTTCTTGTCATTATTCCCTAAATAATACAGTGTGACCACGATTTATGTAGCATTTACATTGTACTGGGTGTTATGAGTAATCTGGTGATGATTTAGAGAGCATGGGAGGATAGTGTAGGTTATATGCAAGTGCTTTGTCATTTTATAGGTCTTGAGCATCTGCTGATTTTGGTATCTACAGAGGGTCCTGGAACCAATCGCCTGCTCAGACCCCCCGACACACACGGGTGCAGACGCATGTCCACACTGCCACCCAGACGGTTTCAGAGAAGAAGACCTGTCCCCCAGGGTACGTCACACCAGCCCACCAGTGCCCCCCTCACTGTCGCACGATCTGCATTCTCCACTCCCTTCCCCATCTCCAGCCCCAGTGAAGAGTCCATCCTTCCTCATCCCACCCGAGGCTCTGAAGAACTAATCTGCAAAGTCTTCCAAAAAAAAAAAAAAAAAAAAACTGCAAACAGTAGTTGCCTCTGGGAAGGGTGACTGAGAGGGCTCGAGGAGGGGAACTTTTAAATTTTACCACCTTTCATCTTTGGGCTGTTTTATTCTTTTGCCTTGGAGAGTATTTACCTGTATGATTTTTAAAACTGGCGTGGCAGAAAGCTGGAGTTATTTTTGGCTTTAAGGGAAATTGGATTTTTTCACTTCCGATGTTTGGGGGTGCCCTACCTTAGGAAGCAGTCCCCTCTGAGGACTGACAATGCCAGATACCTGCTTTCCCAGTCTTCCCTTAGCCCAGACACATGGCTGACACGCAGCCTTCGACCTATCACCCTGGATGGAACCTGAGGCTGGTGCCAGGAGGAAGCACAGAAATTGGCCAGTCTATTCTGATGAGAGGAGGTGGTGTTGGTGGTAGCAGCTTCTGCTGGGAACCATGGGAATCAGTGACAACTGGCTCCCCAAATTCCTGAAGCTTTAACCATTGGTTCCTTGAGCCAGACCAAGCCAAATTATTAGAGTACTGCATCTGGAGTCATATTGGCAGAGAGGTGGGAGCTGTCGCCATGGGAGGCATGGCGATTGTCGGGGGTCTATGGAAAGCGAAAAGAGGAGAGGCCCCCACACAACAGAACCCTGTGGCACTGCAGCCCTAAGGGTGGCCAGAGGCAGAGGAAGCTGGGAAGAGACTGAGAAGTGCAGTGACGCAGGCAGAAGAAGTAAAGAGTGACAGCTCAGAGCCTAGGATCTGGAGGTCAGCAGAGAGGACAAAGGAGATGATTCAGCTTTGGATTGACAGCAGGTGGGCTGCTGGGGAGCTTAACAGCAGCACAGGGAGTTACAGAGTCCACAGAGGGAAGGGACACCAAGGGAAAGCCTCTAGGAGAGAGTGACATTCAACGCTGGGATTTGAAAGAGAAGGATCTTACAAGTGGTGCAGAGAGTTCCCAGCGGAGGATCTGGGGAAGTCCAGAGGGCGGAGGGAACGAGAAGAGGTTAGATTCCAAATCAGGTAGGAAGTTTGGTTGCTGGTGCAGAAGCTTAAACAAGGCAGGCAGGCATTCCTTCACTTAAAAAAGCCCAGGGGTAGGCAGTCCACGATGATGTGGCGGCTTCACAGTCATAGGAACCCAGGCTCCTTCTACCCTTCTGATGCAGCCTTATTATGTGAATTTCATCCTCAAGGTCACTTCATGGTTGCTGTGGCTCCGAAATCATCAGCATGACTGTGTGGAAAGCAGGAAGAAGGGAAGATGGATACAAACGAGTATTTCCTGAGGAGTTTTCTCAAGTCAACAACTTCTACTTCTGTCCCCTGGCTAACCGGAGCTGCAGGGAGGCCAGAAGAGGGTGGCCGTTTAGCTGGGCACATGACTTCCAAGAATATAATTGTGAAAAAGGGAGAATGTCTACAGTGAACCACTAGCATCTCTGCCACTGTCTCTTTTTCCCTTATTTTTGGAAATTTCAAACCTAGAGAAACATTGAAGGAATAGTAAATAAAACCTATAGAAAAGTTGTGCCACGAGTATAATAACTACCCCAAACATACTTTGCCTAGATTCACCAATTGTTAACGTTTGCCACCTTTTTCTATCTCTTCATATGTACAGTCCCAAGAAGGGGTCCTGGATACTGCGTTGTCACTTTCTAGCACGACAGATTCCCCATGCCACACATCATTAGGGCACCAGGTGGCAAAGGTCAGTCTTCCGGGCCTCTCTTGGTCAGGCCCTTTGCTTGTGAGTTCTCAAGGACGTCTCATTGTTCCTGTTCTCTCTCTCCCTGGAAAATGGCCCTGTGCATCCTTCTCTTTCCTCTCTCCTTCCTGAGGGTGTTCTAAGGAGAATGACTATTGAAGCTTTGGGAGGCAAGAAGAGGGGCAGGATGTGGGGAAGGGCTTGGGAGAAAATCCCAGCTGGAAGAGCAGGAGCAGAGAGCTCTCAGAAGAGAATCGCAGGGATCCTGGCCCTGCCTGGCTTCTGTCAACTGTCTGTGCCTTTGTGACTCTGTGTATGGTGCTTGACTGTGGGATTAAAAATGTATCAACATTCCTGCTGTCCAGAGACCTCAGGATGGGCAGGAAGACGGCAGGCAGGCAGGCTGGCACCCTGCAGGGTAGGAAGGATGGGAAGCTGAGAACAGGGAGGAGCATGGATGATGTTTATTGAGCATCTACTGTGTGCCAGGTGCTCCATCCGTGACATCAGTAAGCACTGAAAGCAATCCTTCCAAGCAGGCATGGTCATCTCCATTTTACAGATGGGGGAACTGACATGCAGAGTGGGGAGGCCACTGGCATTTGTTCTTTTCAATCAGTTTTTCCTGAGTGCCCACAAGGTGGGCACTGGTATAGGAAAGTCAGCAGGAAAAAACAAACAAACAAAAAAACAATGAAGTCCTTTCTCTTCTGGAACTTAACCTTGTATTAGAATGGACAGATAATTAACAAATGAATTAGAACCACATGAGACCATTGGGAGCTAGGCACAGTGGCACATGCCAGTAATCCCAGGTACCAGAGAGACTGAGGTAGGAGGGTTGCAAGTTCAAGGTCAGCCTGGGGAACTCAGCAAAACTCTGTCTCAAAATAAATGTTGATAAAAAGGCTGGGGGAGTAGCTGGGGGCTGCTGGGTTTGTGGCTCAGTGGTAGTGTGCTCACCTAGCTTGTGTGAGGCACTGGGTTCAATCCTCTGCACCACATAAAAATAAAAAATGAAGATATTGTGTCCACCTAAAACTAAAAAATAAATATTTTTTAAAAAGAAAAAAGGCTGGGGATATAGGTCAGTGATAGAGCACTCCAGGGTTCAATCTCTAGTGCTGTAAAATAAAACATTTGGATTGTGTAGCTATTGCCAAAGTCCACAGTGATGTTCCTCTTGCTAAATCTTTATTTTAATACCTTTATTTTATTTTTTTTTTATGTGGTGCCCAGTACCTTGCACGTGCTAGGTGAGCGCTCTACTGCTGAGCCACAACCCCAGCCCTCATCTTGCTAAATCTAATGGTCACCTCTCCTTCCTCTCCTGAAGTGAAGAAGAGAAGTGCTGGAGTGGGTTAACCACACGGGCAGGGAAGGCCCCACCTGAGCCAGGTTAGGCAGACAGGGAGCAGCCAATGAGAAGTCCTGGGGCAGCAGTGGGCCTGGCCAATTGAGGATCTGCACACTTGAAGGCCAGTGTGAGTGTGGCAGAACGAGGGAGGGGGACAGTAGGGGAGGTGGGTCTGAGAGAAGATGGGACTGGTGGTGAACGGAGGAGACAGGATGCTCAGGAGCCTGTGTGTGAGGCTGAGTCATGCAGGCCCTGGATGTGCACTTTGAATTACATCTTGGGTGTCCTGGAAGGTTTGAGACAGAGAAGTGATCAGATTAGTAATTTAGATGACCCTGAGACGCTCACAGAATGTTCTGTAGGGGACAGGAATGGAAACAAGGAGAGTGAGAGAGGGACTGAGACAGAGGCCAAGGCCAGGGACGCTGAGGCTTCTCTGGGATGAGGACAAGAGGGAGGGAGAGGAATGGGCAGAGTGGAGATGTTTTCAGAACCAAATGGCAGGATTGGGATTCAAGAGTCCCTGCTTGCTCAATTCCACCGGGAAGGTGTTCCTGTTCCCTACAGACAGGCCAGGGTGGACCTGGGGAGGGACCAGGACCCCAGCACCCAGGAACTTGCCTTTAGGGGCTCTCCTTAGTCACCCCAATCCCAGACTCCAGGGGCTGCCCCAGGCTGGAAGATGTAGAAGCTGGAGGGAAGGGGCGCTGTGGCTGGGAGGGTCTTTCCAAGCCAGGCATGAGGCCAGGACTCCAAGGCGACTGAGATGATGCCTGTGATCTCTCCTCAAGCCTGGCCTCTTCCAGGACTGCTTCTGCCTGAACTTCTTCACCACTCCTCCCCCTGAAGTGGGATCTGTCCCCTGCCTTGAATTTGGGCCCTCTGACTCTAGTACAATACAATGGAACTGATGACGAGCCAGGTTTTATTTTAAGCCCTGGCCTTAAGACACTGACAGCGTCTACGTTCAGTCTCTTGGGACACTCACCCTGGGAACCCAGTCACCACGCTGTGACTTGGAGGAAGCCAAGCAGCCATGTGGAGAAGCCTTGCAGAGCTGTCCCAGCTGACATCTCCAGCTGAGGTTCCAGCTGACAGCGTCAACTGCCCCATGTGTGAGTGAGCCCAGCTGGTCTCAATTCAGAGCAGAGCATGCTATCTTTCCTTGGTGCTCCCCAAATTTCAGATTTGTGAGCATAATAAATGATGCTTGTTGTTTTAGGCCACTGAGTTTGGGGCATGCTGTGCTTCCAGAGCCATCTGTCACCAAGTATCACTGAGTTTTCCTTTTTAATCTCCCCTCCATATTCTCTGTCACCTGGACAACTGCATTAGTATACTGACTGATGTCCTCCTGCTCACATTTTTTTTTTTTTTTTGTACTGGGGATTGAACCCAGGGGCACTTAACCCCTGAGCCACATCCCCAGGCCTTTTTATATTTTATTTAAAGACAGGATCTCACTGAGTTGCTTACGGCCTCGCTAAGTTTCTGAGGCTGACTTTGAACTTGAAATCCTCCTGTCTCAGCCTCCTGAGCTGCTGGGATTACAGGTGTGCACCACTGCTGAGCTCTCCTGCTCACTCTTGCAGCCACAGGACCCTACATGGCAGTTCAGAGAACTTGCTGAAATGCACATGTGGTCACGTGCCCAGCCCTGCTGCAACCACTTGAAGCACTCGGTGGCTCTGTACTGATCCTGGCATCAAGACTTTCTCATTTCTTTCCTCCTTTAGGCTTCAGCCACACTGGCCTTTCTTCTCTTCCTCCAGCACCTCATGCTCCCTTTGCCCCAGGGCATTTGCATGTCCAATACAGTTTGTACTCCCTGAAATGCCCTCCCTTGTCCATGTCAAAACCTCTCGCTCATGCTTTAGGTCTCAGCTCAGTGTACAAATTGCCTCTAAGCCAGTGATTTTCAAAATGGGGTCCTTGTCTAGCATAATCAAGGGACTGGTTAGAAAAGAAAATTCTCAGGCTCAAGCCCATGCCTAAGGAGTCAGAAATTTCTGGGGCAGAGCCCAGCAGTCTCTCTTTAACAAGCCCCGCAGGTGAATCTGATCCCTGCACTCCAGAATCGCTGCTCCAAAGCAGTTGAGGTTTTGGAGTTTGTTACCTTCTCTCATCCCTGAATTCCTGCTCTTCAGAGGGCTGTGCTTGTAAGCACTCAGGTGGTTGTAAGATGGTCTAATGAGTGCCCCATGTTCTCCAGCAGCCCTGAGCACAGGAGCTGCCCCCCCCCTTTTGCAGTGCTGGGGATGGGGATGGAATCCAAGGGGGCCTGAAGCATGCTAGGAGAGTACCCCACCTCTCAGCTCCACCCCAGGCTCTCATGTTTTGCTCATTTCATCCTGGCACCTAAGTGAGTGCCTGGTACATCCCAGGGAATGGCTGAGGATGCAGATAGAATAACAGTGGACTATCAGCCTCCAGGGGGTCATGTGCTGAAGAAAGGTGTTGTTTACAAAGCCAGGAAGGGGTGTCCTGAGCCAGAGTGTCCCCCATTTTCCTTCCCCTTCCTCATGCCTCCCTGACCTGGGGTAAACCTCAGCTGACTTCTGTCGAGCACAGAACCAGACCCTGTTCTATGGGCCCAGTATGATTAAAGTCACACAAGCTTCGGGTGGTGTATTGATATTTCCATTCTACAGATGGGGAAACTGTGACTCAATGAGATTCAGTAATTTGGCCAAGGTCAGGGCAGGACTTGACCCCAGGGATGTGACTGGCTCTCTGCCTCACCCTCAATGTCCAGCTGGACAACACTCAGAGCAGGATGCAATGTGGGACTCCATGGAACTTCATGTGCCCTTCCACAGGACAGCCCCACAGCAGATAGTGGACCATCAAGACAGAGGGCCTAGTGGTGCCAGACCTTCCCAAGTTTACAAGAGAAGGCAAAAGTGTGGATTTTAACATAAAATCTTTTTGTTTCTAAATGTTAGACAATTATTACATTAAAAAAAAAAAAAAACTCAGATGCTTTCAGAGACCAGATAAATATCTTGTCACTCAATGCCTTGGATGACATGAGGTGGCTGAATTGAGAGTGTGAATGGTACCCGGAGACCCCCATGCTTTTGTCAGTGTGGCTGCTTTTGTCATCTGTGGGGCAGACTGCTTTAAATTCAGGGGTCACCCTCAGCAGGATGCAGACCCCAGTTTTTCTAAGGACAGATCCCAAATACTGATCCTTACCTTCATTTTTCAGCCCCCACTGTGAGAGGCTGGGTCAGCCTGGTCACAGGTGTGTCTCAACTCCCCACCTGCAAGCTGAAGTGCTCACTCACTAAATGCTTGTTGATGGGAGGATTCTGATTAGCTTCCCACCTCCCCGCATGCTGGCCCCTCCCACAGGCATGCAAGCTCCTCTTCCTCCCCTGCCGCAGGAGGGTGGGGCTAGGGCTGATAGGTTAAAAGCCAGCATCTGGGGACCCCTTAATGCTGGGTGCCCCGTGGAGCTTGAGCCTTAGCATGGCTGCCTCGAGCTCTGTAAGTCCACCGGCTGCCCTTTCTGGAGCAGGGGCCCAGCTGGGGTGATGGATATAGGAGTGGGCTGCAGACAGAGTCAGGGCTCCCAGGTGACCCTGTCTCTTCTTTGGTCAGGCAAGTGAAGCCGAGGGTGGACTCCAAACCTTGGAGAAGAAGAAAGAGGAGGAGGAGGAGGAAGAGGAGAAGGAGGTGGCAGAGTCAGTGTGCCTGTGGGAGCAAGAGCAAGAGGAGGCAGCTGTGGCGGCATGCTTTGGAGACGATGCTCCAAACTTTCTTGGGACTGGGACTTTGCTGTCTCTGAGGACGAAAGCTCAGGACAAGGGGCCCATGGAGAACAAACTAGAGTTGCACCCCCTGCAGAACAGGTAAGGAGGAGAGTGAAGAACTGGACTGGACCCCTGTGGCTGGGCCATCCTCTGTGCTCCCTGGTCGTGTGGCCTCGGACTACCCCTTCTGCTCTGGACTCAGTTCCACATCTGTGAAATGTCTGCGCTGGCCTAAGCACTGGGCCTGTGGACTCTTCCAGCGTTACCCAGCTGAGATTCTGGGCTTAAAACTTCACTCCTTGCTCAACCTTTCAGGATAACTAACTTTAGTCACCATGTGGGGAGTGTATGGGGGGGTGTGCTCCCAAATCTCCTATTTTGTCCTTAAAGGGCAGGGACCTACCTCCCTGTTAGCCCAGGTGCTGCTGGGGGTAGACATGGGGGTGTTTCTGCTTCCTCTCCCCTGTCAGGTGGGCTCTATGGTTCTTCAAGAATGACCGTAGCAGGGCTTGGCAAGATAATCTGCATATGGTCACCAAGGTTGACACCGTGGAGGATTTCTGGGCGTGAGTGTGTGTCCCTTGGGGCCAGGCCAGGGGATTCTGAGCTGGGAGTTGCTTGTCACACATCCGTGACACCATCTCTGGGGCCTTTCAGCATTTGTTGAGGGATGGGGGAGGGTGTTCCTTTCCAGGAGGCATTGGGATTGGGCCACAGCCACCCCCTTGAAGCTTCTGAGGGCTTAGGGAGAGAGCTTAGGGAGTGGGAGAAGCCAGGAGCAGCCCACGCTGCCATTTCATGGCTTTGTGACCTGTGACCCTGGGCAAGTTCCTTCTCTCTGAACTTAGCCACACAGCGAGGATCAGGTTGCCTCAGAGTGTCTGGGGGCGATCAAGGGAGGTTATTTGAGAAGCGTAGCATAAACCCTAGGGGGGCCTTCACTGGAGGGGTGCACCAGGAGTCTTCCCAGGGTGCAGTCTTCACTGGACTTGGATGGTTGGGGAAGCTCCAGGGGGAAGGTGGGCTTTGAGGGAATTCCAAGCAGCAGGAACAGAGTGAGCACAAGCAGGAAGGCCCCAAGGTGGTGGGAATCAGTGGATCCCACAAGGAGTTGAGAGGGTTGGGGATCAGCTGGAACCCAGCCTAACAAACTTGACTTTCAGCATGGGGTGGGGGCTCTCTCCAGGATGTACAGTCATATCAAGCTGGCTAGTAAGCTCTCTTCTGGCTGTGACTACGCCATGTTCAAGGTGAGTTCTGTTCTCATGCCCTCCTTCCCCCCAAAAGGACAAGGGTTGGATTCTTCCCAGCTTCTGCAGCCATCCTCCCTCCAAGGAGAGGTTTTGGGGTGGAGGGAGCCGTAAACAGTCTTTTTCAGGGCAGAGGTGTGATTTCCGATTGGAGGGGCTGCTCTACAGAAGCCCACACAAAGCATGTCAGGCCTGAGCTGCACCTTGGAGAACACCCGAGTCTGGAAGGGCAGGGGGAGAGGGAAGAGTCCAGCTTTCTTGCTTGGCTTCTGAACACTCTCCTCCAGCCCTACCCTGGAGGTGCTGACATAGGCGTTTACAGATTTCCCCCGGTGACTTCTGCCCAGTGAGGTTTGGTGATGTCCATCACTGCCCACAGAAACGTCTGCCCCAGAGGCCCCCTGTAGTGCTTCTGTTTGAACTCTTGTCTTAAGGAACCTGAATCAGTAAAGGATTTGCATGCACACATAGACAAGGCTATGAACAGTGACAAATTGGGTCAGGGTCCTGTGGGGCTCCAAAGGGGTCTCTCTGGTGGGCTGAGTGGCACCTGGTGGTGTAGAATGGAAGTTAGGAGAAAAGTTGGCCTATTTAGGGCCTGAGCAGAGGGCAGAGAAGGCAGCACGCAGAGGCAGCTGGGTCCCGCTTCCCTTTGAAGGAAGGGAGGTAGTTGACCTACCGTCCGCCTTCCAGGATGGCATCAAGCCCATGTGGGAAGACAGCAGGAATAAGCACGGTGGCCGCTGGCTGGTCAGTCTCTCCAAGCAGCAGCGCCACATTGATCTGGATCGTCTGTGGCTGGAGACAGTGAGTGGTGGTGGCGGTGGGGGAAGGGTTCAGGGGAAGTGGTCTCAAGGGTGGTAGGGGCTGTCCCTGTGCCCACCTGGAAAGCTCACCATCCCCACTTTGGGCCCAGTTGCTGTGTCTGATTGGGGAGAGCTTTGAGGAACACAGCACCGAGGTGTGTGGGGCTGTCATCAACATCCGTACCAAGGGTGACAAGATTGCTATGTGGACGAGGGAGGCTGAGAACGAGGCCAGCGTCTTGCACATTGGGTGAGGGCTGGGTCCAGGGATGACATGGGGGTGGGGGGCTGGCTTGCAAGTGAGACCTCTGGAACTCGCAGTGCCTTCTCTCCATTCTTTTTTACCCACCAGTATAAAAGGAATGGGAATCTTCTGACGACTCATGTCTCCTTTGCTCTGTCTCTCTCTGCCCAGGCATGTATACAAAGAGCGCTTGGGTCTTTCCATGAAGACCATCATTGGGTACCAGGCCCATGTAGACGCGGCCACCAAGAGCAACTCCCTTGCCAAGAACAAGTTTATGGTGTGAGGGGGGTCTTGGCACCACTCTCAGTCATGTGGGGCCACCACCTCATAAGCCTCATCGCTGTGGTGTATGCAGGACTACACCATTGATCCTGGGTTGGAGGAGGGGGCAGACAGCCTGATTTTTACATATTCTGGAGTGCATATGAACACTTTTTCTTTTATTTTTTTGAGATGAGACCTTTCTATGTTGCCTAGCTTAGCCTCAAACTCCTGGGTTCAAACAATCCTCCCACTTCAGCCTCCCCAGTAGCTGGGACTACTGGTGCTTACACCATGCCTGGGTTCATACAAATACTCTAACAGGTATTAGGCCCAGGTCCAGGGGCAGCTAGGTGGAAAAGTTTGAGTCCTTCCTTTTGCCTGGGAACATCGCAGAAGCAAGGTGCAAGAATCTCTTGGGTTTCCTTCTTTTACCTGGGGGTGGGATATGGGGTGGTCTTGGTAGGGGGCTTGATGACAAGATGACAGGGGAATTCTGTGGTCCAGTACTTAATCTGTGCCCACTGGGAAGGGTGCTAGGTGGCCTGAGGGGGCAGCCTTTTCCATTTTGATGGAGGGGCTGGAGACCACTGATATGCTGAGAGTGGGAGTTCAGAGATGGGGTGTCTCCTCTTTGTGACCACTCTCACTGGATCTGTCAGTGCCCTTCCTGTATCCTGTCCCTTCCCTAGATCACCTGTGCTTGGGTCCCTGGAGTGGGGCAGCCCTTCCTGCCCCCCACTTCAAGTGTTGGAAGGCTGGAGGGAGAACCCAGCTATTTGTGTGTGTGTGTGTATATATATATATATATATATATATATATATAT
>NW_026000221.1:879161-908471 GCF_001458135.2 Marmota marmota marmota
TGTGTATAAGAGACAGTATATATAGAGAGAGAGAGAGAGAGAGAGAGAGAGAGAGAGAGAGGTGGATGCTGAGAACTGAGAAGCCCTCAATGGCTTCTCACCTTCAGCCAGTGGTGTCTGCTTTGCCTGATTTAGGCCCAGGCCCTAGGACAGGAGCTTGACGGTAGTGGACGCCCTGTTCTAGTTTTGTTAGAGGTGGATTCACCTGAAGATGATGAAGCTTAAGTTAGGTACTTCTTCTAAATAAATACTTCTTAACAAACTTGGAATTATTATTTTTATTTTGTTGTTGATGGACCTTTATTTCTTATTTGCTTATTTATATGTGGTGGTGAGAATCGAACACAGTGCCTCACACGTACGAGGCAAGCTGAGCTACAACTCCAGCCCCAAACTTGGAATTATTTTTAAAGAGGGCTCCAAAATTTTAAGATTCAGGCTCCCTCAAGCCCCCGCCCTGCCTGGAAGGAGCTCATGTGAGATTCTTAGGTACCAAGGAGGCCCACCAGGGTCCAAGCTGATATGAGGGAGAGGGGTTAAATTGGGAGACCTCAACCACCAAGGGGTGGGGGACAGGTTCCCAGCAAAACTGAAAGAGCAACAGGCTGGCACTCATAAGATTCGGGTCCTCGTTTGACCTGAGTCTAAGCAAGAATCAGCTGAATTTCTGTTGAATGCAATGCACGGTCTGTAATTAGACTTGCGACAGGTGTGTTAACCTTCGCCATCCGCTCACCAGCAGCTTTTACTCTAGACCGCAAGGGCGAAGACGGGGCTGCCGCTGGAACTGAGCCTTGCAGGGGCTGAGGGATCTGTAAATCTTCACGTGGCGGTCGCTGGCGCCCTCAGTATGCATCTCCTGCAGGTCTAAAGGACGCCAGGAGGTTGGTGGGGCGGTCTGTGAGAGGACTCAGAGGCCGACCTCCAGGGAGACAAACTCTGGCTGGGAGCGGAGCGAGGACCAGACGTAGGGCTCCGAGGGGGCGGAGTCGGGCTGTGGGTAGAGCCGACTCGGGGGCGGGGCCTCGGGGGCACGGAGCCGGGCTGTGGGCGGGGCGGGACGGGGGCGGGGCTCCGAGGGGACGGCTCTGCGCTCCAGGCGGGGCTGCCCGGGCGCCGGGGGCGGTCCCTGCGGGGCGGGCCGGGGTCGGCCGGCGCTCTGTGTGGCCGCGGCCATGAAGCCGCAGCCGCCGGGCTAGGGCCCGCGGCGGCTCGAGCCCAGGGCGGCCCGCTGGGGGCTGGGCCCGCTCGCCGGCTCCGGTTCCCGGGCCGGAGGGTGGCCGCTCACCATGCCCGGCAAGCACCAGCACTTCCAGGAACCCGAGGTCGGCTGCTGCGGGAAATACTTCCTGTTTGGCTTCAACATTGTCTTTTGGGTGAGCACGGGGTCGGCTTCGGGCCCTGTGCTGGGCTTGTGGAAGGAGGTCCAGTCCCCTACTGGGGGAGGCCACTCCCTGCTCCGAGAGCTCGCGGCTCAGACCGTCCCCGTCTCCCTCCTCTCACCCCGGCTCCGAGTCCTCGGACCACCCGAGGGAGCCCCGAGAGGCCTGGATTGCTGGGGGGCGGGACCCTCCGCAGCGGGGCTCGGAGTCTCCCGGTGTGACCCCAAGGCCCAGCGGCGGAAGAAGTGTTTGCCTCCAGACCCCAGGGCCATGCTGTACGTGGGTTGGCCCCTCTCTTGCCCCACCCCCTTGTGGGGAGAAGAATCCCTCCCCGGATTTGTTGGAGGGGACAGTCTGGCCTGTCCTCCCCTCCTAGCTCCTCCAGCACCGGGGATGGATGCCTCGCCCTAGGCTTCCGCAAAGTGGGGTGGGTCACAGCCCTCTCCCTACCGCAGCGGGTAACAGGAGGCAGGCAGGCAAGGGCAATAGCCGAGTCCTCAGCTGCAGAGTGAGGAATCTCCCCTCTTCGGAGTCCGGGTGCTATCCCTGGGGAACGGAATGCAGCATTCCACAGCTGACCGAACCCAGGCTTGCAAGCCGCTTTGCCCCTGCTCACAGAAGGGAGCTGCTTGTGCCTCTCCCAGAGTGGCATCTGTGCCCCTGGCCCTGCCGAGTCATCTTTCCTTTCTCCCTCCCCCATCCCATGTCCAAAGCTGCCACCTCTGCAGTCTGTTTCCCAAGCCTTGTGTCAGAATGTCAGGCCTTGTCACTTGTGGTCAGTAGGATTCAGTGGCACCGTCTTTGACCCCCGTGATGCTGAAGCTTGCCTCTCTGGTGGATGTCCTTCACTGGTGCTCAACTCTGGAGGTTGTGGGCAGTGTGCAGGGAGCACTGGTCAGGGTCAGGAGGCCTGGGTATAGGAGGCTTAGCTGGGAGGCCTTAGGTAAGTCGCCTCTCCTTTCTGAGTCTCAGCTTTCCAGCCAAGGAGCGTGTGATTTGAAGTTTGCCCCCTAGGTTAAATGAGTTTTAATGAGTTGTATTCTCTCAACTACCTTATTGCTCATATTTTGTAGATGGGGTAACTGATGGAATAGACATAGAAAGGTTAAGTCATTTATCTATGGTCACATAGCCAACTAAGGTGACAGCTGAGTAGCAGTAGGTGCTGGTGAGGGAGAGTAGTGAACAAGAGGTAACCCCCAGTGTCAAGGAGGAGAGATAGGAGAGACCCAGCTTTGTTCTGGGGGCCTGGGCAGGGGATTGAGGATGAGTTGAGCATTTGGATTTTGTGTTAGGGCAGCATAGAGTAGTAAGGGCTTCATGGTGGGATTAATGGTCTGACCTGACTTGTACTGAAGCAACTATGTCTGGCTTGGAGGGGCAGGCCCTGGAGGTGGGGAAGACAGAGAGGCGGCCTGGGACATAGCTTCATAGCTGGCAGACCGGAGAGGGGCAGTGGCATTGGGAAAGGTGGAGAAAGCTCCAAGAAGAGCCCAAGGCTGAATTGACAGGACTGGGCCGCTTGTGAGGGAGGGGATGGATTTCAGCTTTGGTTCAAGGTGGCCCAAGGGAGATGCCTATGAAACAGGCCCAGAGACTTTTTTCTTTTTTGGCTCTGGTAATGGAACCCAAGGCTTCATGCATACAAGATAAGTGCTTTACCACTGAGCTACATTCCAGCCTTTATTTGTTTTATTTTTAAAAATTTTTGATGTCAAGCAGATCTGGTGTTGCCATGCTTGGAATCTTCTCATTGTTTTTCACTGTTCTAGAATACAGCTGATAGCCAGTTGTCATGGTGCATGCCTGTAAACCTAGCAACTCGGGAGGTGGAGGCAGGAGGATGTCTTGCCTCAGCAACTTAGCAAGGCCCTATGCAACTTAGTGAGACCATGTCTCAAAAATAAAAAAGGACTGGAGATGTACTCACTGGTAAAGTACCCCTGGGTTCAATCCCCAGTACCTACTACCATTAATAGCCCACAATTTTGTTCTGTGGCCTTCAATGCCCTGTGGCTTCTGGCCTTGGCACCCTTCAGCATCACCACACATGATCTTACTCAGGCCTTTGCCGAGCCCTCTGACTGGAATACTCTCTTCCCTTCAAACATCATTCAAACCTCAGCTAATGTGCCCCTGTCCCTCTAGTCATCTAAAGCATGCCTAGAGCCCTCGGTCACTCCAGTTTGCATCCCCTGGTCTGATTTTCTTGAAAGGATCTGTGGGTACCTGACATGTCTTTGTTTGCTCACGTCTCTTTCTCCCGCATGGCGTAAGCTTCACGAGGGCTGAGAGCTTGTCTGTTCTGTTGGCGGGTGTATTCCCAGCACTTGGAACAGTGCCTGGACACCGAGGTGTTTGCAGCAGGAAGTTTGAACATAGGGGTCTGAAACCTGGGAGAAGTTCGTGTGGAGCTCTGGGGATGCCAGTGTTATGGAAGGGTGGGAAATGGGTATGAGGAGGAAGAAGGGTGGAAGGCTAAGTTTGGACTCTTGGGGGCATGGCTGTATGTATGGGGTAGGGGAAGGCAGAGAGTCCTGGGAAGGAGTCTGAGAAGAAGCAGTGGAGGAAGGGGGTTGAGTTAACCAAGGAGTGCTTTAGGAGAGAGAAAGTGTTGGCTGGTCCCCAGTCCAAAAGCTGGGGGCTGGTTAAGTGTGGTGAGGCAGAAGAGGTAATATTTGCTTGCACATCTTTGGACCCAGTGTGGAGGAGGGAAGGAAAGATGTTTCCAGAGAGAGTACAGTAGTGGGTGGAACCTACTGTCAGAGAAGGGAAGGGTGGTCAGGGGTTCCTTTGACATTTTGTCAGGCCCTTTGAGAAAATGAGAAGGCCACAGAGCAGTGGCTGTCTCTGTACTCTCTGGTGGAGTCTCCTGAATCTGGATGTCTAGGGACTTACCCAGGATCAGGCATGACAGAGTGGTTGACCTTAACTTTCAGAGCTCTTTCCAGTGAGGAATTGAGGCAGGTGGTGGGAAAGATGAGGGTGGTGCCAGGGGCTGTCTAGGTGGACATAGCTGGTATTAAGAAGGCCCAGGCAGAGCTGTGGTGAGATGTTTCCTAGGGGTAGGCTGGGGCCCCTTAGCAGGACCCTACTCTGCACTGAGATTCCTCATCATTTGGGAGTTACTGGTTGTGAGTTTTGGACGCTCTCATCATAAGATGCTGGGGTGTAGTTTGGTGCTTGAGAGCTTGCTCAGTATGTGCAAGGCCCTGGGGTCAATCCCCAGCACTGCCAAAAGCAACAATAAAAAACCCATGATGGGAGATGACCTGGAAGCTATGGAGGAGGGTCAGATGGCAGACTCAGGGCTGCAGGAAGGCTGGGTTTGGGAATGGGCAGAGAGGAGGCTAGGGGGGTGGCGCTGCAGCATGGGCCTGGGATACGAGCAGGGGCTCAGTAAGCTGCTCTTGCTTCTGGGCAGAAGTATATGTTCTACTTTAAAGTTCCAGGAAGGGACTCCTGAGGTCCTTCTTGAGGCTATGGGTGGCTTCAATCCTTCACGCTATCCTGTGGGGAAGAAACACTGAGATGTGGCCTTGGGAAGGTGGATAGGACTCTAGATTCCATTCACAGCCCGAGTCCCTCTTTCTCCCCTGGCTTCCTGAAGGCTCCTGAGTACTAGGGACGGATGAGTGAGTGTCCTGGTGCTAATGTCCACCCCTGAGCTCTCTGCTGTTGGTTTTGCAGGTGCTGGGAGCCCTGTTCCTGGCCATTGGCCTCTGGGCCTGGGGTGAGAAGGTAAGGTATTGGGGTAGGGTTTGGGACTGCCCTTGGGGTGAGGCTGTGGGAAGACCAGCCTCTCATACCTGCCTCTTCTCCCCCTGCACAGGGAGTTCTCTCGAATATCTCAGCGCTGACAGATCTGGGAGGTCTCGACCCAGTATGGCTGTTTGTGGTGGTTGGAGGTGTCATGTCTGTGCTGGGTTTTGCAGGCTGCATTGGAGCCCTCAGGGAGAACACCTTCCTGCTCAAGTTTGTAAGTGTCCCCATCCATTGGAGACCCAGCCTCTTCCCATCTGGTCCTTGCAGTATAGTTGGTGCTTAGTAACAGGTAGCTTTGTTGTTATGCTATTGTCATCATTAGATTCATGTGGTCTATATTTGTTAGGATTCTTTTTGTTGTTAAGTGCCCACAATCCAGTGGCCTAAGCATGAAAGTGTATTTATCGGCTCATGTGAAAAACAGCAACAACAAAAAACAAACCAGGGGTATGCTGTCCACAGGTCACTTAGCCAGGTCTCTGTTGGTTCCATTCCCTGTGGGTGGAAAGAAACTCAGGAATAGGTGCTGGCTTCACCCTGACCTTCCAGGAACTCCTACTGGAGGCTCTGGGTACTCTTCTCTCAACTCCTCTCTGAGTGCTTCAATTGTATGTCCTTGGCTCTGATTGGCTGTCTCTGGACCAATCCCTATGGGCTAGGAGGAGGTAGTGCTCTGATTGGTGGGATGGTGGCACTGTCCAGTTCAGTATCTGGGCAAAGCCCAGTTCAGTGTCGCCGGAGTCAGAAGAGAGCTGGAGCTGGCTCCATTTGAAACCTAGAACTGATCTTATACACGAGGGTGATTTTTCAGGAAAGCAAGTGTAATTACCAAAGGATGGGTAGGTAATGATGGTACTGTCTTTTACCATCCTAAAACTACACTAAGGGGGTAGGGGTGGAGCTCAGTGGCAGAGCGCTTGCTAAGGGTGCATGAGTCCCTGGATTCTTTCACCAGCACCAAAAACAAAACAGAACACCCCCTCAAAAAAAAAAAACAAACCCAAAACCTCTCTGCCAATATCACTGCCTTCCTGTAATTTGCCAAAATGACAAACCCAAAGGGAAAGAGAGGAACCCGCTGTTCTCTAGGCCTTTTAGGAAATACGGAGTCGTTCCTTTGGCCATATGTATGTGAATCTACAAGAACTGTGATATTGTGAACATTAAGGGAGTGGATACTGTTCAAAAACGAATGCCCTACAAATGTTACCATGACAGAACTGGAAGAGTCTACAGTGTTACCCAGCATGCTGTTGGCATTATTGTAAACAAGCAAGTTAAGGGCAAGATTCTTGCCAGGAGAATTAATGTGCATATTGAACATATTAAGCACTCTTAAAAGCCAAGACAGCTTCCTGAAATGTGTGAAGGAAAATGATCAGAAAAAGAAGGAAGCCAAAGAGAAAGTTACCAGGGTTCAGCTGAAGTGCCAGCCTGCCCCACCCAGAGACACAAACTTTGTGAGAACCAGTGGAAACTAGACTGAACTGCTGGAACCTATGAATTCATGTCATAATAGATGAGGGGGGAAAAGAAAGTACTGAGGACTATTTTTTTTTTTTTAAAAGTAAACAGTACTAAAATAATGGAGGATGGGGACTGGGGACTCTGGGGATTCTGGGTTCCCTTGAGTTTTGGTGGTAGAACTCTTCCCCCTGGCAACCTCAGAGCCCTGCATCTCTGACCCCCACCATATGTGTGTCCCCAATCCAGTTCTCTGTGTTCCTCGGCCTCATCTTCTTCCTGGAGCTGGCAACAGGGATCCTAGCCTTTGTCTTCAAGGACTGGATTCGAGACCAGCTCAACCTCTTCATCAACAACAACGTCAAGGCCTACCGGGATGACATTGACCTCCAGAACCTCATTGACTTTGCTCAGGAATATGTGAGTGCAGTATCCAGCATGGGTCAAATGAAGGAGGTGCCTGATGGGCACAAAGAGAGAGGGTGCAAGTTCTCTGTGTGATAGGACTGCCCCCCACTGATCCAGGCCAACACACCCCAGGGAGGAGACCCAGGAGTGCCCCATCCCATTAGAAGCCAGTTTCTGATGATCCCCGTAGGACACAGATTTGGGAAACAGAGACCAGAGGGTCACAACTGGCAGCTTTCAGTTCAGGGCTTATGACACACTTAAATGGGGGAAATTTGACATTAAAATATTGACTTTCTCTTCTACTGACTCTTGAGCTCAAAGTATCAGTCAGGACTACTTGCTACTACCACCTTTAATTGAAGAGGGGCTGTGTTTGCCACTGATCCTAGCACTTGTGTTTTGTTTCACCTGTCAATCTTCTCTCATTTATATCATACTCACATTACTTAAAGTTGGAGATACAGTCTGAGAAATGCATTGCTAGGTGATTTCATCATTGTGCAAACATCACAGACTGTACTTACCTAAACCTAGAAGGTCCACACAGATCAACTTGACATGGCCTCTTGATATAAACAAGAGACTGAGTGAACACAGATGGGTTATGCTGATGCTAGTGTAATATGGTATAGTATTTTTCAGCGATTTTTTTTTTTTTTTTTTGAGATGAGGTCTTGCTGTTTTGCCCAGAGTGGCCTCAAATTCCTGGTAATCTTCCTGCCTCAGCCTCACAAGTAGCTGGGGCTACAGGTGTATGTCACTACACCCATCTTTAAACTTTTTTTTTTTTTAAATACATAGAAGGAATCGGCTCTAAAATAATGATAGTATAGTCAATATGTAAACCAATAACATAGTTGTTTATTGCCACTACCAAGTAGTATGTGCTGTACATAATTGCATGTGCTGTACTTTTATATGACTGACAGTGCAGCTGTCAGTGAACTATGTTCAGCTTCTGAACATAGTTTGAGATCCCCACTGCAGCCCTGTTCTCACTTGCAAACTTAAGCCCTGTAGGGAAGCAGCCAGAAAACAGTTCCCAAAATCTTAGATGCCTCCCACTTGCATGTTCTTGTCCACTCACACCCACACACAGTCACACACTCACAGTCACCTGATCACACCCACTTACACAGTCACATGTCCTTGATGCCATCTACCACCAAGAGTCAGCTCTGGGACCCAGAAATGGACTGGAGCTGGTGCCTTCCTCGAGGAGCTCAACCTAATGCAGAGGCAGACATGTAGGCAGGGAGCTGCAGTGGGATTCATTTGTTCAATCAGCACAGAATTGTGAAGGGTGCACCCTGTGCCAGGCCCTGGGCCAGGTGCTGGGAATTCAGTGGTGAAGAAAGATGGAACTTGTCCCCTTGGGAATGGCGTCAGGAGAGACCGATGATAATAAGCAAAACAGGTGCATGTGTGTGTGTGTGTGTGTGTGTGTGTGTGTGTGTGAGTGTGAGAGAGAGAGAGAGAGAGAAATCATGGTAAGGGCTAAAAACGAGAAGGGTGAAGAGAAAACCTCTGAATGGTGACCTGGAAGCCTCTCTGTGAAGAAGCAGCGGTGTGGAGAGTGGGGACTGTTGTCCTGCAGCAGGGACAGCAGGCATGGAGCCAGTGAGAGGGCACAGGTGCAGGCTAAGCTGTGCCCTGAGACCTGCACACACACAGCCACATGGCCCTGCCTCACTCCTGTGGCTTTGCCCTTGGGGCCTGCCTGTGTGCCCCTGAGCTGGTCCCTCACCTGCCTTTGAGCCCCAGCCTTTGTGGGTGGCTTTCCTGTGGCACATGTTGTCTGCTTTCAATTGAGTGCAGGGCCCTGGCTCAGCCGCCAGATGGTGGGCTCTTGGGTTGTTGCAGGCCTCGCACTGGCCATTGCCCCTGCCTAGGGGGCAGTGTGGAATGTTTTAGGAGAGGGGATGGGGCCTCGGGGTGATGCCAGCAGGTGATAATGAAGTGGAAACAGTGTGTGTGTGTGGGAGGGCTGGGCAGGATTCCTCTCCTGTCCTTGCACCATAAAAAGAGAACTTTGTCAAATCTCTGGAGCAAATGTGGCGAGATCCAGTGCAGTTCAGTGGATCAGGGTGCCTCTGTCTCAGGGGGCTTGGTCCAGCTCCTGTCTCAGGGCGATTCAGAAGAAGCCATGATCCTCAAGCTCCCTCCCTTCCTTTCTCCAGCCTCTTAGGTTAGGGGGACAAGCTGAGGGCCACCTTCCCTGTACCCCATGACTCCCACCAGCCTGGAGCTCTAGGCTTCTGTCCACTCTGATCCCTGTGGATCCTAGCCTGTCTACTGTGGGGGTGGGGAGGTGCCCACTTGCCTGGCTGTCTCTAGACCCCTTCCTACCCAGCCTTGTCTCCATATGGCCTGGGCTTCTTATCCCCAAACAGAACCAGGCACCCAGGGTGGGCCTGGCTCCCAGCCATGGGCCTGGCTCACCTGGGCTCTCCTCTGCCCCACAGTGGTCTTGCTGCGGAGCCCGAGGGCCCAACGACTGGAACCTCAATATATATTTCAACTGCACTGACTTGAACCCAAGCCGGGAGCGCTGCGGGGTCCCCTTCTCCTGCTGCGTCAGGGACCCTGCGGTGAGTGGGGCTGGAGGAGAGGTGGGGGCGTTACAGGGTACAGACCCTGTCTGGGAAAAACCCACCCTAGGGCCCCACCTGGCTCTGCCTTGCCCTGGGGATGTGGGTATTGGGGGAGGTCACTTCACTGGGGCAGTTGGTGCTGGTCACTGAGGCCTGCTGGGGCTGGGCCTTTCCCCACTTCAGCAAAACCTGTGTCTGATTTTACCAAGACGGTAACAGAAGGAACCTGGAGGGTAGGGACTGGTCCTGGGGCCTTCCTGCAGCCTGTATTACTATACACAGCTCCGGGAACCAGCTGAAGGCTGCCTGGGGCTGGCATCACATTCGGTCACAGGTGTGTGTGGAAGGGGTCGCCCTAGCCATAGCCGCCACCACCCCACCAGGCCAGCAGGCCAGTATGACCAGGGGCAGGCAAGGGGTCTGGGGTGGGAGGTTCTGACCCCTTATGGCTTTGTTCAGAGCAGAAATTTCTCACAGTGACATGCATGCGGTAGAAGTTCATCTGTGACCCCAAGGACCAGGTGTCTCTTCATTCTTATAAAACTCAAGGAGACAGGATTCCAGATAAATGGGCAGCAGGCCCAAGCTGCAGCCACATGCCCTGGTGTCTGGGAGAGAGGCAAAGGTGCCGGGGGAACCTTGCTTCAGTGTGGTGTGCCATGGCACAATCCCTGGTTTCGTTTGCTTCCTTGAGAAAGAGAGACCATTGTTTTGCTTGGGCACCAGGGGCCCCTGTGGGATGGATGCCCCTTACTGAGGCACTAATGGCTTGTTTCCCCTCAGGAGGATGTCCTCAACACTCAGTGTGGCTACGATGTCCGGCTCAAAGTGGTGAGATGGTTGGGGACAGGGCTGGGATCAGGTGGGGACACTGAAAAGCCTCAGGAATTCTATGGGACTAGGGGGGTACCGGAAATCCTGGACACCAGGGCATGGTACTGAGGGGACTGGGCCTGTGAGCTCTGCATGGGTGGCGTTGCTCATTTCACCTCTCTGTGGACCTGCTATGTGGCCAGCTTTTCCCTAGACTTAGAGATTCAGTGCTGATAAGACAGAGTCCCTGTGCTTGTGGAGGGAGAAAGGCACCAAGCTCATGGATACATAAGACAGTCACGTGCCAATTTTGGCTGAGAAGCTGGAAGGTGAGGGGAGAGGGGCTGGGTGCTCAGGAAAGGCCTGTCTCCAGAAGAGGCATCCATGTTGAGACCTCATGGGAGAGCTGGGGAGGCAGAGACCCTGCAGCAGAGCTCCGGGGAGCAGGTGCTGCAGGCCAGGGACCTGGGGCAGGGATGAATTTCGCAGGCTGAAGGAAGGAGGGGCGAGGGGCGGAGGCGAGGCTGAGTGGCAGGCAGGCCAAGCCTGGTTTCTGTGTGCCGTTAGGAGCTGGAGCAGCAGGGCTCCATCCACACCAAAGGCTGTGTGGGCCAGTTTGAGAAGTGGCTGCAGGACAACCTGATCATTGTGGCTGGCGTCTTTGTGGGCATCGCCCTCCTCCAGGTACTGCCATAGCCCCACGTGCCCCTCCCCTTGCCCAGTACCTGCTGCCCCTCCCTCACCTGCCCTCTGTCTTACAGATCTTTGGCATCTGCCTCGCCCAGAACCTCGTGAGTGACATCAAAGCAGTGAAGGCTAACTGGTGAGGCTGCTGCGGGACATGGCCACATGCCTGGCCTACCAGGCCTCTGGTGGGGACCCCCAGGACCCTCCTACTGTATGGGCAAGGCCACAGGAGGTTTCTACTTGGACCTGAGCCCCAAAGATTTTTGTGAGCTGGGTTGCACTGTCTGCCCACAGAGAAGGCCATTTTGGCTCTACTTGGGCTGCTTGTCTTACAGCTCTGTACGTGGAGGGTGTGCATTTGTATTTGTGCACAGGGAAGCCACCATGTGTGGGTGCTGGCATAGTGGGCTCTCCAAGGGACTAGGAAGGGTGCAGTCAAGGGGGTGCAGGCCAGATCAGTGGGAGGTGCTGCTCTGGTACTCTGTGTGCCTGCTCCACCCCACGCTGGGACACACGTCTCTGTGCATGATTGTGTGGGGTGGGCTTTGGGGCGTTGCCCGGGCCACTGCCTCACACAATTCCAGAGCGCTCTTCTCTACTAGCTATGCTCTTAAGCCTGCCAGGATCCCACCTTGGCCTCAGTGTCTGACTCTGAAATGGGTCCAAGAATTTTCTTTCTCTCACTTGCCTCTCAGGATCAAACATGATGATGGCTACAAACTACTCAGATAAAACTTTGAAAACCACTGGCTTGTGCCCACCAACTTGGAGGTTCTGTCAGCTGTGGGACCTCAACAGAGCTCTCCAGTGAGGGCCTTTGGCCCAGACCCAACCTCTCTACAAGGTGTCTTTGGCCTGGGTAGTTTGTGCATTTGAGACAACCTTTAAAAATTGGTACATTTCACATAAAAGTCCAGATTCCTTGCTTCTCTTGAAGAATGACCATTGGGCCACACCAGCTCTTCAGTGGCAGCATTACCTGGGACATAAAGCTTCCTTGGTCACTGAGGTCCCGCCTGGCCTATTCTCACCTAAGTGCCCTGCCTCACCCCCAGTAGGCTGGGAGTTGGCTTCCCCTGCCTCTGGATTATTCCCTGAAAATGTCACAAAGCTACTGTGGCCAAGATTCCAGCAAACCACAGGGATATGAAGAACCGCGATGCTGGACCCCATCCCGCAGAGGGTCTACCTGGAAGGAGTCTGGCCCTGCTGGGGACTGAGGTGGGTGAGAGAATGCCCAGGGAATGGATGAGTGGTGGGATGGGAGTCAAGAAGATTTTGCAAAGGAAGCAACTGGAAGCCCAAAATATGGCCCCATGGAGTTGAAAGGAACCTGTTTTGGGGTTGGTTCCTGGGCTTGGAATCGGGTTTGAAAATCTTCCCTGTTGCCTGCAGAGCTATCTGGTGGCCACCAGAGGGCGCTCCAGCACAGCATTCGGTGGGTCTGGCTTCTTCCTCTCGCAACCTCGCTCACCCCGATGGAGCCAAGGGCCTACCCTGCTTATTAGTGCTTCCAGGCTTGCAGATTTGAAAACCTTTAAAGAAGCAAACTAGCTCAGGCTTGGGAAGTCTGCCTCTTATGTGAAGGGGTGTGTGTGGAATGACTCTGCCGTACCCCTTCCTGGGCCACAGATGAAGAGGGGGAGGTGGCAGGCTAGTACAGAGGTCTGGATTTCAGAGGCCCTCGGGCCTGGTAGGTTATACAAGTGAGTGAAGATGGTTTTAGAGTCTGAGGCCTGCTTCAGTCTGACTTGACCACCTGAAGACCAGACACAGAGACATTGTACTTTGTGACAAGAGGAACGTTTGTGCAGTCCAGTTGAAAATGGCAACTTGCCTTGGAGAATAGTATGTCATGGGGGCTGTGGCAAAATACAGGTCTTCATCTTAAGGTGGTAGCTGCTATTCAGTTGTGGCTGGCTCCTGTGATATGGGAGCCGGCAGAAATACAGAGAAGCCACAAACCCAGATTTTGATGTGAGATAGTCTGGATTTCAAGTTGTTGGCAACTAGTTAAAAAAATCAACTCTGTAAGCCAAACAAACAGCATAGGGCCCAACTTTGGTCTCTGTGCCACCGTAGATCCCTTGGGGACAGTCCCCACTGGGGCCTGGCTGCTTAGCCATTCAGGTGTGCTGGGAGCTGCTATCATGCAGCAGGTGTGAGGCACACACCCAGCACTGTTGTTCACCGCGCAGGCTGGACGGGGCCCCAGGGTTCCTGACAGGCATTGACTGGGTGTTTTGTTCATGCTACAATAAATGCAGCTCAAAATACTCTGTGTGTGCCTTGCATTTTCTAATTTCAAATGTCTTTGCTTTCATTTTCTTCCGCAAATCTCACAACACCCTTGTGAGGTGAAGTTTCTTTTCCTGATGAGGAAACTGGGACTCAAGGGGGAGGAAGGTCATGCAGAACACACATCGGGGAGGAGGCACAAGCTCTGACCTCGAGCCAGAGGTTTGCACCACACCCATCATGCCTTCTTGGTACATCTAGGTGAAACCTGTGTACAGAGTATCCACCACCAAGGGCTGTAACGACACCTTCATCTCCTAAGGGGAGTAGGACATTTACTTTAGATGCTGGATACCCAGAGAAGAGAGAAGGGCAAGGTCCCTACCTTGTGCTGCTGTCTCATGGGGGAGAGAAAACAAGAGGGCACACAGTTTGGTTAGTAATATGTGCTGTGAAGAAAATAAGTGATTGCCAGCGAGCCTGGGAGGGGCCGGGGGAGGAGGCACCATCTCTGGGGAGCTCTGGGGGAAGTGTTCTAATTTTGGTACCAGCTTCCACAGAGTCCCTGAAGCCATGGTGGGCTTGTGTGAGAGAGCCGGGAGAGAGGGGAGAGGGTGAGGGAGAGGGGGGAGTGGTGGAGCCAGGATATCTGGAGACAGGATTGGCAAGATGGGGTGGTAATGCTGGGTAGGACTGGTGCCCTGGCTGGGCCCAGAGTTCTCCAAAGCTCAGTTACTACAAGACATCCATTCTTCATCCACCTGTCGAGCTATTCATCCACCCACTCGCCTGTCCACGTACCTGTCCATCTATCTGTCCATCTATTCACTTGCTTGTACCCCACCTGCTATTATCCACTCAGGCGCTGACCAGGGGCCAGGGTTCTGTGCCCCTGCCCTCCCTTTTTCCATAGGTCCTTGGCCTAGGCAGACGGGGAGCGACGGGCTACTGGGGCAGTGAGTGCAATGTGAGAGGCGTGTGATGACCACAGCTAGCTGTGATCACAGAAGGACACGGAACACTAGGGGCCCTTACCTGCAGCCAATAGCTTTCCATATATGCAGAAAGTAAATGTGTAAGGCTCTTCCCATCCATTCCTCTAGGTGGGTCCCTGGGCCGTGGGGACCAAGATCACCCTCCTGCCCTTTGTCAGGTTGGAATGCACGTTGGTAGTGACACGGGTGGCAGGTTATGTCTGCTAGCCTGGGAGCTCTGGAGCTCTGGACCTGCCTAATCTAACCACAGGGGAGGCTACCAGCAGATTCCCCATCATCTGTGATACTAGGCTACCCCAGACGTCTGCAAGAGCTCAAGCGCTGGAGTGAAGAACCAGACCGGAATGAGAGCTGGGGCGACAAGGCCCTGTGAGGTGGTCATAAGGACTGAAGAAAGATTACCACTGGTGAAGGCAAGCATGTTCCTTGGAGACGCCACTCCAGAAGGCCACCAGGGGGCACCAAAGCTCAGCCCATGCAGCACAGTGGCTCCGCTCAGCAAGCTGCTCCAGGTGTAAGGGTCATTGTGGGGCGATCCCCATAGCCAAGCAAGGCCACACCACTGTTCTAGAGTCCTGGGAGCCCACCCGGTTAGTAACAAATCCAGGCTTTGCCTTCTTCTGGGACTTGGAGCAAACAACACTGCCAGCCCCATGGATGCCTCTCCCAGTGCCCAAGGAAACCCAAGCTTGCGTTCAGGGCTGTCAGTGATGCCAGACCTGGAGAAAGTGTGTGTAATGGTGGGTGTCACTTTATTTTTTTGAGGCTGAAGTAGCACTACACTACTATTTATTCACATATCCCTCCCTTTATTCACCCAGAAAGTACCTACTATGTGCCAGGCACCATTGTAGGCACTTGGGATACATAAGGGAACAAAATAAAGATAACATACATACACTGGCCACAGAGCTGTGCAGAGCAGGCATTGCAGACTTTGTCTGCAAGGGGTCAAAGCGATACATTTTAGACACATGCTACACAATCACTCAGTTTCACCTTCATGGAAGAAAGCAGCAAGGTAAACCTGGTGCAGTGGCTCCAGAGGCTGAGGCAGGAGCATCATGAGATCAAAGGCAGCCTGGGCAACTTAGTGAGGTCCTAAGCAACTCAGTGAGACCCTGTCTCAAAATATAAAAAAGGGCTGAGGATGTGGCTCAGTGGTTAAGAGCCCCTGGGTTCAAATCCTAGTACAAAANGTGTGTGTATATTTTATTTAGAGACAGAGTCTCACCGTTGCTGAGGCTGGCTTTGAATTCAAGATCTTCCAGTTTCAACCTCCCGGGCTGCTGGGATTACAGGTGTGCGCCACTGCACCCAGCCTTCCTTTTTTTTATCATTAAAAATTAGAAAACTGGGGGCTGTGATTGTGGCTCAGTGGTAGAGCGCTCGCCTAGCACCCATGAGGCACTGGGTTCAAACTTCAGCACCACATAAACATGAAATAAAGATTTTAAAAAAGTAAAAGAGGAAGAAGAGGAATCTGTTTTCTTTCCTGTGACCATTTTTTAAAAAAGAAAAAAAAAATTAGAAAACTGTATCTTTAGCTCTCAAGCTAGATTAAAAGAGGCCAGGGGTTGGATTTGCCTCATGGGTGAGTTGGCTGACCTCTGCTCTATGGTGAAGATCATAATGGGGAATTGACCTGTGGGGGGCGCTGTGTGCCATGGAACCATTAGAGCCAGGAAGGAGTGTGGGGAGGGCATCTGCCGGGTGGTGCAGGCCTTGAGGTTTGTGGGGGTGGTCAGAATGGGCCTTGCTGAGAAAGCAAAAGGAGCAAACACCTCTTATTTGAATTTTAAGATTTTTTAAAATAACACAAGTAAAATAGGAACCCATTCCATTTTTTTTTTTTTAATGGATGAAACTAAAGTCTCTTTACTATTCTCTTCTGGCCCCTTTCAGGCTCTCCCTGTGTAGGCTATCCAATTGTCCCCCAGTTTCTGTGGAGGGTTGGTTCCAGGAACCCTTCAGATACAAAAATCCATGGGTGCTGAAGTCCCTTTCACATAAAATGGCATGATATTATATAGTATAACCTATGTGCATCATCCTATTATTATTATTTTGGGGGTACTGGGGATTGAACTCAGGGGCACTCAATCACTGAGCCACATCTCCAGCTCTATTTTTTAAATTTAGAGACAGGATCTTTCCGAGTTGCTTTTGCTGAGGCTGGCTTTGAACTCACAATCCTCCTGCCTATAATGCTCCACAGTCCACATCAGGAACAAGGGAACATTTTTTACCAAACATTTTCCATTTGTGGTTGGTTGGGCCCTTGAATGCAGAACCCAAGCATGTATACAGAAGGCCAACTGGACAAACTTAAATCTTTTCACCTTTAGAAAATCTTGTATTTGTGGGGCTTGGGGTTATGGCTCAGTGGTAGAACACTTGCCTCACACCTGCAAGGTCCTGGGTTTGAGCCTCAGCACCACATATAAATAAAATAAAGTTATTGTATCCAACTACAACTACAAAAAATATTTTTAAAAAAACTTGCACTCATATTGTATGCCATAGAAAAATGTGTAGTATTATTTCCTGAGTGTTTTAAGTATCAGGACACAGTTCCCATCTTGCTGTATCTTGTTTTTATGTCTCCAAGATGTGTTATATTTTTGAATTTTTATTTATTTTTTGGTACTAGGGATTGAACCCAGGGGCGCTAACCACTGAGCAGCTCTTTTATTTTTATTTATTTATTTATTTTTGGTATTGGGGATTGAACATTTAACCACTGAGCCACATCCCCAACCCTATTTTGTATTTTATTTAGAGACAGGGTCACACTGAATTGCTTAGGGCCTCACTAAGTTTGCTGAGGCTGGCTTTGAACTCAAGATCCTCCTGCCTCAGCCTCCCAAGCTGCTGGGATTACAGGCATGCGCCACTGTGCCCAGCTCCAAGATGTGTTTTAAAGACCTAGCCCTGTGCACACATATCAAGCTGGTTGGTGTCTTGGGGCTGCAGGGGTGTTTCTTAGCAGAGATAAGCCATGTTTTCCCTCTTTAACTGTCTTTAACCACCATTTCCATCTTAATTCCCATTAAGAGAATTACTCTGTTCCCACTTTGGTCTCTTTTTTCCACACCTAGATTAGTGAGAGACCTAGCCAAGCCTTCTCCCCCGGGATTCTGGCTGGAGCAGCCACAGCTTTACTGGGCAGGAAGATGAGGGATGTGAATGAGGGGAGGGCCCCAAGTCAGACTGAAGGCAGAGGTGACCCCAACAGGTTTCTGCTGGGGCCTGGGGGGGATCTCATTTCTGCTCCTCAGCTTTGGATGGGCAGAATCACCACGTATCCGGGGACCTGGAACTGAACCCATCAGGCATGTGCAAGTCACACAATTAACACTGTGGCTGTTGCCACGGTAATGCCTCCTTGGTCCCCTTTGCTGTTGTATGGAGAGATGGAGACATCAGCTTGCATACGGAGGATCTCTGCTGCAGCCCAAGCCTCCAGCCCTGACTGAAGGCTGCCTCAGGTGCCCAGAGGCCTGGATGCATCTGCACACGCGAGTCCTACTTCCAGGGATGGTCCTTCCTGGGCATTAGCTCTCTAGGTCTGCTTCCCACTCCACAGAGCTGCTTTCTTTGAGACTAACCCTTCCTGGACCAGGCAGCACACCACATCCCTATCCAGGGGCATCTCCCTGGAATCACCCCTGGGCAGAATCTGCAGAACTCCACATGGGATCCCAGTCGGCTCAGCCCTTGTCCTCAAAGAGCTCAAGTCTGGTGGGAGACACAGGCACATACCAGTCTTTCACAGTGATTCATTTGTTCAGATAGACGGTGCATGGGCAGGTGGTTAAAAGCCGCAAGCTGAATGGAAAAATAAGTGCAAAGCCCCTCGTCACCCCTGTCTCCTTCTGGTCCCCAGGGGCAGCCACTGTCCCCAGTTCTGTCTGTACCTCCCAGAAATGGCTTGCTCGTTAGAACGTGTATCTCAAGGAACAAAGCAAGCCAGAACCAAATCCACATCCTCTGTGTGCTTTTCACCGACCAGCATTTGGGGAGATAATCACACATCAGTGTGTTCAGATCCGCCAGTTCTTTTCCACAACAGCGAACCCATAATGGCAGCAAGCACTCAGACTTGCCTTGTCTGGACACTCCTTGGCACGTTTCATTTGTGATAACCGACCTAATCCTCACAACCACCAGGTGAGGAAGCCACACTATGCGGACAGGGCGAGATTGCCTATTTGGCCTCTCCAGATGGACGGTGAGGTGTTTCCAGGCACTGATCATCCCTGTTCTGTGTCTGGACACTTGTATCTCTGCAGGATAAATGCTTGGGAGAGAACAGCCGGGTTAAAGGGCACCTGCATTTTTCATTTACATAGCTATTGCCCGATTGCCCTCCAGAGAGGTCACACCCATTTACTGTCTCAGAAATAAGAGAGGATGGGACCTTCCCCTCCTGACAGCCCCTACCAGAGCCCGCACTGCCTTTAACCACCCTTTCCATCTATGCCAATCTGATAGGAGAAAATGTTTTCTCCTTGCGGCTCTCATTATGAGAGGGGTTAAATGTCTTTTCATACAGATCTGTACAATCTAGTAGAGCTGGTTATGCAGAGCAAGGGCCCAGGGGCGGCGGAAGCCTGAGGCTGTTGTGGTTTTTCTGCCTGGGGCGGGGGTGGGCCGAGGGTTAGGAGTGCGGCTGGTCCTTGGTGTGTGGGGAAGCTAGGAGACAAGGCAGAGGGAAGGTGTGGAGGGGGGAGACACTGAGGTGGGAGACAGGAACAGCCCGATTGTCCAACTGGGCCACCCTAACACCCCAGCCCAGGGCTGTTCTCACAGTTGAGCCAAAACGCAGTTCCAGGGGATGAGGGGCCTGTCTACCCCGCAGAAGGCATCTTGCAGAGGGCGGCTGTCCCCAAGCCTTCAGTGAGGTAGCCCCCGGGCCTCTCTCCGCCCCTCACCCCCCTTGGCCCTCCCACTCACGCTGCCACCAGCCCAGGGAGTGTATATCCTCATTAGCACGGTTCAGCGGCCAGCGCTGGTAATTGATCTCCCTCTGGCCCGGTGTGGACAGCGGCTAATGGGGATGAATGGGGCGGGAAGTGTCACCCAGGGATGATCACTTGGAGGCCCACGCGGGGAGGAGAGGCGGGCAGGAGATGGAGACGCTCTGAGCTGGTCTGAGATTCAGATGTCCACAGCTGCCTCTGCCCACCCTGGCCCTGGCACCATCCCGCCCCAACCCCAGCCCTGGGGCAAGACACGTGGGTAGGGTGGCTTTGGAATTCAGCTGCCCGTGGTTGTGTGTGTATGGGGGGAGTAGACCTTGGGGACAGGAGGATGGAGGTGGGATGAGTTTCAGGAGGGCCTGGGGGTGAGTTGTCAGCACTGGGACCCCAAGATTAGGAGGCACTGCAGTGTCCCCAGTTATATGTGGGGGAGGGAAGAAGACACTCCAAAGATGGATAGGGCAGCCATGGAGAAGACCAATGATAAGGAACCGTGACAAGATTCCATTGTTCAGTCAATCAGTAGATATTTATTAAGTGCTTGCTGTGTGCCAGGCAAAATCCTCGACTGTGGGTGGGAGATAGAGATAAATGCTCAGAAGAAAATGAGCAAGGTTATGTGATGAGGGGTGACTGGATAAAGCTGCTATATAAGAGGGGATCTGGGAGGTGTCTCTGAGGAGAACACATGTGTGCTAAGACATTAATGGTGAGAGAGAAAAGCAGTCCAGGCAAAGAGGATGAGCAGTGCAAAGGTCCTGAGGTAGAAGTGATCTTGGAGCACTTAAGGAAAAATACAAGCTGCTCATTCTTTCTCATAGACTACTGTGGCTTCAAGAAATTGTTGATAGGAAAGCAAGGATAGTCACAGACAAGGCCAATCCCAGCTGCCAGGTCTGAGGGGTCATGATAGGCCAGACACCTTTCCTGAGATAGTACTGACTGATCACAAAGGCAGAGGAAGGTCTTTCCTGGGCAAACTGGGTCTGAGGGTCCCAGAGAAGCCTGGCTTGGGGAGATGGCAATCACCACCTGGTCACTGTGCCTGCAAAGGAAGGGAGGAGCGTCCAGGTGTGTCTGGGCCAGCTTCAGCCAGACTGAGAAGAGACAAAGGGGCCTTCTTGGTCCTCTGGGACAAGGCATCCACTCTCTGCAGCATGCATGGCACAGTGGCCTTCCACGTGGTGAAACTTCTGGCCAATTTGTAAGCCCAATTCAGGTGACCCGCCTAGCAACTAAGAAATCTGCTAATGTGCATTAAGGTGGCACTGCAAAGCTTCAAACTGAAGCAGGACAGTCAGCCTGGCAGGCAAGCAGGAGCCTTCTAGAATTCTTTCTGAGTTTTAGACATAAAATCTACGTATTTTTTTTATGGGCAATTTAAGCAATTTTCGAGGATAATCTTGACTGTTCTCTTGATTTTTGCCATATGTGCTGACTTCTCTGTTGAATACCCAAGTTGGATTTGCCATTATGGTTCCTATGGGGGTGAGGCATGAGCTGAACCCGCCGTGGGCAAAAGTTCCCAAACCAGGGTAGGGTCTTACCTGGAAGGACCATGCAGATTAGTTCCCTCTGATGAAATGTTTCATCCTCATCTCTTTGCTTAGACCGTCTCTGCAACCAAAAGGCATCATCTGCTATCGACACCTGCTCTGTTTCTTTGCATTCTTGAAGGATCTGCTGACCTGATCCTCCCTGCTCCCTCCTCTAGGTTTTAGCACACTCTCTACTACAGAAAAGGGCAGTACAGTGGGTGCCTGTATCTGGGATTCCACATCAGCAGATTCAGTCATAAGTCAAAAGGTCAAAGGATTTTTGTTTTGTTTTGTTTTTATACTGGGAATTGAACTCAGGGGTGCTTTACTACCTAGCCACACCCCCCAACCCTTTTAATTTTTTTTTTTTTTTATTTTGAGGCAGGGTCTCCTTAAGTTTCCCAGGCTGGCCTCGAACTTGCTATTCTCCTGCCTCAGCCTCCTGAGTTGCTGGAATTACAGGCAAGCACCACTGCATCTAGGTCAAAAGTATTTTTAAAAATTGCATTTGGGCTGGGGATATGGCTCAAGCGGTAGCGCGCTTGCCTGGCATGCGTGCGGCCCGGGTTCGATCCTCAGCACCACATACAAAGATGTTGTGTCTGCCGAAAACTAAAAAATAAATATTAAAATTCTCTCTCTCTCTAAAACAAAAATTGCATTTGTACTGAACATGCACAGACTTTTATCCTGTCATTATGTTCTGAACAATATATCAACTATTTATATAGCATATTTAGGCATTATAATTAATTTGGAGTTGATTTAAAGTATACAGTAGGATGTTCTGTGAAAATACTATGCCATTTTATTGTATTTTAATTTATTTAGACATTTGTGGTACTGGGAATTGAACCCAGGATCTTGTACATGGTGGGTAAGTTCTCTCCCACTGAACCATAACCCAGCTCTTTATTTTATTTCATTTACTCAATTTTTGCAGTACTGGAAACGCTCTACCACAGGGCTATATCACCAACCCTTTTTATTTTTTATTTTGAGGGAGGCTTTCATTAAGTTGCCTAGCTTGGCTTCAAATTTGTGCTCTTCCTGCCTCAGACTCCTGAGTAGCTGCGACTAAAAGTGTGCACCATTTGCGTACTATGTTGTTTTATATAGGGACTCAGCACTTACAGATTTTGTTCTTAAATGGGTTCCTGGAACCCAGTCTGCTGCAGATACTTAGGGATGGCTGCACAGCTTTTGGATTACAGATCTCAGCAGACTATGGTATAGAAAAAGCATTGGCTAAATTTCATCATCAAGTTATGATTTAAAAAAATTACCATTCTTAGGAACCAGAAATAATAGGAGTTTTTAATCTGATAAAAGACATCTATCAGTCATATAGAAAAAAATCTTTATTCTTGATATTTAGTAGCAGGAATAGAACAAAGATACTGACTTTCACTGCTGCAGTTAGGATTGTATTGGAGTCCTGGCCAATGCATTAGCACAAGAAAATAAATAAGAAGTATAAAGATGAGAAGAAAAGACAGGGCAGGACCCATCTCTTATCTCTTGTTAGCAGATACTTAATAAATTTTTATTAAACTGAAGAAAATTCAGTATGTCTATAAAGAAAGTTCTTAGAGGATGTGGGGCAGAACGACCCTCTAATAGCAAGAATCTGAGAAAATTCACTGGTCCTCAAGAGGTTCCACTGATCATATACTTGTCAAAAAGAGACACACGATATTCCTCTAAAGACAGAGTGGAATGAGAGAACTCTTGTTCTGCTGAGAAAAGACAGTTTTCAAAATAATTGGTGTTGGTCTAAAAATATGGGCAAGATGTTTAGGTCAATGGAATCTCTGTGACAAAAGAAATAGGTGGTACCTGGATTCTGGAGCAGCCGGCTGGAGGAAGAAAAGCAGGCAGTATTTTCTAGCCAGTGTGGGCTGCAGGAATCAGAGGCTTGGACCCTAGGACATCTTTCTGCTCTTTCCCTTGGGATAGATAGTGACAGAATAGCCTACTCTTTTCTGTAGGGTTCTAGATTATTGAGCTACCTCCCATCTGTTCCCTCCCAGGATTGTTGTTGTTCTGTTTTGTTTTTTTGGTGCCAGAGTTTGAACTCACAGGTGCTTAACCACTGAGTCAAGTCCCCAGCCATATTTATTTATTTATTTAGAGACAGATTCTCGCTAAGTTGCTTAGGGCCTTGCTAAATTGCTGAGGCTGGCTTTTAACTTGCGATCCTCCTGCCTCAGCCTCCCAAGCCACCGGGATTACAGGCGTGTGCCACCATGCCTGGCCAGGATTGGGTTCCTGATGTGTTTCAGGAAAAGTAGCCCTGGCTCGCGGTACACTGGGCCCGGGCATTTACTGTTTCTGCCTGGTCCTCATTTTTTTTCCCCCATTCTGGCATTGGCACTTGGATATTTCTTTGGTGGGATCCTCTCCTGGAGCCCACAGTCCATGCTCTTCAAAAGAGTGGGCACAGGGCCCAGACTGTGCCACCAGCATGGTCTACTCCCTTGGCCATGGAAAAGTGAGCAAAGGATGATGTTCTGGGTTTTGCTGGGACAAAGATGCTTCTGTTTGATGTTACAGAGCTGCTGCTGGCCGTACCTTCCTGCCCATGGTCCCCAAGTCAGGATAGGTGGCCAACCTTGACCTGGTGACTAGAATTGAGCCCCTATCTGAACCATGTCTGATGGCAGAGCTCTTTTTGCTTTTAATCTAAGGTGGTCGAATTTGGTTTCTATCATCTGAAACAAAAAGAATCCTGATTGACCATGGCAGGGAAAGGAGGGAGAACTTGGAAGCCTGGGTCAGACATGCTGTCTCATGGGAGCAAAGGATGTAAATGGATTTTCTAAATGGATCTCGAGGTGGCAAGCTCTGCCCCTTCATCCCTCCTACACTGAACATCCCAGCGGGCTGGCCCCAAGATCCCAAAAGAAATTGAGGAACAATCAGCTTCATGCTAATTACCCATTTTTGAATCATCCACTTAATTGAGGTATAATTTACAGGTCATAAAATGTACCCATTTTAAGTGCATATTTCAGTGAGTTTTACAAATGTATTCCTCTGTGTAACCACCACCTGCCAGACAAGATAGACATGATCTGTCACCAAGAAGTTTCCCTGTGGGTCTTTCATATCAATCTCTGCTCCTCCCCACCTGCCAGACAACTGAGCTGCTTTCTGTCACCTTGGGTTAAATTTTTTTTCCTCTAGAGTTTCATATACATTTGGCCCTCCATTTCTGCAGGTTCTGCATCCTCAGATTCAGCTGACTATTGACTGAAAATATTCGAAAAGAAAATTGCATCTCTACTGAACATGTGCAGACTTTTATCATTCTTCCCTAAAAATTACAGTAGAACAACTAATTAATAGAATTTACATTGCATTAGGGATCATAAGGAATCTGAGAGGATTGAAGGTATCCGTGCATAGATCAGATGCAGATACTGTGCCATTTCTATAAGGGACTTGTGTGTCTATAGATTTTGGCCTCAGGGGCCTGGGAATCAATCCCTATCACTGATGGAGGAGCAACTGCATATTTAATCTTAGATGTTCTCAGATTCCATATTTGTGAATTTGTCTACCCACAAAAATTTATTTGTGATCCCTGAATCAATACCGATGGTGATTTCGTGGCCAATCATGGCCACTTGCAGAATGGTGAAGATTTTGATTCCCTTCTGGACAGGTTTCCAGCTGAGGTCAAACCAAGCAGGACTCTACCTTCTTGTTTCAGGTCTCAAACCAAACAAGTGTCTTTTTTGCAATGCACCATATTTTCTGCATTTCTGTGTTATTTCTTGGAAATTTCACTGTTTAAAATGGTCCCAAGCATAGGGTGAAGGGCTGGTGTTCCTAAACACAAGAATGCTGTGACAGCCAGGCGCAGTGGTGCACGCCTGTAATTCCAGCTATTTGGGAGGCTGAGGCAGGAGACAAGGTTTGAGGCCAGCCTCAAACTTAGACCCCGTCTCAAAATGAAAAGTAAAGAGGGCTGGAGAAGTGGCTCAGTGGTTAAGCGCCCCTGGATTCAATCCCCAGTATTGCAAAGAATATAAAAAATAAAAATAAATGAGTAAAAATGAAGAAGGCTGTGATGTGGCTTTTACAGAAAATACGTGCATTAGACAAGCTTCTTTCAGGCAGGAGTTACGGAGCTGTTGGCCATGAGTTCGGGGCTTGTAAATCAACAATATATATTAGAGAAGGTGTCTTTAAAACAGAAACACATATACTACAAAGCTTTGATCGGTTGACAAATATGTTGGAACCAGAGGCTCCCAGGAACCTCATCCTGTGTTTTCCTATCAGTAATGTTTTAGAACTGGCAAATTTAGTGTTCTGGGGGACTTTATAGGCATATTGCATACTGGGACTCACCCGTATATGGAGTTCTACAGATATAGCCTTTTGAATCTGGCCTCCGTCACTTAGCATAATGCTTTTGCGATTCATCCGAGAGGTTGGGAGTTTGTTCCTTTTACCGCTGAGTAGTATTCCACCATGTGTCCACACCATCATTTCTTTCTTTATCACCAGTTGATGGAACATTTGGTTATTTCCAGTTTGGGGTGATTGTGAAGAAAGCTGCTATGAACTTTTGTGTGCAAATCTTTGTGTGGACATATGTTTTCACTTCTAGTCCAAGTATTTTCATATGGGTAAATAAATTTAGTGTTTGCTGAATCCTCCTAATAGCTTGGTAGTGTAGCCTCATTTTATACGCAAGGAAGTGGAGCTCAGCCCTCTGATGGCCTGCATGTCTCACAGCCACTGTCATTGGTACTCACTGCTTCTTCCCTGGTAGAGCCTGAGGGCCCCTATTCAGAGCTGGCTCCACAGCAGGGCAGGTTGGCTCTGTCATGTCCTGCTAGAGGTGAGTCCTGTGGGAGGTGATTCAGCATAGAGGACCTGCCCTTGGGAATGGATTAATCCAGTCAGGCTTTACTGGTTTATCTTGGGAGTGGCTTTTTTTTTTTTTCCCAATAAAAGTGAGTTCCCAGCATGCTTGCTCACTCTCACCATGTGAGGCCTGCTACCTGTGATGATGCACCAAGAAGGCCTCACCAGGTGCCAAGCAGATGACAACTCCATGCTTGTTTTAGTTAGCTTTTTAGCTTTTTTGTGACCAAAAGACCTGACAAGAACAACATAGAGGAGGGAAAGTTTATTTGGGGCTCATGATTTTAGAGGTTTCAGTGCATTGACGGCCAACTCCATAGCTGCCCAAGGTGAAACAGAACATCAGCAGAAGGACCTGGGAGAGGAAGGCAGCTCAGGACATGGCCACCAGGAAGGAGAGAGAGAGAGAGCGAGAGCGAGCAAGAGTGTGTGTGCTCATCAGGGATAGAATATAAACCCCCAAGTCACGCCTCCTGTAACTTACTTCCTCCAGCCCTACCCTAGCAGCCTACGGTTAACGATATCAGTGATTAATCCATTGACTAGGTTGAGGCTCTCATAACCCAATCATGGCATCTCTAAAAATTCTTGCATCATCTGTTCCGGGGGGCCCCTCATATCTAAACCATAATAGTACTCTCGGACTTCCCAGTCTCCAGAACTGGAAGCTAAATACCACTCTATTCTTTGTAATTGTGCAGTCTGGGGTGTTCATTTATAGCAACAGAAAATGGATGAAGACAGTGGGCCTTGCGTTCCCCGGCTGCAGAATGTACAGTCTGCGTTCCCTCCAAGGACCCAGCAGCTTTCCAAGCCTGTGATTCTAACCCAGCTATAAATCCGAGCTTTAGGGGCAGACCGCACCCCGAATCCCAAAGCAGCCCTCGGGAGGCCAAGGGAGGCTGGAACCTGCCTTGTTGACCTCAGGTCGGGGCTTCACCAAATCCATCCGCCCGCTGGAGCTTTGGGGCTCCTGCTCCTCTGGCGCGCGCTCAGGTGGGGAAGCCTGTCAAGGCCTTATGCTGTCCAGAGGAGGAAGGCATGTCTGGGACTCAGCCGGCTGGCTCATCTCTGTCACAGGCCTTGAGCGCTGAGCAGAGGCCTGATACAGGACTGAGAGATGGCTGGAGCGGTCTCCAGGACCCCTTGCTCCTCGCTTTCCCCAGGCCTGGTTTTTGGCCTATTATCAATTCAGCGAGCTGCTTGACAACCTCCTGATGCAGCCAGAGCTCTCGGTTCTCCAGTCAGTGAACCCCTCACTCCATAGTTGACATTCCCCTCCCTTGTGGACCACAGGCCTCAGCGCCAGCTTGTCTCCTGGGAGACGCTCCTTTGGACTCTGCTTCCTGTCCCTTTCTTGGCTCCAGGAAACCCCAGGAAAGGGACAGTCTGGTACGTGAGAGTTACTGGTGCAAAGGCTCAGTCCCAGGCTTAGGGAGCAAAGACGAAGATTTTGGGCCTGAGGTGTCACTGGCTGCCTAGGGCTCATCATCCTCATCTCTAAAATGGGTATGGTTATCCCTGTGTCATTCGTTGTCATCAATCTCTTCTAGCAAGCCACCATTGTCCTGGAGCTAGGGAACCAGGGAGTGGAGGACGGGGTGGGGGTGGGGGGAAAGGGATCCAGACCTAATGGAGAGACAGACAATGAGTTGCCACAGTTAAGCAGATGACAATAAATCCCAATATGGGGGGGTAACTTGGGGCGTTTTCCATACCTTGATCAGTCCTTGGGCTAAAAATTGACTGTCTACCTTATGGGATTCACTGAAAGAAAAGGGCAAAAGTCAGGGCAGCACTGGGGTCTAAACCTGCTCCTCAACTTAGAACGGGGTCACCTCCCTATAGACCTGCTATAAATTGAAAATCAAAACTGCATTTAATACAATGAGTACATGGAACGTCATAGCTTAGCCCAGCGGCACAGAAATGGGCTCAAAGCCTCCCATTAGCCTACATCAGCTGCGTAAAATCGTTAACGCAAAGCCTACTTTATTATGAAGTGCTGCTCACGTAATTTATCGAATAACGAGCTGAAAATTAAAAAAAGAATGTACGGAGTACACTTTTGCATCACTGTGAAGTTGAAATCATTGGGGATGATCTGTGGTGCGGAGTTAAAGGAAAGTCTTCAACATATTGTCATCAGGATGAGAAATTCTGCTGAAGATGTGAAATCTCAGAGAGGGGTCTTCCTGGCCTCCCTGGCCTGGGTCACTCCATGAGGGTGGAAGGTGGGGCTCAGGAGTGACAGCCTGCCAGCCTGACTGTGGTTGGGAAGGGGTAGGCCCCCAGGTGCTGCTCCCTGACAAGTGGGGATGCTGAGAGGACAAAAGCCACAGGTGTCCTCTGGTTGGGCGGGGGTGGGGAGTGGTGGCAGGCAGCTCAGAGGAGCACTTCAGATTCATGCAACACTGAAACTGCAAACTGCAAGAGGTAGAAAGGACAGAAGGCTTGTTTGGAGTTGTGGGGCTCAGAGAGGAGGTGGTCTCACCCTCAGCCAGCACTGAAAGGCCAGGTGGCCCCTGGAAGAACTTTCCTCCTGCTCTTCCTCTGACCCAGCCCGAACATAAGAGGGCTTCTCGCAGGTCTGTGAAATGTCCATGAAATTAGTGAGCTCAGCACAAGCCTTAGGCTGTCCTCCTGGGTCTGCCTGCCAGGAATTTCCAGTTGAACAGCGCAGACAGAGGCAAACACAAAGCTGTGGTCCTGTCACCAAACAGAGCAAGTGACGGCAAGGACATGCCCAAGAGGGGTGATCCGGCCGGACAGGTGGTGGTCAGGGGCTTTCAGAGGTAGTCAGGGCTGGGAAGGCCGAGCAGGGCAGTGAAAGGCGGTGGCACAGAAGCACGTTCCTGGGGGACCCTGGCTTTTTCTTCTGCCCTGTGGACCTTGGAGGGAGCTGGTTGTGGGACAAACAGGAGCACAATTGTCCAGGGCTGAGGTGGGTGGGGGTGTGTGTGTTGGGACACAAAAGGGAAAGGGGATGCGGGGGCGGGGGGGATTCCCTGGGGAGCGGTAGAGGCTGGGGGGCTGTGGGTGGAGGGAGAATGCAGGCCCCTGCAGAGGACACCCCAAGGTTACCTTGGCCTGTGGCTCTGCAGGCTGGAGCTGCTGCCAGCAATGACAACAGCGAACCAGCAGCCTCTCCGAGTTTTATTATCATTCAAATGAGGATGTGGAGAGGTATTTCATTTGATTGGTAGAATAATAGGAGCCATTTATCTACCTTCTCTCAACCTTTCATATCTGTTTCACTATTTTATGGGATCGCATACATCATAGTAAAGGCAAAAATGTATTTTTTTCCCTTGACTTGGGGCTGGGGGGGTGCGGAGGGACGGGAAGGGGCTCTCAGAGTGGCTGGCAGGAGCTGAAGGAAATGAAATCGAAAAAGACTATTATTGGTGACAGACAGTTACATCTGAAAGGGAATAAGAAACTCCCCAATGTGAGCAAGGATGAGGAGTTTTAAATGGAAGATGTAACAGCCTCCAGCTCTGGGTCCACGGAGAGGCCAGAACTGAAGGGCCTGGGGGGAGGGGGAGGAGGGC
>NW_026000221.1:908487-922626 GCF_001458135.2 Marmota marmota marmota
CTGGGGGGAGGGGGAGGAGGGCGGGGAGAGGGAGCCAGGAGGGTCCCTGAGACACAGAACAAGGGGTATGTGGCCCAGCTGTTGGAATTCTTTTGTCTTTCTTCAGTTAGGATAAATTACACGTGTCATACATTCTTCTTTTGAAGAAGTTAGAACATGTGACCACCTGCCTCCCTGCTACCCTTCCATGGGACTGGCTGCTATTTGGATGCTTTCCCCCCTTGATTTTACAGATACATAAAGACACCTTAAAAGTGGAAGTACTCTTTTGAGGATTTTCTTCCCCGTTCTTAAAAGGTGCTGTACTGTATCATTCAATTTTTTCCCCTGCTCAATATGTTTTTGAGCTCTGCGTGGATACACACGGGTCTGATTATTCCTGGTAGTGCCACGTGGTACTCCTGTCTGTGGCTCGCTACCCCACGTCCCCTCAATGAACTTGGGTCTCTTTCAGCTTTTCACAGTTACAAAATGATGCTGCCAGGGACATCCTTGTCCTCTTCCTGGGCACTGGGACAAAACTTTCTTGGGAGCAGATGAGCAGTGAACTTGCTGGAGGTGTGTGTGTGTGTGTGTGTGTGTGTGTGTGTTTTGTACTGGGGATTGAACTCAGGGACACTCAACCACTGAGCCACATCCCCAACCCTTTTTTGTATTTTATTTAGAGACAGAGTCTCACTGAGTTGCTTAGCGCTTTGCTTTTGCTGAGGCTGGTTTTGCATTTGCAATCCTCCTGCCTCAGCCTCCTGAGCCTCTGGGATTACAGGTGTGTATGTGTGTTTTTTGACTGGAGGAGACATTGCCCAATAGCTGTCCAGTGTCTCTCCCTGTGTGGCTCCAGCCAGCTCAGCCCAGGGACAGATTCTACCTGTTGCCCAGGTGATTGTGATCGGGAAATGCCCCAAGATTCTTGCCTGGGGTTGTTTTGGGCAGGATGTGGATGGCGGAGAGGGGAGCAGCGAAGACCTGATTGGTCAGGGTGTCAGAGCAGAGTAGAAGTGGGGAGACCCAATTCATGGAAGGGTCTCTGGAGCTCCAGGCCGTGACCCCACCAGATATGTAGCAGGGGTTTCTGGTGAGGTAGGCAAAGAACAAGCAGGCATGATCTGGAGAATGGTGGGCCCACAGACATGGGGTGGAGAGTGGGTAAGAGGCAGGAAAGCCAGCAGGGCCAGGGTAAGAGGTAAAACTTGTCACTGGGTGGTGCCCACAGAGGGCAGGGATATGCAGAGCTTAGGCAGAGAAGGGTCCTCTAGGGTCCTGGCTCCTGTTTGCAGCACAGAGATCAGGATTGTCCCCTGAGCATAGGGGACTTAACCCCAGGGTCCATGGGGTATGAGGCTGAGGCTCCCTACTCAGGCCCCTGTCCCAACACTTAGGGATGCATGTCGTAGGAGGAGGTAGGGAATGGCAGCACTGGCCTGGTGTGAATTACGTTCTCTGTCCTGAGAAAAAAGACTCACAAGTTCCAGAACTCTCTGGGGAGTCAAGTTGCAAGGATTATAAGATGCTTTTTTTTTTTAACAACTTTATCGAGATGTAATTCACACGCCAGACAATTTGCCCACTTAAAGTATATAAGTCAACGATTTTTAGTATAGTCACAGCTATAGGCTACCGTGATCACAGTCAATTTAGAACATTTTCATCACCTCTAAAAGAACCCCTTCAGCCATTATCCTCCTAATTTCCTGCTATGGTTCAAATATGTGTGCTAAGGGTTTGGTCCCTGGGGTGGTGCTGTGGGGAGGTGCTATGGATCTTTAGGAGGCTGGCCTGCCCAGTAGGTCATTGGGGATTTGTCAGACCCCGCCAATCCTCTTTGCTCTCTCCCTGCTTCCTGGCTCATGACATAAATTGTTTGCTCCCTCATGTATTCTTAGCATTGTGTGCTGTCCTCGCCAGAGCCCAAAGCCATTGGGGCTACCCAGTCTTGGCCTGGAGCCTCCAGAGCTATGAGCTAAATAAACCTTTCTTTTGTATAAGTTAATGGCTTCAGGTGTTTCATTGGAGTAACTTGGTGCTGACTATCACACTCCCCAATCACTCACCAACTTACTCTTGCTAGGATTGCCCTGTTCTGGGCCTTTTGTATGAATGTGATATTTTATGTCACACTTCTTTCACTTGGTTCTTCCATGTTGGAGCAGGTGTCAGAACTTCCTTCCTTTTAAGGCTGAATGGTGCTCCGTGGGTAGACTACCTTTTGTTTGTCCATTCATCCATGGGTCAACATTTCGGTTATGTACACCTTTATTTGGCCTTTTATAAATAAAGCTGCTCTCTATATTTGTATACACATTTCTGTGTGGACCTCTGTTTTCTCTTTGGGGTGGGTACACACCCAGGAGTCAAACTGCTGGGCCACTTTTCAACTCTGAGGAGCTGCCAGAGTGTTTTCCACAGCAGTGACACCATTGTACATTCCTGCCCACCATGGGGGAAGACTCTGATCTCTCTCTCACCAAGTTATTATCTGACTGTTGATTCTAGTCTTCCTCAGAGGAGGAGTTGCTTTTGGAGGCAACTTGAAAAGCTGACAGCAGCACTTGGTGTACCTCTGGGCTCCAGAGCCCCTGAGAATTGATCCAGGGACAGGTCAGCCTCTCTCTCCACTCCAGCCAGTGCTCCTCTGAGTTGGCTTTGTCTCCATCAGACCCTGGCCATAGGAGCAACATCGGGCCATTTTCTGATCTGATCTTGGAACTTGGAGCCTCCTGCAAAGCCCCAGAGAAGCTCTGAATGGCCAAATTGTGTCCTCTTGATCTTGAGTGATTAGATAGTGTGTGATTAGATAGTCACAGGGGGACTTGGTCACTTAGAATCAGAAGATACTTGATTGAAGCTGTTGGTACCTCTGAGGAGCTCAGAGCCCAGGAAACTGCCATGCTTCCTGATATGACCATCATCCTGTATCTGCAAGTCCTTCCTCTGAGTTGGGGGCTCTGCGAGGTACTCACGCTCTCATTGAGTAAACGTGGATTCTGGTTCCTGAGTTTCAGGTCTCCCTGGGGATCTTTCCATTGGATCTCTGCACTCACCCGTCTTGGGTGCCCTCATGGACCTGCCTCAGAGGGAGACCCACCTCCCAGCCCCCTTTTCTTCCCTCATTACTGTTCATTCCTTTCTGTTCTCAGAACTGAGTGTGGCCTTGTCCCCCCAGGACAAGTGTGGCTTCATGGGGTGACACTGTGAAGTCTTTCCTAATAGACAGCCCATGTCTGTCACCCCCGCTTTGCCCTGTCATGTCCCCCTGCCCTGGCCCATAGAAATAAGTTCCCAGCTTGAGGGACAGGCTGCACAGAGAAACCAAGAGAAAAAGAAATTCCATCCTGAGCCCATGTCCTATCTGCCCAGCACATTTTTAAATCTCACCTCAGATGGATGAGGTTAAAAATTCTAGCTGGGAAAGAGAGAAGGTTGCAGGGATCAGACAAGCAAGGTGCCCACAGGAGTTCTCCTGTTAGGTGAGGTGGGGAGGTTTCCCTGTTCACTTCAGCCAAGTGCCCAGTGAGGGGCTGGGGACGGTAAGCCCCAGGTGCACCTGGGGACCTGACTGCAGAAAGTATCTAATCCCAGGTACTCTGTGTCCTGTAAGGAACGGTGACAGGGAGACAGCCCAGCAAACTCCCTCACTCTAGAGCCCTGGGAGGAGCAGCCCAGCCCCCAGGGAGGGCCATGGGGCTGCCCCGTTGTTGAGACCACAGCCAAAACAGTCTTGGCCCTTACAAACAGAGACCAGATGGGGACACAGACACCTCATCCACTGCCAACACAGAAGGAGGTGTGTTAGCCAAGAGCCAGATGTTCCAGTGTATGTCGTGGGGGAGTCAGTGGGGATGACACCAACCAGTGACCATCTGCCACCTCTCCTGATGTTCACTGTATCCTGGGAATAAGGAGGTGGGGTGGCCTGGATCTTCTAAATCTAAATCCTAAGCCCTGAACTGACCAAAACTTATTTTCCACTGTGGGGCAGAAAAATGAGGGTTTGAAATAAAGAAGACAACGATAGGAGGAAAATAAAGTTGTAGTTTTGACTACCCGCCAAAGAGTGGCCCCACAGCTCATGCCCACAATCCATGGCCTGTCGCATGGGGCCTTCTTGTGAGGTCCCCACAGAGACAGCTACAGCAGGGCTGTTCGCCACCTCCCCAGGCCACACAGATGGACCTGGATGTGGCCTGCAGCTCCCTCCTAGGACCGTCCATCTCACTGTGCACAGGCTCCAGGGGAACAGGGAGGACGGGTGGACGTGAGCGGAGCTATCCATCTTCCTCCACCCTGGGAGTGACCACCAGGTGAGGGACTTTGTCAGGAGCACACAAGAGCTGGGAGGGAAGGCAGTGACGAGAAAGGAAGCAGAGGCAGCCAGAGGACCCTGGGGGACTTGAGGGTCACAGGAGAAGCCTGGATAAGGCCATCGCTGTCCAGGAGCAAGGTGGCATGGCGGGAGGCACCAGGCAAGGAATAAGCACACTGGGGAGTAAGAGTCGACTCTGGAGGTCCAGGAGGTTCCCCTGAGTCGTACTTCCTCATCCCAGACAGATGGGTTCTGCGGTTTCCGCCCGGCCCACCTTGGTCCCCTCTGTGATGCTCACTTGGGGAAACTTCCTCTCCCCAGGGTTCAGGCAGGGTGCTTCTCTTTGGAGGAGCATCCCTCAAAGGTTCACGAGTTAAAACTTGGTCTTTTGAGAAATGGTGGAATCTTTGAAAGGAAGGACCTAACTTTGGGGAAGTCCTTAGGTCACTGGGGGTATTCCCCAAAGGAAACTGTAGGAAGCTGGCTAGACCTCTCTCTCTCTCTCCTCTCTCTCTCTCTCTCTCTTCCTGACTCATGAGTTAAAATGGTTTGTTCTGCCATATCTTCCTGCCATGATATACCACCTCCACAGAGGCCCAATGTAAATGGGGCCACTGAATCTTGGACTGGAACCTCCAACACCAGGAGCGAAATAACCCTTTTTTAATTTATCAGTTAATTGATTCAAGTATTTCATTATAGTGATAGGGAGCTGACTAACACACGTTGGGTATGCAATTGAGGCCAGGACAGCAAGACTGTATTCTTATATTTTTATTGGAACCTTTGGCCGAGAGAGGCCTGCTCTGCTCTGGGTGGCCCATTGGGATCCTTCCTTCCTGTTCTCCTTAAGCTAAGCCTATGCTCACCTCAGGTCTTTTGCACCTACTCTTCCTTTCCCTTCTCTGGAACATATGGTCCTTTTGGATGTCAGCGTCCAAGGGCAGGGGGTCAGGGGGTCTGCTCACTGCTGCTCAGTCCCAGGACAGAGCTCAGCATACCACAGACACTTAGTAAATCCCCACTTGGACACCAAATGCCTACGGAGAACTCTGTGCCAAGCTTGGGGAAGAGTTACAAACTCAGGGGTGTGAACATGGTTCTAAGATTTTTAATTAATTAATTTTTTTGGTACTGGGGATTGAACCCAGGGGCGCTTAACCAGCTGCATCCCTGGCCCATTTAAAAAAAATTTTTTTTTTTTGGACCTGTTCTCACTAAGTTGCTGAGGCTGCTTTGAACTTGCAATCCTCCTGCCTCAGCTGGGTGAGCCAGGCATGTGCCACAGTGACTGGAGGTTCTTGGGTTTTTTTAAAAAAACCTAATTTTAGTTCTCTTTCAAGTCCCTATTGTAGTAATAGGTACAAATTTGGTTAATTTGGGGTCTTCTCAGTCACTTTTAAGTGACTTAGTGACCTTCTCACTAAGGTTGCAAGCAAGATAGGGGAGAGGCACACAAAAGGTTGTGGGACCCTTGAGTGTGTGCAGAGCCCCCCAGGCGTCTGTGCAGGCTTCCACGCTGAGTCCCCATTCCCAGAGGTCTTTGGCTCCCATGGAGGTCCCCAGTTTTCCTGGCCCACTCTCCATTTTCTTTAACACACCCCTTTCTGACTTCTGGGGACCCTGGTCTCTCTCTAAGGCCAAACTGGTGACTGTCATTTAAAAATAAACATTTTTCCTTGCTGGGGTGATGGAGTCCCTCTTCTCGAACCCTGGAAGTCCTCCAGCCCTGTGTCCGGATCCCTGCCAAAGGAGAGAGGAGGGGTTGTTGGGCTGGCTGCTAGCCAGATGGATGGGTGTCTCTGTGGGCCCCTCGCTCACCTCAGAAGTGAAGCTACCCTGCCTGGGGTCCCCAAAGTCCACAAGGGGCCAGACTAGCTTTCCTAGAGCCCTCCCCTGTCACTCTAGAGCTCTCCCAGCGGCCAGGGCCCCCTCCACTCACACTAGACATGGGGGGAGGGGGAGGTGGTGAGGGTAAGGAGTCCTGGGTGTGGTCAAGGCTCACAGGGCCTGGGGTCAGGGACCAGGCTGCTGTAGGAGGGGCCTGGCATGGGGCTTCATCTTGCCCTAAGAAGTGGCAGGACCCACTAGATTTCCGGTTTAGACCAACCCAGGTTGCGCTGCAGTCCTGCCTCCACCCCCGGGCGAGTGGCCCAGGTGGCCCCGGTGGCCCCCGGGAGGGCCCTGCGGTCGGTCGCTCACTTCGCCAACGCGTTGATTTCCCACCGCAGCCTGCGGCGGCCGCACCGCACCTTCCACCTCCCGCGCCGCATCGCTTGATCCCCGCCTGCTGCAATTTATTATTGAAGTCCGCAGAGCCGGCGGGGAGAGCGGGGTCCTGCAAGACTCCGCCGCGGAAAAAAACGAGTCCTGCTCGCCCCGCGCGCCTCCTGCGGCGGTGGCCCCGGGAGGACAGTGGACCCGCGGGATCCGGCCGGCGCGCCGCTGGCCCTGGGACGGAGCTGGGGTGCCCCAGGGAGGCGGCTGAGCCCCACCGGTCCCGGGGCAGGCCATCTGGTCAGGCATCTGGTCAGGGCATCATCCATAAAAGGTGACCCCTGGAAGGTCAAGGACATCCCAGTCCCTTACCCGGCTCCACAGGCCCAGCAGAGACTGGATCCTGCCCTGCCTTGGGGATTCAAGAGGGTTTGAGACTTGGGGACGCAGCAGCAGCAGCGAGAGGAGCTTATATGGTTCCTAGGGAAGGTGGGTTTACAGCAAGCCAGAATTATTATTAAAAACCAGGGGGATTCAGAGAAATATTAGTATTGCTGGCTTCTCCTGGAAAGGAGCCGCCTTCCACAAGGCAATCTTGGGCTGCAGCCTGATTTAGAAGGGACCTGCACCCGGCCTTGGCCACAGGCCATCTGCTTCCTTACTCACCTAGGGGTCTGCTGGAGCCCTGGGGACATTTGGGTTTCAGATCACCTTTTTATGTGTGGCACAGCAGAAGTCTGGGGATCAGCTGTTCCACGGGATTGTAGAGGCCAAACACTCTCTTTCTTTCTGCATATTTGTATATTGCTCATTGTGATGCCGAACGCAGTGCCTGGGTATGAAGGCTTTCACCATCAGCACACAGCAGAACCCACCAATGAACGAATGAATGACGGATCAGAGTTATGAGGCCGAATGAGATCTGCCACTTGAAAAGGCGAGTCTGAATTGCAGATCAAGGAAGCAGAGTGCAGAGTCTGGGGGCCCCCGACGGAGTTCAGGGCATTTAGGGGTGAGGATGAGGGCAGGGAGGTTACCCTGGGGTGACAGGAAGGCTAGGCTGAAGAGCTGGAATTGGAGCCTGCTGGTTGCTTCATTATCCAATCACTTTTAAAATCCAAACTGGGGAACCACTTGAGGCTCATTGAATCAGACTCTAAAGGGCTAGATGGGGTGATTTTGGAGCATCCACAGGCTGCATGACTGGAGGTGACCCTCTAGATGCCCCAGGTCTGCTGCTCTGAAGGCCCCTTGGCCTGCCCCCATCCCTCCCAGAGCTGAGCATCTATCTAGCAACTCTCCACCCACCCCCCACCCTTCTAGGGGTGGTCAGGTCCCATGGGTCTATCTTAGCCCCTCACTGTGTTTTAAGTAAGAGGAAGGAAAAGTATGAAATGACTGTTTGTTTTGCACAAGCAAAATCCATTTATTAAGTGCTGCACTTGTTTAAGAAAAAAACAACAGTTATTGACAAAATATAAGAAAATAAATTAAAGCAGCAACTCCTTAAAAGCACCCTGTCCAATAATTTGATTTTTTCCCCTTCTTCCCTCAAAGGCCAGAATGACACAATCAATCTTGCGATTCCATAGGCTGTCTCATTACAGCTTTTTCTTAAGTGAAAAAAGAGAAAAAAGAAAAAAAAAAAAACGGAAAGAAAATGCATGCCATCTGACCACTGTCACCTCCCACCCCATGACAGGTCCAACTCGGTACCTTTGAGCCCCCTACTCTGAGCTTCCTGCCCTGCATCAGCCCAGTTCTGGCCCTGTCTTGCCCCTGCTGTGTTCCCCACGTGGGACCAGTGTATCTGGCCAGGGCTGCTCCTGGTCAGCTCAGAGCTTCTCCTGCTGAACTTCACTGATGATTCTCGATCCACAAACTCTATGGGCACCCTACCTTATCCCCCCAGGCCACAGGTGGATGGGTTCCCAGATTTCCCATCCTTACAGTCTCTTCCAAATAACTGATGTTTTCCATGAGAAAAAAACAGCAGGACATGCACATGCTGAGAGCAGACGCACTACGCACACGCAAAGGGGCCCACTCTCTCTAGGACATCTCCTTCCAACATGTTCAGAATCTCGGTGGAGGAGCTCAGCCCTCTTTCCACTGGCCCTGTGTGACTACCATCCAATCTGGTCAATTGTACAGATGGCCTCTGACAACATGGCGCCCCCTGCTTAGTAACAAGTAAGTTTTGGATTTGGGGGTTTTTTTGGTTTTTTTTTTTTTTTTTTGGTACCACGGTGCTTAACTATTGAGCCATATCCCCAGACCTTGTTATTTTGTATTTTGAGACAGGGTCTCATTAAGTTGCTTAGGGCCTTGCTAAATTACTGAGGCTGGCTTAGAACTTGTGATCCTCCTTCCTTAGCCTCCTGAACTGCTACAACAAGTACAGTTTGTTGGGAATCAAACCAGGTTTAAAGTCTGAGTTTAGATCCAAGGCCATGGCATGTCCTCAGCCAAATCAATACATCCCTCTAAGTTTCTCCACCCAGAGAGCAAGGTCAATAATACCCAGGGGTTGTTTTGAAGATTGAATGAGCAGTTACGTGTAATAATAATAATCTTTTATAATCAAGCACTAGCTCAGTGCCTGATCCTGAGCTATAATTCTTTTCTGACATTATGGCTGAAATCCTTGGTTTATACCACTGCTTGCTTGAGAAAACTGAGGTACTAGGAGACTAGGCTGTCTGTAGTCTTATAACTAGTAAGTGGCAAGAGGTATTTTGGGGGGAAGGGGGAAAGGCTTTCCAGAATCTTCCCTCCCCTTTGCTTATTTGTCTTCACTTCTCCCCGGAAAGGTTCTCATTGAGTGTGGTCTTCATGGATGGGCAGTGATGGTGACTTTTTCCCATAGTAGGAGTCTGAAGGTAGCTGTGAGGGTAGGAGTGGTCTGAGAACCTAAGCCCAGCCTTCCTGGTGTTCCCAACCTCCTGTGGACTCTGAGAACCCCAAATGTATCTTTCCTTTTTGCTTATGAACAGTCTGTCTCTGTACTCTACACACAATAAAATAAATGATCATGGTAACACCAAGAGTAGCTATGATTTGTTGAACACTTACTATATGCTGTGCCCCAAGATAAAGAGTTTTCTAGAAGTTATTGCACCTCGTCCTTGCCACACTGCTACATTTTCCCCTTTTCCACAGGCAAAGCAATTGAGCATCAGATACATTTGGATTCTTGCCTGTATTGCACTGCTAGAAAGAGGGTCAGCAGGTTCAAACTCTGAACTTCCTGGGCAAAAGCATGGGAGCACAAAACTTTGTATAAGTGCCTGACATAAGAGGTACCCACTAAATGGTGGCTTTAGCTTGGGGCACGTCTGCATGCATCATGTCCATTACAGAGATATTGGGGAGGTTGTGGTTCCCGGTAAGATGAAGTAAGCATGCTCCAGCCTTTCTCCCACTACATGCAGCTTCAAACCTGGATGGGTTGTGTGGATTATCCATCTGAAATCTCTGAGAAGACAGCAGAGGAACACCAGATCAGCCCTCAGTTTATTCTTTTTGTTTCCCTCTTACACATCCCCTGGGCTGAATTCAATGCACAAAACCTGGCAATAAATACTGGGTGGGGGAGAAAAAGAGGTGCATGCCCCAGGAAAAGCCCTCTGATTCTGGCTTGAGGACCAAGAAAGGAGCCTCCTATTGCTCAGGGAGAGGATAGAGGTCTCCCTTTTTTTTTTCTGTTCCCGTTTCTATTCTTGCCACCCACTCACACCCCCAAGGAATCATGAGGTGGTGACAATAGCAGCGACAGCAGGGACAGCAGGAACCTAGAATTCTGAGGGAGGGGAAGCTTCCTCTCCAACTAGAGAATCACTGGTCAATGAGGGTGGGCGCACCTACCGCTCCACCGTGTCTGCTGCTTGGCTCAACACACGTAGTCCAGCAAATGCACGGCAGAGTGCAAGCACAGAAAGCCCCATGTTCTGGCCTGAGGACTGCAATGGAGAACCTCAGTGAACCAGAAAGTACAGGAGAGATCACTGAGAGGGAACAGCTGGGGAAAGTGACCCTTTAAAGTCATTTATGAACCGCTGGGATCACCATCAAGTTGTAGATGCTGTACACATGATGTGACCCTGAACAGCATACCTAGGTCTGAGAACTGACCTTCAGGATAGACCACTGCCCAATTCCTGGATTGCACATGAGGGGTACCCACAAGGAACAGATTGGAAAATATTGTAAAATCCTTAAAAATTGAGCTACATTGGAACCACAATCCATAGGAAGTTAGTAGGAACTTAAAATCTGATCCCAACTGGGTCATTTGGTTGCTAACAGAAAAATGACAAAGTTATTCTGTGTAGGAATATCCAGGAAAATCTCAACTCACTTGGGAAAAGCCAATGCTAAAATACCTTTGCTGACATACCAAGGAAAGACTTTATAGCAGCCATTACAAACATAGTCCAATATGTAAGAGCAAACACTCCTGAAACAAAGGGAAAGCCACAAGGTCTCAGCCAAGAAACAGAAGATATCAAGATATTGAGATACTTAGAAGTGAAAAATATGCCAACTAAAATTTAAAAACTCACTGGATAAGCTCAATTGAAGATGTATATGGGCTGGATGTCTAGACTAGCAGAGAGAGCTTGCCTAGCATGCACCATGTCCCAGGTTCAATCCCCAGCATTACAGCCCCCCCCCAAAAAAAAATTGTGTGCCACAATGCCCAGCAAAATGTTTATATATATAAACATTTTTCTGGGCATTGTGGCACACATCTGTAATTCCAGCAGCTTGGGAAGCTGAGGCAGGAAGATTGCAAGTTCTAAGCCAGCCTCAGTGATTTAGCGAGGCCTTAAGCAACTTATTAAGACCCTGTCTCAAAATAAAATATAAAAAAGGGCTGGGGATGTGGTTCCATGATTAAGCATCCCTATGTTCAATCCCTGGTGGTGGTAGTAGCAGTAGTAGTAATAGTAGTAGTAGTAGTAGTAGTAGTAGTAGTAATAATAATAATAATAGAAATAAAAAAGAAAAATCCATGACAGAGGAAATGATCAGTAAGCCAAAAGAAGTCATCTAATCCAAATAACACAGAGAAAAGAGACTGGGAAAAATGTGAACAGAGTCTCCGGGGCCTGTTGTACAGTCACAAAGATCTAATATTCCTGTCATTGGAATCTTGAATGGAGAAGAAAAAGAATGGGGTCTAGAAAAAATATTTGAAGAAATAATGTAGACATTTTCCAAATTTGGTAAAACACACACACACACACACACACCTACAGATTTAAGAAGCTCAGTGAATCCTCAACAGGACAAAGACAAAGAAATCCATACCCAGGTGTGTCATAATCAAAATTCTGAAACCTGAAGACAAAGTAAAAATCTTGAAAGAAACCAGAGTAAAATGACACATTTCCCACAATGATTCCTCATCAGAAACCACGGAGGCCAGAGGAATAGAATCACATTCTTACAGCACCAAAAGAAAAGAACTGTCAAGTCAGAACTCTTAGGAGGGACTGTAATGAAGGTCAAGTGAAGGCATTCTCCAATGAAGGGCGGCCAGGAATATCTGTTGCCAGGAGACCTACACTGGAAGATTGCTCCAAGAAATTCTTTAGGTAGAAAGAATCAGAGAAGGAAATTAAAACATCAGGAATAAATGAAGAGCAACAGAAATGGCAAATATTTACATAAATATAAGGGACTATTTTTCTCCTGTTGAACCCATTGTATGTCTGATGATTGAAAGGATATGATATTGTCTTACAGAGGTTTCAATGGATGTAGATTTATACAGAAGACAAATGTAACCTTAAAGGGAGAGCACAAAGAGAACTACATAGGGGTAAGTTTTCTACATTTCATATAAAATGGTCAAATGTGAACTTTAAGTAGACTGGGAAATACTAGGTATGCATTTTGTAATTCCTAGAGCAATCAGTAAAAAATTATTCAGAGATTTCATAAAATATCAAAATAGATAAATCAAAATATATTCCTAGTTAAGACTTACACCTTATTCCTTATTTAAAAATAAACTGTAAATAGATATAGATTTTAAAAAAATTTGGAAGCACCCAGGAGAAAATCTTTGTGACAAGGGAGTAGCAAAGAGCTCTCAGGGGCTGGGATTGTGGCTCAGTGGTAGAGCGCTTGCCTAGGCACTGGGTTCAATCCTCAGCCTCGCATATAAATAAATAAAATAAAAGTAGAGGTATTAGCCCCGTGCAGTGTCATACACCTGTAATATCAGCATCTCAACAGCGAGATGCTATGCAACTCGGCGAGACCTGTCTTTAAATAAAATACAAAAAAGGGCTTGGGGATGTGGTTCAGTGGTTGAGTGCCCCTGAGTTCAGTCCCTAGTACCTCCCCCCGCCCAAATAGAGGTATCATGTCCATCTACAACTAAACGTTTTTAAAATATACTAATTTTATATCTTTATTTTATTTATTTATTTTTCTGTGGCGCTAAGGATCAAACCCAGTGTCCCACACGTGCTAGGCAGGTGCTCAACCACTGAGCCCCAGCCCCAGCTCCTACAACTAAACGGTTTTTTTCAAAAAAAAAAAAAAAAAAAGGTTTTTAGGCATGACATTAAAAGCAAAATCTATAAAAGGATAAATTGGACTTTGAAAATATCTGAAAACTACATATCCAGCAAAAGATTTGTATCTGGAGTTTATAAAGAACCCTCAGAACTCAGCAGGAAGAAAACAGAGAACCCATTTCAAAACTGGACAAAAGATTTGGAACAGATACTTGGCTAACGAGGGTTTGTTAGTCAGCCCTTCAAATTTCTGGGACAAACACCTGAGAAAAACAACTCAGAGGAGGAAAAACCTATTTTGGCTCAAAGTTTCAGAGGTTTCAGTGCAGAGATGCTCACCTCATGGTGCCAGGAGGTGAGATGGAGGAAGAATCTCGGGACAAGATAATTTCTAAGGGTACGCTCCAAAGATCCACTCCCTCCAACTGGGTTCCACCTACAGTTTCCATAACCTCCTGACTGTCCATTCAGAGATGAATTCATCAATGGACCAAGGTACTGATGAGGTTAGCACTCTCGTGATCCAATCACTTCCCCAAAGCCCCACCTCTGAATTTCACTGCACTGGGTGTTAGAGTCTGTAAACAAGTCAGGATGGCGCCTGGCAAATGTTAGAATCTGTAAACAAGTCTGGATGGCGCCTAGGCAAAACGCCAAAGGGAGTGGTTTGTGAAGTAACACCAGCGAACCATTAAGTGTGGAGATTCCTTATTGGTTGACTGTTGTATCTAGTTTATGCTAATTAGATAAGCTGTGTGGAATGTATAAATACTGCTCCTGTCCTTCAATAAATGGCTTCCACTCCTGCTGTATCAATCTACACAAGTTGTTCGTCACCCCCCGGTTATTTTGCTGCAGCTGGACTGCGGCAGATGGTGGCCCGTTACGGGGAGCCCCGGGACACTCGGGGGTAAGTGACGAAAAAAAAAAGCTGCCTGTCCATAGATAGGACGGGAGCAAATCTGCTCGTCCCTAGGCAGATAGGGCGAGAGGAAAAATGGCCATTTCGAGAAAATGGAGAAGATTGATACAGTATGTTTGTGTCTTGTTTTGTCTCAGTGTATTGTATTGTCTTTGTGATGA
>NW_026000221.1:923164-926544 GCF_001458135.2 Marmota marmota marmota
CCCCCCCCCCCCCCGAACGCTCGCTGGAGCTTTGTGCTCAGAGTTCTTATTGGGTCAGGGAGTTCTGGTGGTTCGATGTGAGTGTGGCGTGTCCAGCCCTCTGCGGACACTCATGAGCAGAAACCCTCACGTGTGGCCTGGGAGATCCACCCTAGACGACAAAGATGCTCCTATTACTGGGAAATTCTGAGGGTTTCCAGAGATGACCTGCCAGGAGCCGGCACAAAGGCCAAGTTCTTCATTCTAGGCACCCCAATTCCACCTGCAGTCCTTCTTCCCTGTGTAGCCCGGAGTATCCTCGGGTTTGCCGGGTGGGACACAGCTCCTCTGGGAAGGGCGTGGCTCATCTGGGAAGGGCGTGGCTCATCTGGAGGGGCGTGGCTCCCCTGGAGGGGCGTGGCTCCTCTGGGAGGGGCGTTGTCATTCAACCTCCCAGCGAGTCTCTGAGACTCTGTTGCTTTCCTGCGGCCCTGAGCCCTCTCAGTGGCCTCATTCCTCGTGTTGTTGCTCTCTGGCTGTCTCTCTTACCCTCTGGAACCCCAGCTCCTGCACCTTGAGCTGCCCAGACACCCTGTGGGTGCGAAGTGCCTGGGTGAGAAGGGAAAGAGATACAGGAGCTGGACTCTAGGGTTGAGCAGAGTGGGGCAGGGGCAGCAGGGGCTCCGGGCCAAGAAGAAGGAGCACAAATGGAGAGAGCAGAACAGGTGGGTGTGGGAGTCCTCCGTGGCCTGCTGTGCCCAGCGCCCCAGGGTGCTGTGGGAGGAAGGGGCCGGGTCAGAGGTAAGCAGGAAAGGCCACCTCACACCCAGCTGCACACGGTGAGGCTAAGGACCTTCAGGCACTCCTGCTGCCCACCGCAGTGCCTCCTTTCCCTGACTGGGTGCCAGGAGGAAAGCACCAGGGGTGACAAATAGGGCACGGACCTGGAGTCAGGCAGACCTGGGCTCCCACCCCAGTCCTGCTGTTCAGACTGTGTTCATGAGCAACACAATCACCTCTCTGTGGCTGTCGCTGAGTGAGGTTGGCTAACCTGCCAATCTTGTCCAACTAATGGCTCTTCTGCTTTTTTCTACCATGGAACCAGGATGGCTCCGTTTGCCAATCTCCCTTGCAGCAAGGAACACAGATCTGGCTATTCAAGTAGAATAGGAATCTTGGTGAAGAGTTTTCTGGAAATAGAAAAGGCCTGTTAAAAGGGGGACAGATTTGGATAGATCAGAATTTGGCTCTGTCTCCTCTTGTTGCTTTGAATACTGTATGATGTTTGGAGCAGCAGCAGCCACCTTATGACCACGAGGGGCAAGCCAAGAATAATGCTCTGAGAAAAGCTGGACAGAAAATAGAAAGTTCCTTTTAGTCTATGAAGGCATTCCTGGGCAATTGTCACTAACCCACCACCCTTGGAATATTAGTCGGGTAGTCAGTTAATTATAGTTAAATACAGTTCTTCTTAATAAGTTTTCTAAGCCTTAGTTTCCTCTGTTAACTGGAGCTCATAATTTTTATAAATACTCATTCTACTCCTGTTGTGGGTCAAGAACTTCTTTAGGTAAAAGCAAAACTGTAATACAAGGAATAGGTCTCTGTTCTTTCTGCATTTACATTTCAGGGAGAGAGACAATGAACCCCTAGATAGACAATAATGTTTCTAAGAGTCAACTGTGCTATAAAGAAAAGAAGGTGATGTGATGGAGAGAGACGGGTGGCCATGACACGAAGTCTTTGGGGTAGGACTCTGCTGAGGTGACACTTGAGCTGAGATCTGAATGTGAAGATGAACACCGGCGTGGAGTGTGGGAAACAGCATTTAGGCAGAGGGAATAGCCAGAGCAAAGGTTTTGAGATCCAGAGCCAAACATGGTAATGGGCCAGGTGGCTAGAAGTCGGTGAGTGAAGAGGGATGAGGACGGAGGTGAGACCAGATGACATGTGTCTTGGTAAGCCGAGGTGATTTGTTGTTCTAATACAAAAGGAAGCCACTGGAGGGCCTTCAGAGGAGTGTGGGACAGCGCCCCAGCGCCTGGCACCTAATAAATGCCTCTAACCTAGGGCACAGGGGCAGCCGTCCTTCCCCCACCCTCTCCAGGCTCCTCTGGAACAGGGGGGCTCCTGGGGCTGCCTTTTCAGTCTTCCTGGCCCTCTCACATCCTCCCCCGGGGCCATTTTGCTCCCTCCAGAGCAGGCAAGCATAATTGCTGCTTTCCACAATGACATAAAATCTAAGAGGCACAATCAATACAGTGCACACACATCATCGTCTTTCATTGCAAACGATCAAGGCGTAAACAGCAGGGGAGGCAGCAGCTGGGAGCCTGGGGGAGGGCGGCTGCCCGGGTCTCTCTGCCCACCCTTCTCTCAGGGCCGAGGTCCCTCCAGGAGGGCAGAGGCATGTCCTCCTCACTCTGAGGAGCAGAACCTGGGGTTCAAGTCCACTTGGGGAAATGGGTTTTTCTCCTTTTACTGCCATATCCAGCAACCTCAGTTTCTTTAACCAGAATTCCAGTTTATCCTCCCTTTGCTATTTTACCTGCATTTGGTTTGTCTGTGTGCCTGTCCTGCTGCCTTCATCTTCTCATGGAGCCCTGAGTGGCTTCCTGGAGGCAGGACTTGCCCACGTCTTGCTCTCGACCTTGACCCTGTTTTAAGCCCAGCCCTCGGCAGCCAACTTCTCTCCCTCCACGTCCAGCCTGCCACCCACAGCTTGTCTTGCAATATGCACAGAAACCATTACGTCCCCAGCTCTCTCATCCTCCCGGGGACGACTTCCTCAAACTAGTTACTTAATGAACGTCATCCAATTCCGATTCTGTCTTGCCTTAGTCTCATTTGCGAAAGCCAATCTGCTTTACGATTTTAACCTCTGGCTAGAAACTGCACCCAATTTCATGTCATCCATAAACTTGATGGATGATCAGCTTGCTTCTCCGCAGTCATTCATTTATTTATTTCACCAGCATTTAGTGAGCGCCTACTGGATGCTGAATGCCGGAAACAGGCTTAAAGGAGGAGCTGGCCCTGCGCCGAGGGACGCCCATGCTGGTGCGGTACCAACTTGCAGATGCTCTTTGCTCACCTGGGGCAGTGGGGACGGGAGGTGGCTTAAATCTGCTTGAAGGTGCTGCAGGCCCATTTTGCACTGGAGAAGAAATGCCATCCCAGTTACAGACTAGACTGTGTGTAGGTAAGCGGTTCTGAGTGGCGACAGGGGAAGAAGTTTATTGAAATGTACGTGTCCAGGGCTGACAAGCTCCAGGCTTGGAGCCATCTAGAACTAGGGTGCCTCTGTTTCTGGGCTCTGCTCATTGCCACATTAGCTTCATCCCGAGGCTCCATGTGGTAGCAAAGGGTTATACCCTCCCAGGTTCAAATCCAAGGGCGGG